>NW_005371656.1:733884-763040 GCF_000412655.1 Myotis brandtii
CTGACCCTGAATAGCTGCAGCAATCCTGAAAAAAAGAAGAGGAAAGTAGGAGGGATCTCAATACCAGATATCAAGCTGTCTGATCCCGAATAGCTGCAGCAATCCTGAAAAAAGAAGAGTAAAGTAGGAGGGATCTCAATACCAGATATCAAGCTGTATTACAAAGCCACTGTTCTCAATGCTGCCTGGTACTGGCACAAGAACAGACATATAGACCAATGGAATAGAAGAGAGAACCCAGAAATCGACCCAAGCCACTATGCTCAATTAATATATGACAAAGGAGGCAAGAACATACAATATGTGAGTCAAGGCAGCCTCTTCAATAAATGGTGTTAGGAAAATTGGACAGATACATGCAAAAAACTGAAACAGGACCACCAACTTACAGCATACACAAAAATAAACTCAACATGGATAATGGACTTAAAGACGGGAAACCATAAAAATCTTAGAGAAATTCACAGGCAGCAAAATGACAGATATATGCTGAAGCAATATCTTCACCGATACAGCTCCTAGGGCAATGGAAACTAAAGAGTAAATAAACAAACGGGACTACATCAAAATAAAAAGCTTCTGCACGGCAACAGATCGATTTTTTAAATTGCAAAATGAACAAATGCCTTAAGAGCCCAGAAGAGGGAGCTTAACATTGGAAGAATGGGGAAGACTTCACCCAGAAAGGAGCACTTCACCAGCAGCTGACATTGATAACCTACATAAACAAAATGCCAATAGAATCAAGGAGGTGAATAAAGCAATAGAAAAATTAAAAACAGCCATGTCTTAGAAACATTGTTTTGAGTGAATAAAATAAGAATGAGATTTACAGTGCTATACAATTTCTGTAATATAAAAATTTGCACACAAAATGATGGCCTACATTTTGGGGGCGGGGGGAAGCCCCACCTCCAAAAGAAAGATGCTCATGAAACATACTGAACTAACGGAAATGAAGAATCAAACTTTAAAAGCATAAATAAAATTTAAAGGGAGAAAGGAAGCAAGATCATGGACACCTTATGGTGACAATATACCATGTAAAAGCCAGAGAGCAGGGGAGGAAGGAAGGGAGAGAAGAAGGGAGAAGGGATGTGGGGGAAGCAACAAGTTTAAATGTGGACAGGATCACAGGCCCACCTGGGCCATTGGGAAAGGGGGTGATTCAAGCCTGCTCCAGCCTACCTGACCCTCTTAGTAATTAGAAATAGCTGCCTCTTCCCCTGGACAAACACAGACAGCAGGCACACGAGTGCAAACTGGGTTTTAGCTCCACATCAGAGGACGCAGCTGCAAACCTTTAAAGGGGCCTTACAGTGATTATATTCTTGCATCAAGCCTCCAGAAAAAAACTGAAAAGCCCAAAAACTATGCACAAATTGGGGAAACAAAGGCACAGAAGATGCAGGTGGCAAGAGTATCCCCTATTGTCAAATTCAAGAGCACTGAGCCTCAGAGCAGGGAAGGTGCCAAACTCAGCCTCGGGCATCAGACCATTCTCTGGGCAAGGGAAAGACTGTGTCTTGCAAACCAAGATATCACCTCATCATCTTCAAATGGGATGTCTACGGTGCTATTCTAGGAATGTCCAGGTCACTGCATGACTCTTCAACTTCCAATTGTTTTCCCTCTGGCCATGGCAATATGACCTAAATACTGCCTTTCTTTCTCTGGCCTAAGATCTTCATGAAGAAGTTTTACCCTATGTTCTAAACTTTAAAGGATAGGTTGGTATTAACATGTGGAAAAGAGACAAGGGGGTAATGGAGTGTGATATGGAGGGATTCATAGAAACAAGCAACTTTAAGTGCTAAAGAATAAATCATAATCAAAGTAGTTTATTTACTTGAAAGAAAGAATCAAACATTTGAAAAGGGGCTGTCCATCTGATAACCAAGCTACAGAGGACAGGACTGGAGCTTTTACATCATGAGTTCATGAAATCTTTACAACAACCCAGTAGAATTAGTATTAAAATCATTACTGGTGCTGGAGTAGGAAAAAGGGAAGTGATATCATGAGATAAAGGGTGGGAGAAGTTAGGTCTCAAGGAGGGGAGGCCATAGCCAGCTCTCTACCAGAGGAGAAAGCATTTTTAACTGTAGAAGGACATGGCAAGCAATAATACATGGGATTAAGGTCATAGATTTTGCAAACAAATGGAACTGGATTCTAGCCAGCTACAAGGAACTTGGAGACGACAATTAATCATTCTAGGCTTGTTTTCCTCTTTGCTAAATGGGGTATAATAATAATTCCCACATTACAGTGTTATTGTGAATGATAAATGTTTATAAAGTACTTAACAAAATATCCACCACACAGTAAGTACTCAATAAATAGAGGTTATGATTCAGTTGCGTATTCAAATAATATTAGTGAAAGGGCATGATGCAGACCAGGAATAAAAGACTGGTGGGGCTTAAATATTGAGAAAGAAAGAGTAGTGGAAGATGAAGCTGGGATGAGGAAGGCTGAGGAGGCAGGGGCAGCACTTTATGGGCCATAGTGGGAATCAATGAGAACCTCCAAAGGATTTTTATTTTGTTGTGACTGACTTATTTTGTTGAAACATGAAGAGTGGGATAACATGCATGTGAGGTTTTGAAAAGATGGATCTTGCTATTTGTGTAGATAATGGCTCAAAAGGAAAAGATAGCTTAGATACTGACAAAATTGCTTTGCAATTATAACAATGGTCCATGCTAGAGATGATGATGGCTTGAGATTGCAATGAAGAAAATAGCGCAAGTGAAGGAATCTGAGATCTGTTGAATTGACAGGAACTGGAATCAGGGGTAGATACCCTCCTTATTGCTTTGCTGATGCTTCAAATCATTCTCCCTCCTTCCTCACTAAAAAAATATTAAGCTTTGACTCTCATATCATGAAACTATATTTGCACTGCCCCCTTTTTATTATAGTCACTTGCTCCATTCCTTAAAGCCAAGTCACTACTCCTCAATTGCTGAGGATGTTAGCAATTGTATCCCTGTCTTTCTCCTGAACACAACTCCTGCCACAGGTCTGATAGGTCAATATCCCCATAAAAACTCTTCATATTCTGGTCCCTCAGATTTTGACCTTCTTTCCACCACCAATCTTGTCATTTTCTGGTCCTGCTCCAGGACTATTATCAATAATTGCAACTCTTGCATAACCACAAATTCAAACACTCCACTCTACAATCACTGCCTTCCAAGTCCAAACTCAACAATTCTTTGACTGCATTTGAAACTTCAATCTATTTATCCTGCCACTTCTTCACTGTCCCTCATGTCTCAGTCCTTCCTTATATTCCAAGGCAAATCACCTTTGTCATCTTGCATACACCTTCAATTCCATTGTCGCTCTATTGCTTTGTCATATTTACTTGACTAATTCATAGTTTGAATTCAATCCAACTCACTGGCTTCTCTGTGGAGGTTATCTATTTAGCTAATAGAAAAACATACTACCTTGCTGGCTGATCTCACTTTACCCTCTCATTATTCTCAAAGCCCCAATTGCTGTCTGACAACAATGCTGTATTTCCTTAGCCCAGCCACTCTCTTGGGCAACTATTTCACCCCATATCTTCTCTTCTTAAACCTCTAAAACTGTTGCTCCATCCTTACTCCCAGCTTTTTAAAAAAATTGGTTATTTCACATAGAAAACTAAAAAGAACTTCCACATCTTTCTTCACCACATCTATCCACCTGCCTGATTTTCTGTCCCTGTACTCCTATCATCCCTTCTACACCCTATGCTCCTATGTAAGGCCAACCTTTCTATTTACACACCTAGCTCTATCTCCTTTTGCCCAAACAAGGACATTGCTCTTCCAAATTTTCCCCTTCTTGCATCTTCAGCTTCTTCCTTCCTGCTGGATCATTCCCATCAGCATACAAATATGGTATTCTTTCTCCCAATATTAATATATAAACAAAAATCCTCTGTTTTTTCTCTTTACAGCAAAACTTATTGAAAGAGTTGTCTAACCTCATTGTGTATAAATTCTTTACTCCCAATCTCTCTTAAATCCACCCCAATTGGGCTTTTATCAAAACTGCCTTTCTCAAGGTCATCAATAACCCCCACATGGGCTAATTCCAACTCTCATCCTGATCTTACATCACCTTTCAGTAGCACTTAATATAGTTGATGACTCTCTTATCTCTCAAACACTTTCTTTACTGGGCTCCAGAACTCTGCACTCGCTGATTTTCCTTTCTCTAGCTGCTTTTTCTCAACCTCCTTTGCTGGTTTCTCACTTTTTCTTTTCCTCCTGCACAGAAGGAAATTTGCTATTACTTGCTGTATATTTCTGTTGCATTAAAACATGAGGTTGGTGACAGCATGGATTCTTCTCTGTTTATTTTATTATCATCTCTCTGGAGCCTAAAATGGTGTTTAATGCACAATAAGAATTTAAATAAATGAATGAATGAGTGAGTCTCCAGGAGATTTAGTGATTTCTCCCGTTACAAGTTAGCAGCTAATAAGTGTCAAAGCCTCATTTCAGGACCCCTGTGCTTCCACGCTGGTGACCTACCCAAGCCAGAATGGGAAACTCTCCATCCCTGTTTGATGACAGCATGGATTCTTCTCTGTTTACTTTATTATCATCTTTCTGGAGCCTAGAATGGTGTTTAATGCACAATAAGAACTTAAATAAATGAGTGAATGAGTGAGTCTCCAGGAGATTTAGTGATTTCGCTCATTACAAGTTAGCAGCTAATAAGTGTCAAAGCCAGAACTCAAGCCTCATTTCAGGAGCCCTGTGCTTCCACGCTGGTGACTTACCCAAGCCAGAATGGGAAACTCTCCATCCCTGTTTGGAGGAGTCCACCCAAAGTTCCCATTCTCCCTGACTTCTCATCAAATGTTCATAATCCCATGAAATAAGCTTTCCCAGTGTCCCTGCTGGGACTTCCCACTCATCTCTAATTTAATGAATCCAAACAAACAGGACAGAAAAGGAGCTGCTTCCCCATGAACAGAGAAGCAAGTAAACATCTCCCTAAATTTCAAGCTGCAATTAGCAATTCCAGAGAGCAAGGAATTGTAGTTGAGCCGAGATAGCCATCCATTATCAGCCCTGCTGCTAGTATTAAGCCCACTTAGATGACTATGCCTTAACTCGCAGTACCAGTGGGAAATAAAGGTTTGTTCATGAAAATTGAATTTGATATAACCCTCCCCTTCAGGGCACAGTTACCTAGAAATTCAGTGTTCAGATTGGCCTGGAAATATTGTATTCTAACTATTAAAATCCACACATTTACTGAAGCGCTAATCTACATGCAAGGTACTCTCTTCTGTTGAGAGATCATTATAAAAATAAAAATAAGAAAATTATAGCCTTCTTTGAACCTTATGTACTGAACTTGAATTAAAAGCTTTACAGTCAATATGTCATTTAATTCTTACAACAGCTTTACAACATGGGATAATGTCCACATTACGACTAAGAATGCTGTGTTAGTTCATCTTCTTATGGCCCTAGAAAGAATAACTATCACAGTGGAAATTCCAATCCAATTCTTTCTGACTCTGAAGCTGGGGCCCTTAACTAATGTGTCAGACCACCTTCAGTTAAGAAGATTAAGAAGTTAAGAAGGAGTAAGATTCTGACTCACCCCCTATTTCTAGGAGCTGAGATTTTTCAGGAGAAAAATAGAAAAACATCTAACTCTGGTGTGTTGTTGCTTTTCAGTGCTGGTTACTGTAATGAATGATGCTATTTAGGAAGAAACTTATTCTGAAAGGAGTCAGCTAAAATCCTCTATGTATAAGGTATTTGAATTATAGGTAAGGTTTAAAAGTTTGACATGGGGCAAAGAACATTTCAAGGGAAAGAGATTTTACTTGGGAAAAAAAAGACAAAATCTTGAATCAACTAAAACAACTGAAGCAGCAATCTTTATAAATACAAGACTGTTACACTACTTTATAAATACAAGATTGCTACATCCAGAAGATGTTATAATTAATCCCAATAGGGAGACTCACACACTGAACTTCCACGCATCGTCTGTTTGGAATTAAAGAAATGCAGAGGATCCCTGCCCCTAAAGTTCTCCATTTCGCCTGAAGACCTCCACCTCCTTACCTTACTATCTCAACTTCTTCCAGACAGTAAACAGGGTAATGGCCTGCTTTTAAAAGCTAAAACTCCTAGGAAAATGACAATCTATAAATCACATCTCACTCTGTATTGATTTACTTCCTGTGGCTTCCTCCTAACCCAGCTGAGAGCTAGCATATGATGCACAAACAGTATTGATGGGGAGAGTGGGTGGGGAAGGAAGAGGAAGCAGTAATTCTAGTACCTGGGGTACACCCCAAGGGGCAGGTCTGAGTGAAGTCCTGAGGCAAGCTGTCAGTCAGATACAGGAAAGGAGAAGGCAAATGGGAGGGGGGAGGAACCATTACAAGGGACAGAAACCCAGCTCAAACTGGCCTAAGCAAATTAGTGAATTGATTGAATTTGGTCTCTAAGTTCAGTCAGGTTTATGCTGTGGCTAAACCTGCAGGCTTTGTCACCACATCACCTGAGCCCAGATCCCTTACTCACTGTAGGCATGTTAGTTAAGTTCTCTTGGCTTTGCTTCCCCTGAGTGTGATGATAATAATCATGGGTTTGAGTGGGTTAATGCATGTATTATGGGTTCAATTATGTTCCCCAAAAGATGTTCAAGTCCTAACCCCTAGTGCCACCAATTTCTTTATTCGGAAATAGGATCTTTGCAAATGTAATTAGTTCAGGTGAGATCATACTGGAGTAGAGTTGCCTTTAATTGAACATGACTGCTATCCTTATAATAAGGGGTGAGAGATACAGAGACACAGACACAAAGATGCCATGTGATGATGGAGGGAGAGATTGAAATGCTACAACTTCAAACCAAGGAGATCCAGGACTACCAAAGTTGTAAGATACAAGGAAAGATTCTTCCCTACAGTTTCAGAGGGAGTGTATTAGTTTGCTTGAGCTATTGTAAGAAAATACCATAAACTGATTGGCTAAAACAATGGAAATTAGTTTTCTCACAGTTCTGGAGGCTAGAAGTTCCAAATCAAAGTCAGATAGGGTTGGTTTCTGGTGAACGCTCTCTTCCTGGCTTGCAGATGACCACCTTCTCGTTGTGTCCTCACATGGTGGAGAGAAAGAATGAGGTCTTTTGTGTATCTTCTTATAAGGTTACTAATTCTATCAAATCAGGACCCAACCCTATGACCTTATTCAACTAAATTACTTCCAAATACAGTCAACACTGGGGGTTGAGGCTTCAACACACAAATTTGAGGGAGGTATGGAGGGGACACAGTTCAGTTTAGAATAGGGAGCATGGCCCTGCCAACATCTTGAATTTGAACTTTTAGCCTCCAGAACTGTGAGGCAATACATTTTTTACATTTCTGCTGTTTTAAACTGCCTAGCTTGTAGAACTTGGTTTTAGCAACTCTAGGAAACCAATACAACATGTGAAATGCTTACACTCATGCTTAGTGCATAGTATTTCATACATGCCAGGTATTATTATTACAATCAGGCATAATTCAATCCAGGGCCTCAAGCAATATCATCAGGCATTTCTTTTTCCTCTTCTCTCCACTTTGTTTTCTTCTGTATTAGTTCATGCTCACAACCTTTCAGGTTGGCTCACCCTCATGGTGACCCTGGGAACTCCAGTCTTACATGGTATGAGATTAGTAGCCCCCAGGGGTGGGGGAACATCTCTTTCCCAATAGTTCCAGCAGAAGTCCTGGGGCTGAATCTCATTGGCCTGGATGAAGTCACATCACTGAACGCTGAAACAATCACAGTGGCCAGAGGGATGCAGTGTTTTGACCAGACATGCCCACCCCGCAGCCCTGACTGGAGTCAACTCTGTTGGAAACACATGGACCAAAAAGGAAACTGGGTGGTTAAGAAAAAGGAATTCAGATTTCTAGTACCCCAAGGGGGACCAAAATGTTGAGGAGACATAAACAATAAATAATGATTACATAGGATTTTAGAAAACTGAAATGTATAAACATCTCTGAAGTTCCCAGTATGTTTATGATGCTATAATAGTAAGAATTATTGGTTGCAAGTACAGAAACCAGGATTAGTCAACTTAAACAGAAAAGGAAATTTCCAGAGAGTCTGGCAGTTTACAAAGCAGAAAAACAAAGAGGCTGGAGAATCAGACTTGGGTAGAAATGAGCAATGCTAACTCTCGCCAACATCTCATCTCATCTGGCTTCTGTGTGAGAGTTGGGACCCTTCCCCCTACCTATTTAGGACCCCTCACCCCGAAACAAGTAAGGTGTTTGGATGTTGAGTGGACAAAGAGAAAGGTTCACTATAGTCTTCTACTTTATGACATTGAGGAAATGGTTGTGAATTGAAAGAGACCTAGAACCTTCCAGAACCTGACATCCAGGAGGGAGAGACTTCTTTAGAACTAACCAACACTCAAGTCAGAGTACAACACCAAGCCCAGAGAGAACCTGAGAAAGCTCCAAGAGGAAAATAACAGCAAGTCAATGAGGGCAGCAGCAGGGGTAGAAAAGAGAATTCTAGAAGTGACAGCATGAGTGAAGGCATGGAGAAAAATAGAATCGGTCAAATAAAATAGGGGAGCTGTTTTGACTTCCAGAAATATGTTTCTCAGCAGCATCTCCATGCCTCAAAGATTATCTATAAGAACAGCTGTTACCCAACAACTACTTGAGGCTTGATATAAAGGAAAACATTCCCACGCCAATCTGCTCTCGAAATAGAAGCTAAGGAGACACAAAAATACCAAGGCCACTACGGCAGCCTGAGTCGAAGCTTTTTATGGAGCAAAGAGCTCTGTGGGTTCCTAAAGGACTCACTTCTCCCCCTCCACGGTTCTGTTTCTCCTGAGCGCTCACGGTCAGGGTGTGGGGAAGGACAAGGGCAAGCAGCCACCTGAGCCAGAGCCAGCCTCCAGCTCCCGTGCACCCATGAGGTGTGCTCTTCCCAGGAACAACAACAATAACTGAAGCTGTCTCTAGAATTTACTGAGAGTTGAATGGGGCTAAAGCTATTCTGAGGGTTTCACACGGTTATATCCTCTACCACAACCTTATTAAGTAGATGTTGCTCTAATCCCTATTTTACAGATGAGGAAACTGAGGCATAGAAGGTAAAGTCATGTGTCCCAGATAGGGTATCCCATCATTCTGCCTCCCACGCTACACAGAATAGTAACCAAAACCTCTGCAGCATTATGGAGCTTTCAAAGGCTGCAGGAAGGGAAGGGCATGATTGGCAAGAGGGGAAAAGCTGAAAGTTCTTCTTCAATATTTGCAATGTGCCAGGTTTTGTGCTGAGCACTCTGCATAGTCTAGAAAACAAAAACAAAGTAAAATCTATTCAGCAAATGGGCAACAATATGAATGTGAGGAATGCCACTAAACTGAACATTTGAAAATGGTTAAAATGGCCAATTTTTTATTATATGTATTTTAACACAATACATATTTTAAATAAAAATAAGAATATTTTTTAAATCTATCAGGTGCAGGCTAATGCTGTAAGCATTCGTTCATTTCACTCTCTCAGCAGCCCTACAAGGCAGATGCCATTTTTTATCCCCAGTTGAATGGAGGCTTCCAGAAGTCAAGTTATTCCTTTGGTTATAATTACCAGCTAGTGCATGCTTTCAATTCCATTATCTTGTGCTGCAGGTAGTACTATCAGTAATAATATTATTAGTGCTGTTAATAATAATTAGTATTATTAATTACCAGTGGTAGTCATATTAGAAATAATATTATTACTAATAGTACTTATTATTATTAGCATAGGCTTTCGAGGCAGCCAACATGGTTTTGAATTGCAACTTCTTCATCTACTAGCTGTGTGATCATGGACAAGTTACTTGACCTCTCTGTGCCTGTTTACTCATTCATAAAAGAGATAATAGTAGTGCCTCTTTCATAGGTTTGTCAAGTGGATTGCAATGAGATCATCTCTTAAAAGTGCTTAGCACAGAGCCTGGCAAATAGGTAGGTACAGAATAAAATATTAATGGTACTGTATTAAGCTTTTCAAGAGGGAAATTAAGCTAAGGAAAGGGGCTGTGCAACTTACTTGAGGCTATACAACTAATGAAAAGGTGGACAGAACGTCTCATATCTTTGCTGGCCACGGGGGAAGAAGGTGGATGTTCATAGGAGACATCATGACACTTCTCACAACCATTACAGAGAGATTTGGGGAAAGGATCTTAGATCAGTGAAGGCTCAGGCACCTTTCTGGGTAGGAAGCTCTTTGATAAATCTGTAGCATGTTCAAACTGTAGACATTCCACAAAAAGGCATCCATGTGAAGTGACACAAACTTGCGAACAAGTTTCCAGGATTCTCAGGTTCTTGAATTTCTCTTCCCCACCCAGGGGTACTCTCTGGTAGGAACGCCTGCCCTAGACCACCCAACCTGTCCCACTTCTACTGGCATAGGAGGAAGACTCCCAAGGAGGTTCCGGCAGTAGTTCTCACTTCTCTTTCTGATTCAATAAGCCTGGTGTGCAATGCAGAAATACCAATTTTAACAACCTTCCCAATTTTGAGAATTGCAGGTTCATAGGATTTTCCCAAAGTCACACAGGTAAAATGAGGCCAAGACAGGATCAGCCATAAGAAATTATTCCACCTGAGGAGTCTGAACTCTAACCAGTGATGTTTTTTGTTTTTACCTTTCATACAACCTAAAACTATTCTCAAGTGAATTAAACATTTAATACTTTTCAAAATAATTATGTAAAGAAAGAAATTCTGCATAGAAGGAAACTAGAAGGAAATACACCAAGCTTCTCATAGTGGGATCCCTGAAAAAGTGGAATTATGACCTTTTTCTTCCTTCTATCTCCTTTTTTATATTTCCCAGCTTTTGTATAATAAATGTGTTCTGCAGAATGAGACATCTTTGAAAGTAAACTTTATGTTTAATATGTGTATTTTTATATTTGTGTTTTCTAGACAGTTAATTTAGAACATTAAACCATTTTGTTTATATTTTTCCTGGCTTCTTGACTTAAAAATAAAATTATGGATGGCTTGCAGTGGTCAGCAAACTCATTAGTCAACAGAGCCAAATATCAACAGTACAACGATTGAAATTTCTTTTGAGAGCCAAATTTTTAACTTAAACTATATAGGCAGATACATTGTTATTAACTTAATTAAGGTACTCCTAAGGCTTAGGAAGAGCCACAGGCAGATACATTATTAACTTAATTAAGGTACTCCTAAGGCTTAGGAAGAGCCACACTCAAGGGGCCAAAGAGCTGCATGTGGCTCGTGAGCCGCAGTTTGCCGACCACGGGCTTAGGGGAACCAAAATAAATTTACTTGAAAGTGAATCAAAACAAAACTTAGAAGGAAAAATGTGGTATTTGATTAACAACCTTGTGAAGAATTGCAGATGCAGACCTAGAATGTGGGGGGCTTCACTATCATCCTTGAAGAGAAAATAAAACTGATCGCACCGCCTTGGATGATTTAATAAGGCTTATGTTTTCAGATCGTCGGTGCTTTGATAACAATGCCATTAGGAAAAAGAAGGTCAGGAAGACATAAAATGCCTGCATCCTGGGAGTGTGATAACAAAAGAATGATGAGGGAGCCTTACGACTGTCTCGCACTTACCAGTTTTCAAAGCCCATTTATAATAATTAGCGATTGGAAAGAACCCAAATGGCTAACAATAGGGGAATGGCTAAACAAACAGCGGTCGATGGACAAAGATGGAATACTTCATAAAGAGAGACGAGACGGTAGGTCGTGAAGAGCAGACTGAGCCAGTTCTGGAAATGCATGCATGACCTCATGTTAACTAAGAAAGAAATGCAGTGCAAAGTGGTGCCTTGGGACTTCAACAAGACATTTTCAAGGGCCTATCACATTAGCATCCTAGGCCAGGGGGAGAGGAAAGAGCTGATGTCAAATTCTGGCTCCACCAAAAGCTACCTGAGTAGCATTAGAGAGTCTAAAGGGAATCTCTTATTTATGTACATTTCTGCTTTCAAAATTTTTTTAAACCTGAGTTGGAAAATTAATTTACATGTCATAAGCAGGATTCTATTCTCAGAGATATATACATATATAGGTAAAATCTATAACACATCTCGCCTTCATTTTGGGTTTACTTCTAGCAATTCATATAATCTTTAATTTTACTACTTTCTTTTTTGATTGAACCCAAAGTCTGAAAACTTACGAACAAAGAGAATTCATTATTTTTAACATCCCAATCAATTTCATTTTAGTCTCAATTTGCATTAAGAATTAAATTTGAAGCTCATTATCACCAATATTAGAACTTAAATTTTTTCCAGTTTTCACATGTTAAAAACTTTCATGGCCAAAAGCTTTTCTAAAAGAAAGAGTTTATGGGGCCAAATGTTCCCCAGAAAAGGACCATGTCCTGGGGCCTGTGGTCCGAACCACCAGCAGCAGGACTGGATGGAGAAGGGACCATGTCCATCGCCCTGAGTTGATGGGCTTTTTTAATACATTGAATAGAGGGAAGAAACATTTCACACTGGCTACAGGTGAACAGGGTGGGAGAATGACAAGTGGAACTCATCCTGGGATAGATGCAGAGTCCATGAGGAAGAGGTGTTTGCTCCTTGGGGTTGGTGGTGGGAGTTCCCAGGGAAGCAGGAAGCAGAGCTGCCTGGTGATGGGTGGTGCCTGGCTATTCTCTTTAGCTAATCGCTGAAACAGCCACATTTATTTAGTGTATACTAAGTAGTGTTTCTTTAGTATACATTAAACAAATTCTAAGCAGCTTTTGTTGGCTTCACCCTGCAGTTGTTACCTGATTTACTTCTCTTGGCTCTTCCTTCCATCCTCTGGCCTGCTGTAAATTAACCTGGGACGCCTCAGACTTTTCTCCCTGCCACACAAATCTAGCAAATCATGTGTCAGGCGTGAGAGCCTTGGCCTTGTTCCATGTAACATTTCTGTCTCAGAGATTTCAGTGAAGGATAAATTCAAACATAGGTAAAAGCTGTTGATATAATGCCTGACGCAATTTGTTCTCAATAGACATTTACTGACTTTTATTTTGAATGCTAATACGAAAATAAATAACAGTGAATATGGTGCAGACTGAACACTAATTTAACAGTAGAACAGTACTTGCCTAGAAGGAGGCCTTTGCTAACAAGCACCAGGGTCCTGGCTTTGCTCTCCACAGATCTTTATCCCTGCACCAAGCTCAGATCATCAAGCTTACAAACGATATAAAGCCGAAAAGAGGAGCATCTATCTTGGATAATGGAACAAAAATCTAGAATAATTTCAAAGGTATGGTTTAAACATACCAAGATGAAAGTTAGTGAGGGAATGTAAGGCCTTCCACTTATTTTTTAGTTAAATTAATTGGGGTGACATTGGTTACTAAAATCATATAGGTTTCAAGGGTACAATTGTATGATACATCATCTGTATATTGCATCCTATTTTTTAAATGTTTTGATTGATTTCAGAGAGGAAGGGAGAGGGCAAGAGAGATAGAAATACTAATGATGGGAGAGAATCATCGATCAGCTGTTTCCTGCACGCCCCCTACTGGGGATTGAGCCCACAACCCCAGGAATGTGCCCTGACCAGGAATTGAACCGTGATCTCCTTCATAGGTCGATGCTCAACCACTGAGCAACACCAGCCAGGTTGCATCCATTTTTTAAAACTAATTGACCAAAAACAGGTTGGAGAAGAAGTAACTTACTCCAGAAAGTAGGGAAAGGATCTAGAGAAGTTGGCTAGCAGGCTTTATATGATCTCGGTAAACCTAAAAATTAATATCTAAAGTAAATGTTTTAAATTGAGTGGATGATATGGCTTTCAGGCAATCCTTTATAAATAATACTTCTCCAAACCAAGCTCTGAGATAAGAGCCAATCCTCTTTAAGTTGATGAGCGTTGCCTTCGCTTTCACTCACTTCCTTTAATGCCCAGGGTATTATGCAGGACCCCTCTCTTCCACCAGGTAAGCTTGCCTTCCCCGGACTCTCACCTACAGCCTCTTTATACAAATCACTTTTCCATTTGTGGTACCAGGCAGCTTGTATGACATGCATCCTCCCACTGGGAACTAAATTAAGACATCAAAATCTTGTCACATCAGGCACCTAATAATCACTAGTTGTTTGCTAGCACTGTTCATTTGGGATGAACTCAAAATTCTGATCCTGAAAGAAAGCTGTCAGTTTCCATTAGCAGTCACAGTCAATCCAAATACTTTGACTGGTAGCTACAGGCAGCCAGCTGATAGGACCAAGGTTAATGGGACTCTACCCACACCTTGAACCAGTATATAGTACTTTAAAAGCTGGTGATCCTTCCTATCACCGTCCTTCTGACCACCATGTATGAGTGCAGCTAAACAGAAGACCTGGAGCAGGAGAAGAGGCATAGAATAATGACCTAGACATCATTAATAAAACCTACATGATCCGTGCCAGCCTCCTCTCAACAACCTTCTTTCTAACCTTAAAGTTATCTTTCCTCTTTTTACCTACTTATCATCTTCCTCCTCCAATTAGAAGTAAAATCTTAAATGCAAGGATCTTGTCTTTCTTTTTGTCTCTGGGGCCTAGAACAATGCCTGGCATGTAATAGCTGCTCAGTAAAATATGGGCTGGGCAGGCTGGATAAATAACTGAATGACTTTGAATGGCTTTGAAATCTCCCAGCTGGCATGGCCATGGAGGTAATTTGTTTTTTCTTTATGGGCTTTTGTTTCTTCCTCTTCAAAAGGAGATGTTTTGGGCCAGGGTGGCTGAGACTACTGACTGTCCATTAAAATGTGTTGTCCCTACTTCCATGGTAGGAGAGCTAGCTGAGCACGTGGCTAAGTTCCTGCCAATGGAATGTGAGTGGAAGCTACGTGTGCACTCTTGGTTTGAGCCTTAAGACAACAAAGTGCCACCTCCATATTCTCTTTTCTCCTTTTCTGCCCACTGGAAGCATCATGACAGCCACCCAGGCCCTAACACACATGCCATGAGGACACGCAGCAGGAGCTGTCCAACTAACCTGGACCATTGCTAGCTTGGACAAAGCCCCACTCCTCACCCCAAAGAGAAAAATGAGCCACTGCATTTGAGGTTTTTTTCGTTACAACAGTTTAATATGTTGATGAATATAACTAGATAATCTCTGAGGATCCACTCCAGCTCAGAAGGTCTGGACTGATGGCTGACTTCATCACATGTAATGACGTACTTCATTTAAGAAATCTGCACTCTTAGGGACTATCATCACTGAAAAAGGATGTATTTAACCCTTAGTCTTTTCTTGAGATTTTTCTTAACTTATATGAATGTGTGTTTTTAAGAAACAAATTTAGTTTGCACCTCTGAAACAACCACCTATACCATCTGGATGGAATAAGGTTGAATGCTTGGCTTTTTTATTAACCACCAAAAGTACAATAGCAATAAGCATATAAGTCACTATCATTTCAGAGAACACTACACATTTAGAGAGTGTTCTAGTAACTTCATACTTCCCAAACTATGGCAAATACACCCAAAATGGGAGATGAGATGTTTTAGGCAGGATACAGATTGTTTTATAGTTTAATAGCTATATATTACTTTCATGTGTATTTAATGTACTTTGTACTTATGGTAAATGACTTTACTTCTCAATTAATGGGGTAATATAGTTTTCCTTAAAAAATTTTTTTAGTAAGTAAAAAATGACTCTGCTTAGAGAAAAACATTAGTAGTATAGGAAATGACAAGATTTGTGAAGGTGCTATGCAAATGACTAAAATTGGGAAACTCAATGGTTATTATTCATTCCTTACACCTATCATATAATATAGCACATCATAGATGTTCAGTAAATGTTTGCTAAATTAGTTAATTTGGTTCTAATGTACTACTCCTTGAAAAATAACTAATTTTCAAGAAAAAATTGCCAATGGTGGAATAACTAACGTTAAAGAAATCTCTTCAGAGAGATATTAGTCAGAGAAGTCTTATGAATCTCTCCAATCATATCATGTAGACAATTCACTAGCCAAGTCCTGTCTGTGCCTTGACCATTAATAGTTAATCTGGGTGCCCCAGATCTCAGACAAAGAGAAATTTAAAAAAAATAGAGATGGTTGCTCTTTTTTTCCAGCTTCTGTGCCAGAATATAGATAATCCTTTTAAAGAGGAATTTTTAAACTATGTGGGAAGACCTGCCTCATACTCTGCTCCAATTTAGAACCAGGGCTGGAACTGGAGTGCAGCCAAGAACTCTGCCATGGATGGGGAAGACGTGAGCATGCTCATTGTGCCCATGGATATGGGCAAAAGAAGCGTGGGATTCCTTTACATTGATGACCACCTAAAAGGAGAATTGAGAGAGGAGAGTGTGTTCAATCACAAAAAAAAAACAAAACCAAGGAGATTTTCCTATTCCCATCCTGCTTGGCAACTACAATGATGAGATTGGTTCTGAGTTTTCACCCCTAAAGGATACAAAGAACTAAAGTATGCATTTGGTTAAGAGAATTTTTTTATGCAATTACCTGGAAATGTCAAGTAAAAGTTGGTGTCGTTTAAGTAATGCTTGTATTATACCTTAAGAAAGCCCAGCATTTCAGAAACTTAGATCAAATTTTAGAAGAACCTGAGTGCCTATTTTTTTCTATTACTCTCTTTGTGTTTAAATGTCACCCAGGCAACCATTCTGTAGTTACCATTACAGGTTTGACAAGTATGGGTTTTCTGGGAAACTCATTTTGAAGCTGATTAATTTTTCAGATGTCCTTTGCAAGTGGCCCAGTTAATTGACAACACATAGTGCAGTTGTCAAGCTACTGTAGACAAAAGGAGCTGACGTGGGCACTCTTTGTTTCCTATTAAAATATAATTTATTACAAGTATCTTTTTATAGTGTGTTCTGTTTGCTAAGTATAAACACATTTAGATGAGGAGTTAGTCTGGTCAGACTCAACTGTGATCCATCATCAACCAGCTAATAATTATTTATTCTTGGGGAAAGGCTTTCTAATGCCCATGTTGATACCTGGGACCTCTTCAGTCCATTTGCTCTGTCTGCTTCGTGAATAGCTAGAGAAGCAGGCAAGTCTCAACATTAAACATCCTAAACTAAAACTGGCACGGCACTTCTTGGCCTCATGAGCCTTCCAAATCCCTTCACAGTCTTCCCTTTGTTCCTCTCTCCAATTCCAGCTTTTTTTTTTCTTTTCACTTTCCATTCTTTTCTGGCTATATCACATTCCTTAAAGTTTCTCAAACATGCCATGCTTTCTCTAATGTAATCTTTTGTACATGCTGTTTTCTCTGCCTTGGACACTCTTCTCTGTACTTTAACCATAGCTGCTCATCCTTCAAGTCTCAATTTAAACCTCAATTCCTCCTAAAGGCCTTCCTTGAACCCTAGACTGGGCAAGATGTCCCTGTAGTGTGTCCCCGGGGCAACCTGTATTTCCCCATGTATGTAAATTATGTTTCTTCCACTAAGTAATCAGATTAGCACCTGCCTTGGCCACATTGCTCCTTCATTGTTGAGTATATGTTATATACACAATAGACATGAACTGAATGAGTAGACTGATGAATAAATCAGCTGCTCCAAACACATCCACATGGTAAGATAATATTCCCTTTCATGTGTGAATTAACCAAGGTCTAGTGAGCTTAAGACAAGGGCCCCACACCGCTAGCATCTTGGCGTCAGAACTCATGTTCAAGTCTCCTTTTCCCAGGGCAGTGCCATTTCTATTATTTCAAGGATTACAAACCAAAGTGTCCATTAGGATAATAAGTAAAATGGGAAGGCTGTGGGACCAGATACGGTGGAGGGGACTGTCATAAACTGAAGGACCCATGCCTCATTGGAAGGGAGCACCTACAATGTGATCCAGCCAATTATTGCCATAGAACAGGGTCCACTGTTACCAGTGCTTACTTTTCTTTTTTCCAAAAGAATGAAAAATCCAGAACCTTATGTGAAATAGTCAGATTTTTTAATACTGTCCAAAAAAAAGTTTTGAATGTAATATGTTCTGCATTCCAATCAAAGCATTCATGGGCTTGAGACTCTAAGGCCCATTGTGCCATGTCGACCTTACTCTACACTTAGCTGCTTCCTTCTACACACTCAGCTTTACCTTTGGAGAAACCACCCATGTTCTGACAACCAGCATTTGGAAATTCCACATCACCTAGGAAAATTTCTTGAAAATCAAAAAATTCAATAAAAGACAATGCCTTTTCCTGGTAAGAGACACTCGGCTTCTCCCACCCCCTCCAGTTGATTTAGAATTGATCCACCCATGGCATTAAATTCAGCTCCCACACAGGTGGTAACTCTGATGATCTCACATGACAGAAACCCAAATTGCAAAAGTAGAAAACCTACTTTTTTCTGAGTAGAATCCAAGTGACACATAAGGATACGAGAATGGTTTTTATTTCTGGAGAAAAGGTACCAAAGTTTCCACTCCCCTCCCACTCCATTATGACTAGAGAGAGCACTGGCTACCATTAGATTCAGAGGGATTGGGTTTGCAGTTTGGCCCTTGAACTTGCAGCTCTATGATCTCAGGTCAGTGGTAACCTGCTGAGAGTCTTACTGTCTTCATAAAATAGATAAACTGGGAAGAAAAGCTATCTCCACATCCATGCTGAGTTCACAACAAGCCCAGCTGACTGGACTTCATTATTCCTGAAGATCTACTCTAAGTAGAAATACCTGGTCCCAAAGTCACTGCTTGGTACTGAGTGTGGTACGTACAGAACCACATGGTCCAGTGGAGAGGGAAGCCTGCTTACGTACTCTTGAGCCTATTTGATACAGAACCACATGGTCCAGTGGAGAATTAAGTCACACAGAGAGGGAAGCCTGCTTACGTACTCTTGAGCCTATTTGCCTAATTTTTATCCAGTTACTCTCCTCTCCTTCTCATTCAAAGATCCAGAAAAAGCCCTAGGTACGCCTTACCACTGCTTCCTCACCAACTTCTCTACAATTTGTCAGGAGCTATAACAGATGTTTATTGGGCTCTGATGGGTGCCATTCTCTGCACTTACTGTGTTGGCTCACTTGATCCTCACATCCAAGCAACAGGGTGTGGAAAGTGGTGAGGCCAGCATTTGGACTCTCTAGATTCAGAACATGTAGCCACCATGATACTTACTTCCCCCTCGACTCCCTAGATTCTGTCTTTCGCCCCCACCATTTCTTCATTCATTCATTCACTCACTCACTCATTCAACAGTTAAGAGTAAGTGCCTACGATGTGCCAAATCTTCAAGAAGCTTACAACTCTAAGGAGAGAAAAATAAATGAGAAATAAGTAAAATTAAATATAATAGATAAGCTAGTAATAAATACTAAGGAGGAAAAATAAAGCCAATAAAAGAAATATGATGACTAAGGCGGGAAGACCAGTCTGACAGTTACGACGTGAGACTCACAGGCAGCTACAGCTGGTTCAGCAGGAGGCAGAGAATGCATGGGAGCTGGTGCAGCATAGGGAATTTGTAGGAAAGGGACATAACAATGATTAAGTCCCAACTTTGTGCCAAATACACATGTACAACATACATTGTTTAATTTGTCTTCTATCCATCTTATTTATATCAGGTATTGCTATATCAATTTAACAAAACAGATTTGTTAATAATTTTATTTTATTATTAATACTCCTTTGAGAAAGGTATTGCTATCTCCTTTCACAGACAATGAAGATTGGGGAGGTTACCCAGTTTGCTTGAGGTTACCCCGATGGTAAGTGGCAGGATCATGATTCAAACATGAGAAGCTGAGCAGCTTTCTTTTAAACTGAACAACCTGCCTCAGAGCAGTCAGTAAACAAGGATCCAAGTCGGAAACCAGTGTCAAGGACCACAGCAGCAGGTGACAGCAGGTGTGTGTCTTTGCTAGGGCTGACATGACAAAATACCACAGCCTGTGGCTTAAGCAATAGAAATGTATTTCTCACAGTTCTAAAGACTAAAAATCTAGGATCAAGATATTGACAGTTTGGTTTCTCCTGGGGCCCCTCTCCTTGGCTTGCAGACAGCTGCCCTCTCACTGTATCCCCACACTGTCTTTCCTCTGTGCCTACACATCCAGAAGTCTCTTAAATGTGCCCCTGCTGGGGAGAGGGACGGGAAACCAAGAAAATTATTCCACTGCTGTTGAAGCAGCTGGGACCCTAGCGTATCTGTCAGCTCACAGCTCTCTTTATTCAGCTGCCTTTTCTCTTTCATTAAAAAATTTGTGTGTGTTATTCTAACTGGGCCTGCAATATCTAAGTGCCCAGTATTGTTTTACCTACTCCCATCAACAATTAGCTCTATTTAATCCATCTACACCAGCACCATCCTTTTTAAAATGTTTTTGTTGATTTTAGAGAGAGAGAAAGGGAGGGGGGCAGGAGAGAGAAACATCAATGGGCTGCCTCCTGTACGCCCCCTACTGGGGATCAAGCCCACACACCAGCACCATCCTTGATCGCCTGTATGCATGTGTGTAGATGTGTCTGTCTGTCTGTCATCTGTCTGTCTATTAAGCAGGAAGGAAGAGATAAGTATAAAAGATGTGGAAGGAAGAGAAAGGGTAAGAGAACAAAGTGAGAATCATAGGGCACTAGACGAAGGGGAAGAGGAATCCAGAGGATGAATTTCTAGAAACACGGGGCTGGGATCTGCCGTCCTTACAGTTGTCAGGTGTACAGGCTGATCATGCAGGGATCCAGGAAGCTCTACAGACAAGGCTGATGGTCTTGTCTCTGGGCCTGTGGTTTTCTAACTTGTGAAGAGTCTAGACCAGTTCCCCCACTACTATGCCATGCTCAGAGTAGCCAGGCTGGACCTAGGCAGTCAGAGCCTCTAATGTCATCTCTGGTAATGAGCAGCCAGAAGCATCTACCCAGGATGCCAAACAAATGTTATCATTTCCTACTCATGACAGGTCATAGTAAAAGTTAGGGAGCACTGGTCCAGACAAGCATTTCCAGAAGCTTGAAAAAAGGGTTCCACATTCATTTTGGGAAATGCTATATATCGTATCCCTTTTCAAAGCATACTCTCAAAATGCGTTGACCTTAGTAAGGCTCTGAGAATCCCTAAGTGTAAGGGATGAGGTGGGGAAACTTTTAACTTTGCTTAGGCTTTGCAATATCACACCACACACCTGGTTAACTTCTGTCCTTATATCCAGCTGAATAAAGCCAAGAACAGGAGCTATTATAACTTCCATCCCAGTGCATGTTCTTTCTCTGTGGGAAGTATTAATTTTCCTACCAGGTGACCCTTTCTGGAGCAGATACAGTCTCTAGGATTACATGGCCATCATCCAGGCTAAGCCACAGGTTCTGAATAAGTCATCTTAAGTATCTTTCCTGGCCTAGTCTCCTGCTTGGAAGACCAACACATGTCTCCTGGCAAGAGCTCAACAACTAGAAATAAGTTTGTTGTACCTCATATGTTGGAATTTGGCCACACATAAGCTTAATTCTTAAGGTTTAGTGCGGTAGCTCAAGGGGGTAAAAATTCACTATTGAAAGTGTAAGAGAGTGTGTGAGTCTGTGCATTTGAAGAATGCCTGTAATTTCTGACAGATCACAGCTCTTTCTACAGGCCTCAATTTTTTCCCCAATCTATAAAGTGAGAGGGTTAGGTGGTGTTATGGGCTGAATTGTGTTTCTCCAAAATTTATATGTTGAAGTCCTGACACTCAGTACCTCAGAATGTGACTATGTTTGGAGCTGGAGCTTTTAGAGAGGTAATTAAGGTAAGAAGAGGTCATATGGGTGGGCTCTAATCCAATATAACTGCTGTCCTTTTTAAGAAAAGGAGATTAGGACACAGACATATGTGGACAAGAGACAACCCTGAGAAGATACATGGTGAGAAAGCAGCCATCTGCAAGCCAGAGAGATATCAGAAGAAAGCAAACCCGCTGACACTTTCAACTTGGACTTCTAGCAACCAAATTTTGAGAACATGAATTTATGTTGTTTTTTATTGAATTTATTAAGGTGATATTGGTTAATAAAATTATAAAGATTTCAAGGGTACAATTCTATAATATATCATCTGTATATTGTATTGTGTGTTCACAACCTCAAGTTAAGTCTCCTTCCATCACCATTTATCTTCCCTTACCTTCTCCTACCTTCCCCCACACCCCCTTTTCCTCTAGTAATCATCATACTATTGTCTATCTATGAGGTTTGTAGGGTTTGGTTGTTTTTTGTTGTTGTTTTTTTTACTTAATCCCTTCACCTTTTTCACACAACCCTCCTACCCAACCCTTCTCCCCCAACTGACAACTGTCAGTCTATTCTCTGTTTTTATTTTGTTTGTGCGTTTATTTTGTTCATTAGATTACATATATAAGTGGATTCATATGTTACTTGTCTTTCTCTGACTGGCTTATTTCATTTAGCATAATACTTTCCAGGTCCGTCCATGCTGTCACAAAAGGAATACTATTCTTTCATAAAACTATTTGTGTTGTTTAAGCCACCCTGCCTATAGTATTTTGCTTAGTAGCCCTAGCCAACTACTACAGATATCTCAATAAACTCTACAGAGTTAACACTTGGTTGCCTCTCCTATATCCATTTCCTCCTGCCTTCTTGCTAACATAACCCACTTTCATTCAAAAATCTACCCTTCTCCACATGAAGGAGAGAAAGGTGAGCTTACCCCCAGCTCACAGGCACAGTGTAAATAAGCAAATGTGTTCAACTGATTCCTGCTGCCAGTGATTAGCTTAGGAACAGGGGTGTGGCCAAACTCAGGCCAGAAGGCATGTGGAGTAAATATCTGCTGGGGGCTTCCCGGAAGGATTTCCTCATTATAGACACCGTAGATGTGTCTCTGTTCTCCTAGAAACATGTGCGTCTCACAAATCCAGTTGAACTGTCTGCACTTATCTGGGGCCTAGCATGAAGCCAGCCTGAAAACCTAAGGATGACAAAGAGGAGACACAGATGATGACACCTCTGATGCCATCTCCAGCAGTTCTGCAGCACGTCCCACATCAGTGATGACAGATAAAAAATTTCCTGTCTCGTAAAGTCGGTCAGAGTGTTCTGTTGTTGCCACTTAGGCATCCAGCCAGATCCACTCTTTGACCTGCCCCAGCCCTGTGACCTAGAAACCATGTTCCTAAGACTACTGGTAACAGTTAGCATGTTACAGAGAGACTTACAAACAGCCCGCTGCAACCCAATGAAGTATGGACTACCTTTGGTTCCATTTAAGAAAAGGACAGGGGTTAAAGAGGTTGTCACTTGGCCAAAGCCACTCTGAGATGAGGTCAGTATGTGAAACTTGTCTGACCTGAGATTCTTGATCTTACCCACTATCTACCAGGGGAAGAAACAGAAATTTTCCAATCAGCCAGAGTCCCTGGGGGCCTTGGGAAAAAAATCCTTGACCATTCAGAAAGCTTCCGTTTGAAATATCTACCTTTTCAGAATCTCTTACATTATTTTAAATTCTAAATTGCTGAAAAATTATTAGGTATGGCTAACAAGCAGCACATCTAGTGTTATACTTGGGGTTCTTCAATCAAAATGATAAATCCCCAGCTAAGTTCTACTATCTTTTGATTGTAGAAAAGATTGCATCTTTTTCTCAGTTTAGATGGTGGGAGCTGGATGTAACCTTCAAAAGATGTCTAGGACACATGATCTTTTTTTTTTTATTCCACCATGAAATTCTGTTTGGGGAGTTTTCATGATGGCATTGTTCTACCCAGCCCATTCCCTTTGTTTCTCAAACAGAAATGCGAACAGGAAGGAGAAAGGGACAAGAGGAGGCACCCAGCCCTGCTCCTCAGTTACGGAAACTGGGCCCCAGGGTGGTGCTTCCTCCAAGGAAAAATATGGAATACGAGTGGTATATTATCATCAGCCTAAGCAAGGAAGCACAAACTGGGCCATTTCCTGGACACCTGCCCTCAGTTAATTAGCACTTTCACTCATTAGTCTCAGCTCAGCTCCTACATTAACCCTTTCCCTCTCTCCATGTGGTCTGGTCGCTTGGGCTCCTGGCAAACTGTGTATCAGGAGTGGGGCAGTGTCTGCTCAGACCACTGGCCTAAATCCACCACCCGCTGACTACAGAGAGCGCTTTCTAAAATGAAGAGGTGACCTTGGCACTCCTTGCTCCAAACCCATCACTGAATCCCGCCCCTACCCACCAACCCCCCACCCCCCCAGTAGGACAAAGATGCTTGGCTCAATCTACAAGACCCTGCATAAAACAGCCTCACCTCACACTACTCCGCAGCCCAGGCAAGCCTGGAGGTGATCCCTCCTTGAGCTCCAGCCCTCGCTGAACTGTTTGCAGTTCCTCAGCATGCAGTGTGCTGTTCCTGTCTCTGTATGTTGGTTCACATTGTTCCTCTCGCCTGGACTACCCCCTCCTCCTGGATCACTGGCGGCATTATCACTATCTCACTAGAAGGAAGTCCTGTGGGTCCATGTCTATGTCTCCCTATTGAGCCTTTAACTCTGGACAGACTGAGCCTTGGTCTGGGGCATATCTCCAAGGCCTCACGTGTGCATCACCAGTGCATTAAGGAATGTTTGAGAAAAGAACATAGGGAGAATGCAAGTGATGGGGGGAGAGAGGGAGAGAAATAGGCAGAGAGACCTTCCTATCCTTTAACAGTGGCCCTGACCCGCTTGGCTGTGGGGCCTGGGAACACGAAGGCCAGCAGTTATCGGGCAGGTGTTTCCCTATTGTGCTTTTAACTCTGGACAGACAGACTGAGCCTTGGTCTGGGGCATGTCTCCAAGGCCTCACGTGTGCATCACCAGTGCATTAAAGAATGTTTGAGAGAAGAACACAGGGAGAATGCAAGTGATGGGGGGAGAGAGGGAGAGGAATAGGGAGAGAGACCTTCCTATCCTTTAACAGTGGCCCTGACCCGCTTGGCTGTGGGGCCTGGGAACACGAAGGCCAGCAGTTATCGGGCAGAGCAAACTTCTTCCATCTGCCACAGACTTTCAGGCTTCCAAATCCTCCTGGCATACAGAAGCTCATTTGCTCCTCACACCATCCTTATGAAGTGACCAGCAATTATTCCCATTTGATAAAGAGAAAAGATGGAAGTTAGAGAAAGGAAGTGGCTGGGAGGCTACCAGTCAGCCTTGATACTTAGAGCCAAAGGGATTCTTTTAGCAGAGATGCAGCCCTGCAAGGGACTGGTGGTCTCTGAAGGGTCCCAGGCCTGGCAACCGCGGGAAAGCCTGGAGGACATCCCACTTTAAGCAGCTGCCCAGGAGCCGGTCCCCACTCACTGGCCAGTTCCTAGCAGGGCACAAACACTGCTCTATTCCCCTGGGTCCAGCAGCCTGACGCCGTCTTTGCTTCCTTCTGGCCCCTGTCTCTGTCCTACATCTGGGGAGAGAGTGAATAATCCTTCCTTTCTTTCTGGAGCTTGTCGCCTTGAAGGTATTTATAGCCTGCTCTTGGCCCGGCTGAGGCATCTTTTCTCCCTGGTTAAATTTAGTTCCCTTTGTCTTCTTCCCCTGACTTATCTGCTGATCCCTGTGGGTTTCCTCTGCTGCCTTTGTTCTCTTCTGTGTTTGTTTCACTGCTTCTTTTATCTGCTGATCCGAAACAGTCTCGACAGAGTTTCTCTGAAGCCTTTATGTAACTTTCTCCTCCACACTCCAACCTCTCTAGCGGTCTTGTCTCTGCCCACTGTCCACTTTCTCTTAACAACTTCCATCTTTATCTTCTCTCGATCTAGCCCACTTACAGGAAGGGAAAAGGGCATGGCTGATTTGCAAACGGAACCAAAAGCCATGACTTCCCAATCTGGTCTAACTGAAGCCATCTTTACTCTTGAGCTCGGTCGGTGTGTCTCACTGGTTGAGCATTGACCTGTGAACCAGGATGTCACGGTTCGATTCCCAGTCAGGGCACATGCCCAGATTGTGAGCTCAATCCCCAGTGTGGGGTGTGCAGGAGGCAGCCAATCAATGATTCCCTTTCATCATTGATCTTTCTATCTCTCTCCCTCTTCCTTTCTCTCTGAAATCAATAAAAATATTTTTTTTAAAAGAAAGAAAGAAAAGCTCTTGGTTTCTATGACTCTATCTTGAGTCTCAATCCAGAATTATTTCATCTTATGTATGGAAAGATGTGTTCAACTGTTATGCATTTTTGTTCTTTTAGGCCCTGACACTGACCCTAAAATAATCTTATCTATTTCTAGAAAGAGCAGCTGCCCTCAAAATCCAGAAGAGGAATGTGCACTGTTTTACCTCTAATAACATCTACTGGATATAATGTATGTTGATATTGTATCAACTTGAGGTGTCCCAAGTCCAAATGGGGGTCTCCCATTCCAATGGCTCCAAGGACCAGGCAGGTAAAGAAATGAATGGAGCAGGTCTGGCCACAGATAGTGAGAACCTACAGTGTGCACAGTGTGTCTAAAAGAAGTAGCTCACTTCATCGCCCAGATCTTCTGATTTTCCCACAGAAGTAAAAAAAAGGGGGGGGGCGCTTTTAAACAATAGCAGTTAATTCAAAATTTTTAAAAATGCTATGTAAGCAGAATAGAACACAAGCCACCAGTTGTGACCTCTGTGCTCCACCATCCACCCACGCCTTCACATGTCACCCACAAGGTGACATGCTCCTCTCCACCTCCCTAGTCATGGATCACAGAATGGACATGGCTTCCAGGTCCATCTAGCATCACTATAGCAGCTGGAACACTGCTCCAAGCCACTCTCAGCCTCAGGCTCATAGAGCAGCCACCATCGGAAAC
This sequence comes from Myotis brandtii, assembly GCF_000412655.1. Taxonomy (NCBI): domain Eukaryota; kingdom Metazoa; phylum Chordata; class Mammalia; order Chiroptera; family Vespertilionidae; genus Myotis; species Myotis brandtii. The sequence goes on from NW_005371656.1 coordinate 760,685, forward strand.
ATTGCCCTCATCGTGGCAGAGCAAGAAATATTAATGGTTCATTGGCTCTTGAATCTTTTTCCCAGTAACACTCACATCCCTTCCACTCACATTTAAGTCCCCAAAGCAGATGACATGGTCACATGTAATTTTTTTAAAAAGGTGAAGGAATGCCATTTTATTATTTGCCTGGAAGGTGAGAAGATGGGAATATTCAGAGAATAGCACTAAATGACCTGAGTATAGTATTTCCTCTTTTCAGGGAGGTTTTTAAGTTCTATCCAATGGTTCTGAATTCATTCATTTAACAGTAGTGACTGAGCAAAGCCCTGAGGTGATAAATCTGAGGCCAGAAATAAGAACTTGTATCTGCCTTCAAGCAACTATGATTTGTTAAGAGGCATTCTTATATCTGTGCCAATAGCTTGGAAACAAGGTACAATTCAAGAAGTGCCACAGGCAAGCATAAACAAAGTCCTGAGCATAGAGAAGGCAGTACATACGGAGACTGTGATATCTGAGCAAATCCTTGGAATAGGGGAAAGTAGACATGAGCAGGAAGGACTTCCCATCCCCAAGCTGGATCCCTCCAGTCCCATACCTGTGATCACATGGCAGGTCAAAATGCTAAACAGGTACAACTGCTAGAATAATTAGTCCTACATCCGTGCACAGAATGCAGGCAAAGAGAACTACATGTCACATCTATACCCCTATCTAGGTTCCAAGCCTGGATTGAAGCCAATTGCTTAGATTCAAACTTCAGCTCCTCTACTCACTTGCTAGATGACCTTGAGCAAGTCATTGCACCACCTGGGCCTGTTTCCTCATCTGCAAATGGGGGTATTCATAGTACTTACCTTAGAGAGTTGGTATGAGAAGTGAATGTGTTAATCCAGGTAATGTAACAAGTAAAAGGAGACTGTGGTCGACAAGGTAGACATCATACCAGTGGTAGTGAGCATCCTTATCCTGCTCTTGTCATTGCCTCAATCTGGTTGTCTTGTTGTTTCTTCTTCCTTCAACACCTTGGTGGCAAGACTGCTATTCCTAAAGTGTATGCTCTAAAGTGTTCCTTGGAAGGAGATTTTCTCTACATAAAAACACAAGACAGAAGGAAGGAGGCTCTATACCCTCAAGGTAGGTCCCCCTGAGCTGTTGCCTACATCCCAACTTTGCCTTGGCACCAATGAACTTCTCATAAATCTGTTTTCATACACCCACCCCCAGTACTTTGTGAACTTCTAGCTAGAGTCACACTGTCCATAGGACATGCCCCAGAGCACGAATCCCACAAGAGACTCCAAGGGAAGAAGGACTCCTGTCATAGGCTACACATGGGAAACTCCCTCTTGGAAATGAGCAAAGCCCGAGCCAGAAACCTGTTTCATTTTTACTTAACCCAGCATTTTCTGGGTTAAATTCTGACCTTTAGAACTTTATTTTGCAGCTTACACACTTTGACAAATATTGTGCAAAGGCAAGAACTATTTTTTGTTAACCCAATTATCCACAGAAATGTGGAAAATGCTTGGGGTATAATAGGCCTGAGAAAAGAGTAGATACATTGAACTGAGTTTATGTAACCTTGGGAAAAATATTCCCTTCCTGAACTTTAGTTCTCCCACTTTTAAAATGAGAGAATTGGATGAGAGAGCTGCTAAATTTCTTTCTATTGCCTTTATTAGCCAATTTTTAATCCAATGTTTTTCTTGCCCTTGCCCTTTGCCTGGTCATTATTGAGTCTCGTTCTTTTATTCAAGATGAGAGCAAAACGGTCCACTCCCAAGAGCAGGAAGAAAACAGGAAATGATCAAAGCTGCTCTTTACTGCACACCAGCCACTGTTCAGAGTGCCTTACAGGACCACTGCATCTAGTCCCAATAAGCCCAACAGATGAGTGCCGTTATTAAAATTATTGCCCTTTTACTGAAAAGACATTAAGCCACAGAGAGGCTAAGCTGTTGCTAAAGTAACTCTACCCATTTGGCAGAGATGAGTTTTGAATCCAGGTCATTTGATGCCAAACCCCATACTCTTCACCATGAAGCCACAGTGCCTCTGGGGCGGCTGCAGGTACAAGAGCCCCAAGGATTCAGTGTCTAGTCCACTCTGTTTCTTGTTAAGAGAGGATAAAAGGCCTTAAAGATCTGTTTAATAGCTTCAGATTGATTCAACATGTTGGCTAATGTGATATTTGTCCATCCCTAGAGTCTGCCCTATTTTTGGCTTCAGCTTTCATGAAAGAATGAAGTCAACAGCAATATTCCAGGACCTTATTTTTTTATCAGTTACCATTATAATAATAATTAGCTACAGCATTTCCAGGAAGCACTTTCATATCCATTATTATCTATTATCAAATGTGATTTTTTTT
>NW_005371656.1:763672-775084 GCF_000412655.1 Myotis brandtii
AAAATCAATAAAATATATTTTTTAAAAAGATACTATTTATTGCTGTCAGAGGGGAGGGGTTTGGGGGAATACCACTGGATGAAAGAAGGTGAAGAGATTACCAAAAACATATACACATAACCCATAGACACACAACTGTGCAGTGATTGCCAGAGGGAAAGGTGAATGGAGGTGGGCAAGGAGGGGGGCATGGACGAGGAATGGGGACCAAAAGAGACTTTGCTTGGGGCAAGGTGTGTACAATGCTGTCTTCAGATGATGTTTTATTAAGTTGTACACTTGAAATATGTATGGTTTTGTGAACCAAAGTCACCCAATAAATTCAAATAAATAAGATAAAATAAATAAAAGATACTATTTAAAAATAGGCCTTACTTTCCAGTACGCATAGGAGCACCCAGTATAGCAACGTGGCAAGATCACAAATCTCAGTTATTTGGGACTTTGGTTCCCTTCAGAAAAAAGGATAAGTTCCACTAAGTGTCAATTCTATTTCAGATCCCTCTATTTCCCCAAGCACAGTACTTACTAGACATACTAGAGGCCCGATGCACGAAATCCGTGCAAGGGGCTTGGCCCCCCCGTCGCTGCCATGGCTGCCTCTGCTTCGGCCCCGTCCAGAAGGTCGTCTGAAAGGACTTCCAGTCTAATAAGCATATTACGCTTTTATTATTATAGGTAATTAGTATTTAATAAATCCTCAAATGCCAAAATGTTCTAAAATTGTTTAAGCCTAAGGACTGAAAATTAAAGACTGGACATCAAGGAGAACTTTCTTCAAGACCCAACTCTGCCATAAAAAGGCAGGGCTTTTATTACAAGGTTATTCTCTGTGGTATGACTGCTCTGAGTCACACTGTGGATGAGCCTACCATGTCCATGAACATGGGATGCTACAATGTCCAGTAGCTCCTTGGACTGAAGAAGACTGAATGCTGCTTGGATGGGTCTGTAAAAATCACTCTTCTTCTGCTAGACATTTTCTATAAGCTTTCAGTCCTTTTCCTGAATAATCAGAGTTAAATTACGTCTGGCAATAGGATCTGGGTCTATGACTTTGACCACTTCTAAGACACATGTCTTAAGAGCTTATTAAGAGCTATATTTTCCTCAATACAAATTTCTTTGAGCTAATTCAGGGGTGGGCAAACTTTTTGACTCGAGGGCCACAATGGGTTCTTAAACTGGACCGGAGGGCCGGAACAAAAGCATGGATGGAGTGTTTGTGTGAACTAATATAAATTCAAAGTAAACATCATTACATAAAAGGGTACGGTCTTTTTTTTTTTTTTTAGTTTTATTCATTTCAAACGGGCCGGATCCAGCCCGCGGGCCGTAGTTTGCCCACGGGTGCTCTAGACAAACAGAAATCTTACGAAAATGCTCATTCCTTCCTCATTTCCTGGAATTGCAGTTTAATACCACTGCCAGCAGGTCTCAACCTGCTGTACCAGTTTTCTTATCCAAGCTTTGCCGCATGCAAGATGCTCAAGCCAAAGTCTCTTCCCCATCCAGGCCCTTGTCTCTGCCTGTGTCCACACTGCTCTCTGGAACCGCATTTTTCAAAATACCCTTTGTCCATTTCTGATCTAACTCAAATGTCACCAACAACATGAGGCCTCTCCTGATTCCTAAAAGCCAGAAATAATTATCTCTTATGACCTCATATTCTCTCTCTCTCTCTCTCTCTCTCTCTCTCTCTCTCTCTCTCTCCTTCCCAGAATAGTATCTGTCCCTCTGCCACCTACCACCATCTACCTTATATGGCAGTCACTTATATATACAGGCAGAAACATTATCTTATGCTTCGGCAGAGCATCCTCATTGTGAGCTCTGCTCACAATAACTACTAGATGCATGTGGGGAAAAGGAAGTTAGGGTCTGTCTGAGAAGTGGACAGGGATGTTCCTTGTCAGGTGAGCTTTAGTTTCCTAATCTAGAGAAGCCTTACGATAAAGAGGTGGATCAATTGGGGGCTGATTAATTACTTTGTGATATATCTATACTACAGAAAACTACACAGCTTTTTTAATGAATGAGAATGTCTTTCTGGGCTGGTATGGAATGATGCCCAAGATCTATACTGTTAAAGATAAAAATAAAAGTCAAACTACAGAATAGTATAATGGTATGATGTCATTTATTTAGGAAGGGGGAAAACAACACAATTTTTACACATATATACGATCCTTCAAATAGTCAGAATACAATAAAAATTACTATATGTGCAAAGAAGTAGGAATATGTGAAACATAATCAAGATAAAAAAATAGTCAAGTCAAATAGACTATAGGATGACCCAGATGTTGAAATTAACAGACAAGCACTTTAAAACAGTCTATAAGTTATGTTATAAAAACAGTTATAAATATGTCTAAGGACTTAAGGGAAAAGATGGTCATAATGAGTGAAAAGCTAGGAATTCACAGTGGAGAATGTGAATCTATTTAAATGGAAACAATTAAAAATAGAAATTCTAGGGCAGAAAAATACAGCATAACACTTGAAATAGAAAACTAACTGGAACAGAGAAAAAAGTATCTTTATAAATGTGCAGAATCCCAAAGACCCCTGGGATAATATTAAGTAGACAGATATACATATAATTGGAGTCCCAGATGGGACAAGAGAACAAATAAGGGGGGGTGGGGAGGCAATGTTTGAAGACTTAATGACCAATATTTTCCCAAATTTGACTTTTAAAAAAAATCTACTTATAAATGCAAGTAATTCAACAATCCCCAAACAGAATCGATACAAACTGAACCATGCCTACACATATCAGAGTCCAATTGCTAAAAATCAAAGGTAAAGAGAAAAATTTTAAAAGTATCCATAGGAAAAATAAGAAACACTATAAATGTCACTTGGATGCTAATACTAAACAATAGAGGCAAGAAAACAAGAGAACAGTAACTTTAAAATACAGAAAGAAATAAAAACCTATATATCCAGTGAGAATATTCTTAAAAATTAGAGTGAAGACAAATTAATTTTAGGTGAACATACTGTGAGAGAACTCATTGAGCAGATTTGCACTATAAGAAATGCTAAAGGAAGTTCTTCAAACTAAGGAAAAATGACACCAGATGGAAAATTGGGTCTACCAATAAAAAATAATAACATTTTAATGTGTGGTGAATTACATATGTGTGTTTATTATATATGTCAGTCATAGCACAGAATATGGGCTAAATGAAGTAAGTGAAGATTTCTACATTTTACATGAACTAATGTGACATTACTTCAAGGTAGACTAGATAAATTAAGGATACTTGAATTGCCTAAAGCAGTGCTAAAAAAAATACAAAGAGTTATAGTAAATAGGGAAATTATAATAGGCTACTAATTAATATTTGATTAACCCAAAGAAGGCAGGAAAGTAGAGGGAAAATATACAAATGGGACAAATAGAAAACAAATACTGAGAAGGTAGAGTTAAAACCAATCATATTGTTCATCATTCTAAACCCTCCAATTAGACACAAGGGAAGACTTCTGGTATCGCCAAATGAGGAAATAAGGAAATCCTCTCCCCCAAAATCAACTATAAAATAACTATTTCAGAACACTTGAAATCAACCAAAGACATATAATAAATACATGAAAAACTACTAAACTTTGAGTAAGAACTGTGGGAGTTTGTGCTGTTCCTGTCTGTGGCTGCTTTCATCCTCTCCCACCCCCAACTCTGCTTGGTCTGGAGGCAATTGCAGCAAAATCAAGCGCTCTCTCTCTCTCTCTCTCTCTCTCTCTCTCACCCCAACCCTGCTTGATCTGGAGGCAATTGCAGCAAAATCAAGCTCTCTCTCTCGCTCTCTCTCTCTCCCCCCCCTCCTTTGGGAGAATCCTTCCTACCTCTTCCAAGTTTCTAGTGGTTGCCAACAATCTTATCATTTCTTCTGCAGCCACATCATTCCAATCACATGGTGTTCTCCCTGTCTGTCTTTACATCAACTTCTCTGTGTACATGCCTCTATCTCCAAATTTCCCTCTTTGTATGGGGACACTGGATTAGGGCACAACCTAATTTAATATGAACTCATCTTAACTTGATTACATCTGCAAAAATCCTATTTCTAAATAAGGTCACATTCTGAGGTTCTAGGTGGACATGAGCTACCAGTATTGGGGGACACTATTTAATCCAATCCGGAGAGCAACAAGCATCTCAACATACTGTCTGCAATCCCAAAGCAGTAGCACAGCAACTAACAGGAATCTGTACTGCAGCTTAACACAGTCTCATAGATTAGGCCTCAAAGAGGCAACTAGCCAAATGTGTTCAGACAATTGATTACGTATACAGAAGCAAGGTGTCAGCTTCTTATGTCCCTCGTCTCACAGAAAACACCAAACCAGCGGGGCTAATGACAGGCTGCTCTGGCCGTGGATAGCTCTGCTACTGAGAAGCTTTCTCTAAATTATCACTGGAAATTTTGTAGACATACACAGAAACCTGAAGCTCTACCCTAAAGAGGGTCAAAGTTGAAAGTTGTATGACTTGAATTGAATAAATTAAATAAGAGGATGGGTGAAAAACAGCTTTGTGTATTTTTTTCTACAAATTAGGGAAATGCTTGATTATCTTCCCATGGCAGCTCCCTGTAAGGCTGCTTACCTCCCATTATTCCCTGGAAATAGCAGGCGCTTCACCAAGACTTGGGTCATACTACAGGTAAATGTTGCCTACATGGCCTACAAGGACATGTGTAGGATATCAGAGCACAGTAGCAGAGCTGTTCCTCTACATGTAGATATAATAGGAATCCCAAAAGGAAAGGAGAAAAAGAAAGGAACAGAAACAATATTCGAGGAACTTGTGGGCCAAACTCCCCAGTGAATGCCAAGAAAATAAACACAAAGAGATAAACACACCTCGACATATTGTAGTCAAACAGTTGAAGGCCAAAGACAGAGAAAACCTTAAAAGCATCAAGAGGAGTAATTCAACTCATCACATACATAGAACAATAATAGGATTAATAAGGGGTTTCCCATCAGAAACAATGGAGGCCAAAAGGTTTGGAAAGATATCCCCAATGTACTGAAAGAAAAAATAACTGTCAGCCAAGAATTCTATAACCAATAAAACAGTCAATATTGGAGGTGAAATAAAGATATTCTCAGATAAATAAAGACTGAGAGAACTTATTGCTAGTAGATCTGGTTTATAAGACATAGTAAAGGCAGTCTTTTTGGCTGAAAGGAAATGATGGCAGGTGCTAACTAGAAGCCACCAAATAAAAATAAGTACTAAAAATTGTAAATATGTAGGCAAATATAAAATCATTATATTTTTTTCTTTTCTAAACTTCTTGAAAAATAAGATTATATAAAACAACAATTACAACACTGAATTGTTGGTTATAATGTATATAGATGTCATATCTGTGACAATAATAACACAAAGGAAGGGGAAGCATATGAAGTTACATTGGAGAAAAAGTTTCTATATTTTATCAAAATTGTTAGTACTAATCTTTAATTAATTTATCACATTACTACTGCTATGAATTAAGAAGTATGTTGTCATCCCTTGAGAAACCACTAAGAAAATGACTTTAAAAACAGGGTTTTTAAAAAATCTGCTGATTAGAAAGCAGAGATTGACAGACCACTAAAATAGCAAGATCCAACTATATGCTGACTACTTGAACTACATTGTTTAAAAGGAAGAGGATGGAGAATATATACAATGCAAATACTAAATATAACAAAAGCTCCTATAACTATATTAATGTCAGACAAAATAGACCACAGTGTTACCAATTCTCTCAAGTAGTGGTAAGAGCCCAGGCTTCAAACGAAGTGAGAGAGACCTGCATTAGAGCTCTGCCCAACCTCAGACATTGGGCAAAAATGATAACATCAATTATAGTATACTAAATATTCTCTATGAAGTATCTCTAATCCTCAAAAAAACCCTATAAGTTTAATATTATTACCCCAATTTCCCCACACAATTAATTTTATATATATATAAAAGCCTAAGCAACTGGTCGACCACTCGACAGCTCAACCGGTAGCTATGATGCACACTGACCACCAAGGGGCAGGCGCTAGATGCAGAAGCTGCCCCCGGGGGTCAGTGAGCTCCCACAGCAGAAGCACTGCTCAGCTGACCAATGAGCGCCAGACGCCAAGCTTATGGCTGGCAAACGCAGCTCTGGCGGCGGAAGCCTCTCCCGCCTCCACTGCAGCACTACTACCCAGAGGCAGTGGCAGCAGGTGCAGCGGGCCAGATTGTGCAGGAGTGGCGCGGCACCCAGCCTGGGCTCAAGCTCCTCCCTGGCCACCTGCCATTTTGCACACTACTACATCCCTCAGGGGATGTCGAATTGCCAGTTTTGGCCCAGTCCCTGCAGGCCAAAACCAGTAGTCTGACATCCCGTGAGGGGACCCGGATTGCGAGAGGGCACAGGCCAGGCTGAGGGACCCCAACAGTGCACAAATCCATGCACCAGGTCTCTAGTAGTAATAATAATTATTATTGCTATTTGTTCAGTAACTTCTTATTATGTGCAAAGCACTATCCTAGGCACTAGGAAAACAGTTCCTAATGTTATAAAGTTTGTTTCTAGTAGAATGGGGGGGGAAATAGAGTAAAAAAATAATCAAATACTGAGAAGTACAACACAGAGCTTTAAAGTATAATGACATGATAAAATGATTGGGTAGGTAATTCAGATTGAGGAAATGACATTTAAAATAAAATCTAAATTACAAGAAGAGACAGCAACATGGAGTTGAGGAAGAATAGTAGTGTGGATAGAAATAACAGCACAGAGGCCCTAAACTTGATATATTGAAGAAAAGGACACCACGTCTGGAAATGTGATGTAGGCACCAGGGAGAGTAGTATAATATGTAGATAGAGAAACAAGTATGCATGGTTCTATAAACCAGAGTAAGAAATCTGTGTTATTCCACATGATAGGAGATGATTGGAGGATTTCAAGTCAGTTAGTGACATAATGTGATGCACATTTTTAAAGAACATTCTCATTCCAAAGAGGAGAATAGAGTACAGGGCAGCAGGAGATAACTTGCAGGTCTTTAGGGCAGTCCAGGAAAGAGAAGTGGCAGTGCTTGAAATAGGGTGGTGGCAGGTTAGGTGAAGAGAAATGGACAAATTTGGGATGCTGCAGGCCAAAACCAGTAGTCCGACATCCCCTGAGGGGACCCGGATTGCGAGAGGGCAGAGGCCAGGCTTAGGGACCCCAACAGTGCACAAATCCGTGCACCAGATCTCTAGTAGTAATAATAATTATTATTGTTGTTTGTTCAGTAAGTTCTTATTATGTGCAAAGCACTATCCTAGGCACTAGGAAAACAGTTCCTAATGTTATAAAGTTTGTTTCTAGTAGAATGGAAAAAAAAATAGAGTAAAAAATAATCAGATACTGAGAAGTACAACACAGAGCTTTAAAGTATAATGACATGATAAAATGATTGGGTAGGTAATTCAGATTGAGGAAATGACATTTAAAATAAAATCTAAATTACAAGAAGAGACAGCAACTTGGAGATGAGGAAGAATAGTAGTGTGGATAGAAGTAACAGCACAAAGGCCCTAAACTTGATATATTGAAGAAAAGGACACCATGTCTGGAAATGTGATGTAGGCACCAGGGAAAGTAGTATAATATGTAGTTAGAGAAGCAAGTATGCATGGTTCTATAAACCAGAGTAAGAAATCTGTGTTATTCCACATGATAGGAGATGATTGGAGGATTTCAACTCAGTTAGTGACATAATGTGATGCACATTTTTAAAGAACATTCTCATTCCAAAGAGGAGAATAGAGTACAGGGCAGCAGGAGATAACTTGCAGGTCTTTAGGGCAGTCCAGGAAAGAGAAGTGGCAGTGCTTGAAATAGGGTGGTGGCAGGTTAGGTGAAGAGAAATGGACAAATTTGGGATGAATTTTGGAGCTAGAGCTAAACTGGTATTAAATTGGACTTACAATGAGGAAAAAGAAAGAGAGGAGTCAAGGATGAAACTCCCAGACTTGGAGCTTGAGCAACTAGGTGGATGATGGTGCCATCTACCACAAAGAGAAAGACTGGGAGAAAAAAATAGAATTTCTCAGAACAATGAGAGAGAGCTGGGAGGAGTGGAATCTAGGTCCTATTTTAGCTATCTTAGGTTCAAAAAACTTAACAGACTTCTTAAACTATTTAGTAAGTCTAGACAACAGTATAAAGATGGCCAAGACAGAGTTCCCTCTTCCAAGAATTCACAAATCTAGTAGGGGATAAGAATGGATACATAAGAATAAAAAAAAAACCTGTTGAGTAGTTTTTACAAAGATAATGTGAAAGCATGGGAAAGAAAGAGATAGGATCTAACAGGTTGGCGGGCATAGACATCTGGGAAGGCTCCAAGGATTAGGGAGGCTATGAGTTCAAGTTCTAAGGATGGATGAGACTCGAACAGGCACCATGGGAGCATGGACAGATTCTAGGCAGAGAGGAAAAACTTAAACTGAGGTTCTTTAGAAGTGAGCCATGTTCAAAGAAGGTTGAGCAGACAAGTGTCATTAAGGTTTAATGTATGTTAGGGGAGGAGGATGGAAAACCATGGAAAGGTAGAATAGAATTGGATTATGAGGGACTTCGAAGGGAGGCCAAGGTGACACGTTTTATCCTTTGGCCTAGAGTGGATGGGGAGATACAGAAAAATTTAAAGCAAAAAAAGTGACTTGCTTAAAGACATGCATTAAGGTCACTCTGGCAACAGTGTTTGAAAGTGGTGGTGATGGATGGCAGAGAGGGGGATAAGGAGGAAGAAACAAAGCAGGCAGCCAGTCCAGAGATTATCGTTGAGTCGAGGTGAGGGGTAAGGTAAACCTGAAGGAAAGCATTAGGAATGAAAAGAGGGGACAGATGAGGCATTGTGGAGGCTTACAGATAGGGTTTGGCGATTGATTAGATGTGGGAAAAGAAGTCCAAGATAACTCTGGGATTGAGCCTGAGTGTCTGGGAGAATCACGGTGCCATGAACCAAGATAAAGGACCAGGAAGAGAAACAGGATAGGGGAGGTATGAGGAGCTAGGGGAATGATGAGTTTTATTTTGATCATGTTTAGTTAGATGTACCAATGCAACATCAGTTTCCAGGTAGAAATGATCCATTAGTGGGTGGACACATTGGTTCATTCTAACATCAAAGTGAAAACTGGGAGATCCTTGACACCAGTCACAATAGCTTATTGTACATCAGAAGGTGAGTTAAATCCTTTGCATATTTATCTCATTTCCTCTCCATAATAGCCCCTAGAGGAGCATACTTTTATTATTCCCATTTTACAAATGAGGAAATTGAAAATTCAGGGACATTAAGCCACTTGCTGAAAGTTACATACAAATTTAACGGTGAGGTCAAGATTTGAACGCATGCACCTGGATGTTGCCCTATGTGGTAAAACCATGGGCAAAGGGGATTCTGGGTCTTATGGGTGCCCTCATTGACTCTGCTCAAATGTCCACCGAACTTAAGGATCAAATAGACCTTAGAGATCACGGAGTCTCATGCACCCAGGTCACAATTATTAGTGACTAAAGCCCAGAGGGGAAATCAGTTTACCCAAGGTCACAATGAAGTTCCAGCAGGCTTTCTCATTACACTGGGGATAAAATCTGAACTCCAAGTTCTGCATGCTCTGGCTTCCCCACCTCTCCAGCCTTATTATCTCACTCTCCCTCACAAGCCAAGCATACTCCCGACTCAGTGCCTCTGCATTTGATCTCCCTCCACCTAGATTGCTGTTCCTTAGATATTATCATGGCTCCATCCTTCTTATCAATAGGTACCACATCCAATGTCACCTCCTCACAAACACCTGCTCAGATCAGCCAACCCACCATAACCACCTTCTATCTATTTTCTCTCATTGTGCACAGTTTTATTTTCTTCATGGCAGTTATGGCTACCTCTCAGCACCTTCTTTATCTATTTGATTGTTGATATTCACCTGCCAGGTGTCCAGCAGCCTTTACTGTATCCCCAGAACTTGGAACTGAAGGTAGTAGTACGAGTGCTGAAAGGTGAAGTGAGAAAGGCAAGAGGGGGTTTGTCCAGTGCCTTTACTAATGGAGGACCAGACCAGGCCTTTCATACCTCACAGATTAACTGAGAGGATCCTGGCATGGGGAAGGCTGTGAGCTTACTTCGAGAATGAGAAGAGTAAGATCATGCCAGACACCGCAGTTAGGCCTGGCCATCTGGGATCAGAGCACCACTACCACATTGTCTCTCTCTGAGTCCATCTCCCTCCATCCCACTCTATTCTATCTCCTTCGTCTTCTCCTTTAATGCCCTCATCCCTATCCTCATGGGCCACCCTCACCCTGCAGCGTATCTTCCTCCTCTCCACCTTCACCCGGGAGGGCTTCTCTCTTTCATCTCCTCCATCCCCTTATCTTCCCGTTGCCCGCCCCCAGCCCACCCATCTGTGCTTCAGTTCAGCTCCCCAGCCCCCTATCAGATGTCCCTTTCTCCATCACTGCCTCCTTATCGGCTCATCCCCTCACCCACATGCAATGTTATTTTTTGTCTTCTTGATAGAGGCCCATGGTAAACAACAGACACTCAGAGACTTACATTCCAGGCTCTGATGGACAGACTGGGGGAACCATAACCACCTTCTATCTATTTTCTCTCATTGTGCACAGTTTTATTTTCTTCATGGCAGTTATGGCTACCTCTCAGCACCTTCTTTATCTATTTGATTGTTGATATTCACCTGCCAGGTGTCCAGCAGCCTTTACTGTATCCCCAGAACTTGGAACTGAAGGTAGTAGTACGAGTGCTGAAAGGTGAAGTGAGAAAGGCAGGAGGGGGTTTGTCCAGTGCCTTTACTAATAATGGAGGACCAGACCAGGCTTTTCATACCTCACAGATTAACTGAGAGGATCCTGGCATGGGAAAGGCTGTGAGCTCACTTCGAGAATGAGGAGAGTAAGATCATGCCAGACACCGCAGCTAGGCCTGGCCATCTGGGGTCAGAGCACCACTACCACATTGTCTCTCTCTGAGTCCATCTCCCTCCATCCCACTCTATTCTATCTCCTTCATCTTCTCCTTTAATGCCCTCATCCCTATCCTCATGGGCCACCCTCACCCTGCAGCGTATCTTCCTCCTCTCCACCTTCACCCGGGAGGGCTTCTCTCTTTCATCTCCTCCATCCCCTTATCTTCCCGTTGCCCGCCCCCAGCCCACCCATCTGTGCTTCAGTTCAGCTCCCCAGCCCCCTATCAGATGTCCCTTTCTCCATCACTGCCTCCTTATCGGCTCATCCCCTCACCCACATGCAATGTTATTTTTTGTCTTCTTGATAGAGGCCCATGGTAAACAACAGACACTCAGAGACTTACATTCCAGGCTCTGATGGACAGACTGGGGGA
>NW_005371656.1:776753-787461 GCF_000412655.1 Myotis brandtii
GCTGTCCGCTGTCCCAGCCCATGTTCCCCACTCTCCAACCCCACACCAACATTTAGGATATTAGTTTTTAATCAGGGTGATTTTGCCATCCAAGGGGCACTTGGCAATGTCAGGAGACACTTTTGGTTGTCTCAACTGGAGAGGCTGGTGGGGTAGAAGGCAAGGATGCAGCTAAAGCTCCTACAGTGCACAAGACTGTCCCTATAGCAAAACTTACTTGATCCAAAATGTCCATAGTGCCCAGATTGAGAAACCCTGGTTTAGAAGCGCTACCTCCAGGAAGGCATCCCTGCTTTCTCCTGCTGAGAATCATCTCTCCAGAGAAAATTATTAACACCAGAAAACTGGCCAAGTCTGGCTGCTGAACCCCAGCAGAACTTTAGCAATTCCTCTGATACTGAGAAGAGCTCACTTTGTATTAGAGTTAGGAGGTCATATAATTCAATGTCAAGTTTGTGGATTCTGGAGTCTAAAGCCCTGAGTTCAAATCCTGGCTACCCATTTCCTAGCTGTGTGACTTTGGGCAAGTTACTTAAATAGTCAAAGCCTCAATTGCTTTATCTGTAAAAATGGGAGTGAGGATGGTAATATTCTTGCTTCATAGAATTGTTGTGAACATATATTAGTTAATCCATAGAAAGCACTCAACAATTACATATGAATTAATCTTGCCCCTAACTAGACCATGGTCTCTGTCAAGTAATGACTCAATAGTCTCATTCCCCTGACACTTTACCTAACACATGACACTGAAAATTATAAGGTTTTTTTAAAAAGAATGTAGGCAGATGAGAAATGTCAAGAGCAATGTTATTTAAGCACCCTAGATCATGGTCATACCCATAACAGGTGATCTCCTTCATGAACAGCCTTGCTCAGTGCCTTTAAGAAGCTGCCTTCACACACACACACACACACACACACACACACACACACACACACACACACATACACACACACACACCAAAGACACATCCTGGTGTAACTCCCACCTTGTGTGATCACTGGGACACAAACACTCTTAGGTAGAACCTACAGCCAGGTTTCTCAACATCATCACTACTGACATTTTGGGCTAGTTAATTCTATGCTGTGGGGTGCTTTCCTGTGCATCCTAAGATGTTTAGTAGAATCCCTGGCCTCTACCTATTAAATTCCATTAGCATCCAAAATAAACCCCATTGGGACAACAAAAAATGTCTCCAAACATTGCGAAAAGTCCCCTAAGGGGCAAAACTCCCCCCATTTAAGAGCTAGCAGTCTTGCTAAGCCAGAGTGGCTCAATTCGTTGAGTATCATCCTGTGTACTGAAAGTTTGCCGGTTCCATTCCTGATCAGGGCACATACCTGAGTTGCGGGTTCAATCCCCAGTCAGGGTGCGTACAGAAGGCAACTAATCAATGTTTCTCTCCTCTCTCTCTCTCTCTTTCTCTCTCTCTCTCTCTCTCTCTCGTCTTCATGTGAGGATTTTTAAAAAACAAAATAGAAAAATAACTACTGGTCTTAGCCATAAATTCTCAGGTGAAGCTATATCTCCCTCAATGAGGCAAAAATTGGTTCTTAGGGTACAAAAAAAATCTTATCTTTTTTATGTGTAAAGCATAGATATACATATAATACACAAACAGATACGTAGTATACTGTGATAATAAAATTTATAGATGGAGGAAAATAAAACACTATAAAAATGTTCCTGGAATAATAATGAAAAAAGATTGAGAAACACTGCTCTAGGCAATTCATCTTTTATAGGGTGTCGTCAATTGAATAAAAGTATATCTTACTAAATACCTAGTAATAATAATATCTTCCAAGCTCTGTGCTAAGCCCTGTGCTCATTCACTCAGGGAAGCCATTGCTTCTGTAACCAACTTACAAGTGAAAGCTCTGAGGCCTTGACAGCCCTGAAAAGACAGAGCCAGGACTCCAAGGCAAGTCCATGTGACTACAAAGAGCTCCTGTGACCTACTTAGTCATGGAGCCCTTCCCACTTGTTCACTTATATCCAGACTTTCCTTGAGACACACTGTGGTTTTCAGGACTTTGAGATGATGACAATGGCTGATAATTATGGACTGACTTCTCTCAGGTACCTGTGTTAACTCATGTCCTACTCCGAGCAACCCTATAAGGTAGATTCTGTTACTGTTGACTTTCTATAGATGAGGGAACTAAGACCCAGAGAGGCTCGGTCACTTGCCCAAGGTCACACCACCAACAGGCAGAGCTGGGACTCTAATCCTGGCAGTGTGGATCCAGAGCCCACAGCATGGCCACCACCCTGCCATCCCCACACCTTCTACACAGGCACCCAAGGATTCAGGGGACTTTGGAATTTCTCAAAATAATGTCACCTCATTGTAGCTCCTGTCTGCCAATGGTGGGAGGGTCCTTGCCCTATCTGTCCATCCACACCCTAGTCAGGAAAGCAGGGAAGGGCAGAAGGTGGTAAGGAAATGTAGAAAGGCAGGCTGGACAGATGGGAGGAAAAAGGAAGGAGAATAAATGAGGGGGACAAAGAGGGACAGGGACGCCTGGAATGAAGGAAAGAGAAAATACAAGAAAGGAAGCTGGGACTAGGAGCAGGAGCTCAGATACTGGGGAAGAAAGGGGAGGAGGGAGCAGCAAGGCTGAGCTATTTTTAAGAACCTAAGTGTTGCTGATTTGCATGTTTAGCATCTCTTTGCATATTGAGGTCAGAAGGTCCCAACTCCTCATGTGAGAAGGAATAGGAATTCATTAGTGCAGCTTTCTAGAAGACTCTTCAAGTACACTTGCTGGGCTCTTCCCTAATGAAGGAAAAGGGAGTAGAGGGGAAGATCTGATCCATCATCCTGCAAGGGTGTCACATTGCTAAGGGAGGGAATCATTGGATCCTGAGTGAGTGCCAGCAGGACACCCACACTGCTCCCACTCATGGCATCTCCCTTGGCAGGTGGTATGTCAGATTCCCCAACCACAAAAGGAAGGGAACTGGGCAGGGAGCTCTCAAAGAAGCCGGATCGAGTTAGGTAATCACTCCATGAATTAATTCATAGAAAGAGCTCAAACCTCAAAAGAGGATAGAGTCAAAGGAAGCTGAAGGAAAATGATTGACAAGGCATCTCAGATGCCGTACTCTTTGTCCTGAATTTTTGGGTGCAAAAAAGAAAGGAAAGAGGGGAGGAAGTGAGGGAGAGAGGGAGACTGGGAGAGAGAGAAGGAAGGAGGAAGGAAGTTTGGCTTCCAAACTAACTTACGCGTTTGTCACTTGCATTATCCTCAAGCTGCCCTATGAAGTAGATACACAAAGAATCCCAATTTGTAGATTGGAAAACAGGCTTGGCTTGACTGTTACTTGCTCACAGTATTAGGACAGGCCTGTGATTTGAACCCAGAACTATTACACTATACTGACCCATAAAACACACAAGGACGAACAATCAAGGGGAGTTTGGGCACATGAGATAGAACCAGAATAAGAGAAGTCTCTCGTGACCCACATTGTCTCTCCCTCTCTCTCTCCATTCTCTCCCCCTATGTATCTTTTCTGTTAGCTCAGAGCAAACCAGTTTGGGGAGTCACTTAGGGCTTCCTGTGCCCCCCAAACCTTTGGCTTACATGACAATTTGCTTTGTCACAATAAGAACTCTGACCCCAACTTGGTATTTCAAGTCCCATCACCAACTAACCTATTTAGTTTCAGTGTCACTAAGTTCCAGTGCTCCACAGACAAGATGCAGTGCATACAGCCCAGCCTCTGGACTGCTCCCCTTGGAAGGCCCCTGAGATGTCCATGCCTGGTCCACTTAGGTGTGGCCTAGAGAAACAAGAGCAGGAAGTACAAACAGAAAAATTAGATGCCAGGGCTTAACAGGATGAGTAGCTCAAAGAAGCCGGATCGAGTTAGGTAATCACTCCATGAATTAATTCATAGAAAGAGCTCAAACCTCAAAAGAGGATAGAGTCAAAGGAAGCTGAAGGAAAATGATTGACAAGGCATCTCAGATGTCGTACTCTTTGTCCTGAATTTTTGGGTGCAAAAAAGAAAGGAAAGAGGGGAGGAAGTGAGGGAGAGAGGGAGACTGGGAGAGAGAGAAGGAAGGAGGAAGGAAGTTTGGCTTCCAAACTAACTTACGCGTTTGTCACTTGCATTATCCTCAAGCTGCCCTATGAAGTAGATACACAAAGAATCCCAATTTGTAGATTGGAAAACAGGCTTGGCTTGACTGTTACTTGCTCACAGTATTAGGACAGGCCTGTGATTTGAACCCAGAACTATTACACTATACTGACCCATAAAACACACAAGGACGAACAATCAAGGGGAGTTTGGGCACATGAGATAGAACCAGAATAAGAGAAGTCTCTCGTGACCCACATTGTCTCTCCCTCTCTCTCTCCATTCTCTCCCCCTATGTATCTTTTCTGTTAGCTCAGAGCAAACCAGTTTGGGGAGTCACTTAGGGCTCCCTGTGCCCCCCAAACCTTTGGCTTACATGACAATTTGCTTTGTCACAATAAGAACTCTGACCCCAACTTGGTATTTCAAGTCCCATCACCAACTAACCTATTTAGTTTCAGTGTCACTAAGTTCCAGTGCTCCACAGACAAGATGCAGTGCATACAGCCCAGCCTCTGGACTGCTCCCCTTGGAAGGCCCCTGAGATGTCCATGCCTGGTCCACTTAGGTGTGGCCTAGAGAAACAAGAGCAGGAAGTACAAACAGAAAAATTAGATGCCAGGGCTTAACAGGATGAGTAGAAGGGATTGCAATTGGCTTCTCCAGGGGGTCACTCTCAAAGATGGTGGCCTCTGCCCAGGGCAGTCTTTGCTAAAAGGCGATTGCAGTGTCCATACTCAAGCTGAGCTGAAAAAGATAATAGGCAGAAAGGACAAAAGAAGTTAGACAGAAAGACTAGGTGACTGCTCACAAGGGAAAACGGGAAGAACACTCTAGAGCAGTGATGGCGAACCTATGACACGCGTGTCAGAAGTGACACGCAAACTCATTTTTTTGGTTGATTTTTCTTTGTTAAATGGCATTTAAACATATAAAATAAATATCAGAAATATAAGTCTTTGTTTTACTATGGTTGCAAATATCAAAAAATTCCTATATGTGACACGGCACCAGCGTTAAGTTAGGGTTTTTCAAAATGCTGACACGCCAAGCTCAAAAGGTTCACCATCACTGCTCTAGAGCCCTCACCAGAAAATATCTCCTCTGCCTGCCCACCTAGTGCCTGGAGATCTGCTATTAAAGATCCCTGTGGAACCTCAGACAAGTCATGCACCCTCCATCTGCAGAAAAAGCATAAAAGGCAGCCCTAGGCACTTTACTCTGATGAGTGGCTAGAAAGGGTTATTAGGTGATTGTGGGCATGCACATGAGTGTTGGCAGTAACTGCTGGTTGTCTCCCCAGTATCCATTCTCCCCTTCTCCTATAAACAGATGTCTTATCTGGGCACGTGGCCACCCAGCTAAAAACCAGCTTGCCCAATCTTCCTTGCAGCTAGCTGTGGATTGAGGCCAACACAATGAGAACAGAAGCAATAGTCAGGTCCATGAAGGGAAAATGCAAGCTTTGCCTTCTCTCCACTTCTGCTTACTGGCAGGGTTCATGTAGGAGGGGAGCTGAATCAGCCATCAAAGCCTTAAGAACGGATATGCATTTTGAGGATGGCAGAGCAACAAGACAGAAAGTGCCAGGTCCCCAGGGCTGTAAGACCCTCCTATCAGCACTGATGGCTGGTGCTCGCATTGTTAGATGGGTGAGATAAAAATTCCTTGCCGGCCAGTATTATTAGCAAGGAAAGACCTGGGCCAGGTGACAGGTCTGACCCCAGCTCAGAGCCCCATGCTCAAAAGTATCTGCTACCTCTGATAGGGAGATTTATTTTCTGATCCCCAAATCTGGACCCATTGTTTAAGCAAGCATTTGAAGGCCTCTTCGGGGAACAAGAAGCATTCTAGGAGGTACCGACTGCATGATAAAACGTCAGTATGTATGGAATGTTTCAAACAAGGACAAGAACACAAGGAATCCTAGATGCTGAGTTACACTCAAAAAAAACAGGTTGTGCAATAATTTTTTTAGGAGATGCCTGTACTCATAATCCCAACCCTTCCCTTTGTCTTTCACCCCACCATCTAACACATTTAAGGTACTTATCTGCACCATGAAGTTATTAAGGTTTACAACCTCCAGTGTAAATGAATCAAAGTAGAAAGTGTCCCCAAAGGAGAGGCTAAGATACAAGAACTCCATTGTAGACCTAACCATGAATTATCCAGGTCAGTCTACAATGACAGATTCGCCAACCATCTCCATGCCCGTGCCCCCCCGCCCCAAAGACTAAATATTTAAAGCCCCAAGGAAAGAATGTCTCTTTGTCTGGGGTCAGATATGGGCACACCACTGGCTTTTCCTAAGAGCAGAGAAGAGGGTAACTGGACGTCCTTAGTTTCCCTGGGAAAGAAAGTGAGCCCTGGGAATCAATAGCCCATCAAAACCCACACACATAGTGATGGAGGGTTACTGTGCCACGAAGATTGGGGGCATGGTCTTGGGAAAAGCCGTGGGTGCCGAGTGGCCAGGAAATGACAAGAAGCCCTCTATATCCACCTCACCCCCTCAAGAAATAAAAGTGAAATCAAATAAAACAAGAGAAGAAAAATAAAACCCCGGAGAGAAGCCCTGGAGCCAAGCAAATGCCTTTCCCACAGAGATATGATCACCAGTGGCCTAATCTGATTTTCTAGCAATGCCTGTGAGTCAGTAAATGAGGAGGGGTTGACATTGTTAGGACACAGGTCACGGGAGAACATCCTCGAGGTATGACCTCTAGAGGAAAGCCTTGAAAGAGGGGGTTGTGGTAAATCCCCACATGTCAAAGTCAAGGCAGGGAAAGGTCTGTTAAGGGAACAGAACTGGGTACAGTGGACTGTGTCAGCTATTTTCCTAAACTCTACACTCTCTGGCAAGATCCCACAGTGCCCCGTCTTCCACCTGGACCTCATAGGATATGTCAAGAAGTGTCGTTTATCTTACTACACACCCGAATGCCACTCAGTTGTTCCTGCAGACAGAGGGACCATGTTTCCTATCAGTACCATCTGGCCACCTGCTATGCTTCTCAGTAATGCCTCCTAAAAATACCCTTCTCCAGTATCCCCTGTGACTTTAACAGAATAAAGAGAAAAAGCAGAGTTAATCTCCTCAGATTGGCTTTCCATCAAGGGAGACTTTTGTAATATGAGATAGGGTGGGAAAGCAGAAGCTTTGGAGACAGACAGATTTGGATTAGAATAAAAATAAGAATTTTTATCATTATAGCTAAAATGTATTATTAGCATATGCTGGCCACTGTTATAGTTACTCTGTATGGACTATCACATTTAATATTCTCAGTAACATTCTGCGTTAAGGATCAGTATGATCTCCATTTTGCAGATAAGGAGACTGACACATGAGTAATTTCAGCAAGAAAATGGCAGTTTTGGTCTGATTCCAGGATCAAACTTGCAACCATTCTGCAAAATAGCCTCTGAGTGAATGTTAGTGCCTTCCCCATCTCTCAAATTCTCTGTTCAGGCAGACTCGAGTGTGAGGCAACTGGACAGGTGGGGAAAGGAAGAAAGGTGAAACTTGAGAAGACGAAGGGATGGGAAACTGACAGCCTAGTTGTCCTGAGGACAGTCAGACGACATGCAGCATGTGGTCAGGGGGCAGTCTGGGCAGCCACTGGTACTTGTGAAGGCAGCAGACACTTCTCCAAACCACGAAGCTCTCAAGCATCAGGGAGGCAAGGTGTCAGGGGAATCAGGAAAGACTCCAACCCCAGAATACAAAGAAGGAGAGAAGGAGGGAAGGAAGGAAGGAAGGAAGGAAGGAAGGAAGGAAGGAAGGAAGGAAGGAAGGAAAGAAGGAAGGAAGATTAATAGGTGATAGATATGCTAGATATTGATTGGTAGATAAATAATAATTAATGGATAATTAATAAGTCATGATAGATGATAGATGACAGATATATAAATGCTAAATAAATTATAGTTAGATAGATAATTAATAAATAAGAGATGGATAAATGATAGATAGATAGATAGATAGATAGATAGATAGATAGATAGATAGATACTGGATCAACATGCTATATTAGATACTTAACCAGAGAGACACATCCATCTATGAGGCATGAGGAGGTGGACACATGGGTGACATGGGCTGATATAGTATTACTAGGTACCAGACCCCTGGCAGAGTGTGGGCTGAGGCTGTTGATATACCTGCCCTGGTCAGGGTGACTTCTGAAACTTGGTTTGGGCCTAATCTCCTCACAGATACATGGTGACTCCAGTCAGCAGGGCTTAGCTAGTGTGAGAATCTACTTTCCTGCCCCTTATCACTTCTGTGCTCAGCGTGTGGCTCCGGTCACCACTCTGGCCATACAGGTCATCATTGCTGTCATCATTCACATTTACTGAGCATGTACTCTGCATCCTTCAAAATGTCTCACTCCTGTTTTTCATTAAACTATCACAATAGGCATATGCCATTTTAGGTTCTCGGGCTGCCTTGTTCCACTGTCCATCTCTCTCCCTACCACAGCATCCTTGGAGGGCACATGGTTCAGAAAGGGAAGGCAAAGAAATGACCCAACCTCCTTCAGCCTTTAAAAAAGTGAGAAATTAACTTTCATTGTGTTGAGTCACTGCAGATTAAGGATTAATTTGATATCTCAGCTTTGCCTGACTAATACACTACTCATAGCCTCATAGGTTTGTTATGAGAATTGAATTTATGCATGTAAAGGATTTGTAATCTTTTTTTAGAAGATCTCATTGGAATATTTTATGAATAAAAGTCAGTTAGTTGCTTATGGGTGGGTTTTGAAGATCAACGTGTGGGTTAAATGACTGCCTGGCACATGGCTGTCAGTGAGCTTTTAGTAAATGTGAATTTCTTTGCTATCAATTTGTACCACTACCATTGCTACTACTATTACTATTAAATAAGGCAA
Source organism: Myotis brandtii (assembly GCF_000412655.1). Lineage (NCBI taxonomy): Eukaryota > Metazoa > Chordata > Mammalia > Chiroptera > Vespertilionidae > Myotis > Myotis brandtii. The sequence continues at coordinate 785,757 of NW_005371656.1, forward strand.
ACACAGCCTTTCTACTCTGAAGGCAATAATGCTGGTTGGAAAGAAAAAATCCATCTACCGTGGAACCAACCTCCTGGGAGCTGCTGAACTCTGAGAGTGAGCTGTGTGGGTCTTTGAGTGAATACGAATGTTAATAAACAAATGCAAACACTAACAAAGGGTGTGATTAAACACTTCCAGAAGCATAAGGAGCGTCAGAGAGGCATGACTTCAATCAGTGGATCCCGGCCTTCTTGTTTCTCCTTTCTTCATCATTCTGGGACCAAATGATCACTTGGATATAAATCTGAATTTATTGCTCAGTGCATTGACTGAAAGACCCTCCTTCTATCCGATGAGTTGGATACCATCTTCTTTTTTTCTTGACTTAACAACTGTAGCAATGGACCAGTGCGGCCAAAGTGCACGTTGAAATTTCCTCCCATAATCTTACTGACTCAAGGGATATGTAATCTTGCCTGATGTGTAGTGAGCCATTGTTAATATCATTCTTGGATGACAGAATACTGGCACTGATCCCTTAAGGATGTGTCTTACAGGTGTTGACTCTTACTGCCCCAGCATAAACATCCAGTCTGCTCCTGTTCATAATAGCACAGAGCTGGGGCTGGAAGTACTCCTGTTTGCAAAGGACTTTGTTGGTTTTTTTAAAAATTATACAATAACCTCCAGCTCTCAGAGTTGGAAAAGCAACAGCACAGAGCTGAGGCTGGAAGTACTCCTGTTTGCAAAGGGCTTTGTTGGTTTTTTTTTTTAATTATACAATAACCTCCAGCTCTCAGAGTTGGAAAAGATCTTAAAGGCCATCTTGCCTATCCCTCACCTGAGGTTTAACTCGGCTTTCCAATTTTTCTACTGTGGGGTCCTTTAGCCTCATCTGAACCCCCAGAGGGCCACCGGACAGATCTCACTGCCAGGAAGTTTTTCCTTATGCTTGCCTGATTCTATATCCAGTAGCCCCGGCCCTGGCCAGTATACCCACCCAGCCCATCCAAAGGTGCAATGACCATTCGTGCAACTCATTCAGCAAACAGTTATTGAGCCCTACCTTGTGCCTCTCTGAGCTTCAAAGCCTCTATAAAATCAGAGTAATAATATCACCTAATTTGCTGAGTTGTTGGGAGTATTAAATAAGGCAATATATACAGGGCACGTATCACAGAGCCTGACACATAGCAAGTGGTCAATAGACATTAGTTTTAATTGTCACTGTGTGGTTGCAACGTATTAGGAAAAAATAGAAGTTTACAAGTTTGATAAGCACTGTGAAATAGAAAGGATGGGGTGCCACAGAAACACTGAGTGAATTTGAATTGGGTTTCATTATTCCATATGAAGAGAAATGGAGTTGGTTATCAGAAGACCCTGAGAAAGGCCTGGAAAACCAAGCTGAGAAGCCACAGTAAAGAACTTAGTGGATCACCCTTTGAAAGGTGCCAAACACATATGGTGGGACAGCTGTTTTGGGGGTGGCAGCAGAATGGGTTTGGCAGCAGCACAACCAGGGGAGTGAGAGCAGCTCAGGATTCAGTGCAAAAGGTGACCCAGGAACAGGAAGTGATGGTTTCTGGGGCCTAGTATGTGGCACAGGGCAGTCCCAGCAGCTTAAAGGAACGAGGCAGTACAAGCACAATAGAAAACAGATGTGTCACCTTAGAGCCCCCTGGCAAGGATGCTCTCTCAGGCACCAAGCAGAGGGCAATGC
>NW_005371656.1:787535-797353 GCF_000412655.1 Myotis brandtii
GGTGTGTTGCAAATTGGGCTCCTACTTATGAACCACTGCTTCCCCTCATGCTAATGGAGGAGAAAGCTGGAGGAGGGGGTCTTGGGGGCAGAAGGAGGGACTGGTGTCAATCACCTCACCACATGGCCCAGCCTCACTATGATAACAGACCAGCCAAATGGAGCACACACTTTGTTTTTATTGTTGTTGCTATTGCCATTGTTGCTGTTGCTGATGGTATTGTTGTTGCTACTACTATTATTATTGTTGCTGCTACTGCTGTTGTTGTCATTGTTGCTGTTGTTTTTGTTGTTGCTGTTACTGTTGTTGCTTTTGCTGTAGTTGCTGTTGTTTTTGTTGTTGCTGTTGCTGTTGTTGCTTTTGCTGTAGTTGCTGTTGTTTTTGTTGTGGCTGCTCTGGCAATTGCTATTGTTGCTGCTGCTGTTACTGTTGTTATTATTGCTGCTGTTGCTGCTGTTGTTGCTGTTGCTGCTCCTGTCGTTGTTGTTGTTGTTGTTGCTGTTGTTGCTGTTGCTGTCGCTGTTGTTGTTGTTTGACTACATCTTCTCTCATTGCATTTTTTTCTGAGCCGTGCTGAGGAGGAAGGCTCTGTCTCCTCCCTGTGCCTGCTGCTTGCCTGCTGTTTCACTGATTGCCCTTTAAGTTTTCAGGCTGTAGCTGGGATGTGACCACGGAGGGCAGGCAGCCCTGCAGTGGGCGGAGGCAGCTTCTCCTCTGAGTCACAGAGGATATTCCCCACCCCCGCTTAATTGTCAATAAAACAGAAAGCACAGGTCTCCCTGGGAGCCAGAGAAGAACCCTACTAAATCCTCTTTAAAGTAGTTTAGGGGTGTGTGTGTGTGTGTGTGTGTGTGTGTTTCTGTTTGGAGTTTTGTTTTTATAATCAGGAGGGAGAGATTCTTTTTCCCTTTAAGGAGCTGAATTGTTATGTGGAGGTGACCTGCTCCGCCAGCAGCAAGAACCCTGAAGAGGTCAGGAAGGCAGTAGCAGAGCGGGTAATGGAGAAAGTCTGCCCATTGGGTCACATTGACTGTACGCTGACACTGCTTTCCAGTTGACAGCTCTATTCAACATTCAGGCTCAGGGCCAGGCCCCAGTGAGCCAACTACAGTAACAGACACTGACAGTCTCCAGCAGGTGACCAGCGTGGCTCAGTGCCTCCACCAGCAGAGTAGGTTCATGGGAAAAGCCACAGCCTGAGTGTGATTCCTGACTCCCTTCTGAATATTCTGGGTGACCTTCAGGGAGTCATGTCACCTCTCTGAGCCTCAGCTTTCTCATCTGCAAAGTGGAGCCAATATTAACCTGATAGGATTCCAGGAAAGATTAAACAAGATGAACATATATAAAAAGCTTAACCTAGTGCCAAGCCCATCATAAGCACTCCAAGTAGCAGCTATTAAAATCTATAATTATCATGAACATGAGGCTGGTTGCACAAAGCTTGTGCCTTCAAAAGGAAACAAGGATTCAGCCAGTGAGGCTAAGTGGTTGGACGTCAACCTATAAACCAGGAAGTCACGGTTCAACTCCCCATCAAGGCATATGCCCAGGTTGCAGGCTTGATCCCCAATAGGGGGCATGCAGGAGGGAGCCATTTAATGATTCTGTCTCATCACTGATGTTTCTATCTCTCTCTCCCTCTCCCTTCCTCTCTGAAATCAATAAAATAAAAAAAATAAAATAAACAAGGGCCTAGGTATATGTCACTCTCTGCAGTGTGCTGACTCAGCTCCTAGAATTCTGGAGACCACTTTGGGGGAAAATGGCAAAAGATTCAGCTTCATCATTCTTCATGTTATTGGTTCCTTAGATTTAAAACTCCTTCCTCAGATCACTTTTTATTCCCTTTATCACAACAGTATCAAAGGCTGGTAAAGACCCCAAATAGGTGGGCTGCAAAGTGGCGGTCTGGCAGATGCCCTTGCCTCCCAAGGGAGCAGAGGATGTGGAAGTAAAGCTTGCGGTGTGTGTGGGAGGGGCAGGAGGGAGGGAATGTCCCTGCAAATGTTCTTAAAGACCCAGTGGAGAGAGCACACAGCATCTCAGCTGACATTTGCAAACAGAGCTAAATTGAGAGCTGTCACCTTCTCCAGCAAGGTCAAAAGACTCATGCCTGTTAACCTGGAGAGGTGGGAATCACAGGCGGCAAATAAAATCACCCTGCCACTTGGAAACCTGCCAACTGCTACATTCAGGGTAAAAATAATTGAAAAGGTAAGTCATGTGTGAATCAGATGCTCTGGCACGAGTGGGGGTTTGGAACGCTGGTGTTGAGTTCTCTTCCTGAGCTCCCTCCTGCCCCGGCTTCCAGGGCATGGTTTCTGCCCAGTGCTCTTCTGCTGGCCAGCCAGCCCTGTGTCCTTCCCTGCTCCTCATTCCCATCCCATGCCCTAGGCTTGGTCCTCTGATATTGCTTCTCCCCCTTGAATATTTCATTCCCTAGAGGGTTTATCCTTTACTGGACTCATCTCCCCCCCTGATATTGCTTCTCCCCTCGAATATTGCATTCCCTAGAGGGTTTATCCTTTACTGGACTCATCTCCCCCCTCCCCAGTCTCACTGATGCTTCCCACCAAGCTAGAACCTCTAACCTAGAGCCCTCCCTACCCTGAGCTTCCCATGGCTCACAGGCCAGCTTTTCTTGGATACTCCTGAGTAAGCCACTCATGCACTGGTTTATTCCATCAACAAATATTCAGTATCTGTTACATGCCAGGCACTGGACTCGGTGATGGGTCTGGAAAAGTGAAACACACCTTGTTGGACATTCTATTGCAAAATTTTAAAAAGTAATTTTTAAGGAAATTTTTAACAATTAAAAATTGTGAAAAATAGAATAAAGAATAAAACATGGCCCAACACAGACAAAATCAATGGTTGAGGGAAGAAAAAAAATCTATTTTTATAAAGACCACTCTGAGCTGATGATGTTGAGTGAGAGCCAGGTGTGCAAAGAATGGGGAGAGATCTTTCCAGAAAGATGAGCTGGCATGAGAAAGGCTCTCCACAATTTCTTTACAAGATCATTTGATTTGTGTGGAGCACATGAAATGGAGGGCCTCCAATTCGCTGATTATCAAACAGAAGTTAAAAGCAGACAGACAGACTATGATTTTTTTAATGCTTTAACCAGACATCCAAGTAATACCTAAATAGTCCCAACCCTGACATTTATCACCAGCCCTTCCCTGGGAGGTCTGTAAGTAGGAAAATAATGAGAAGAAAGTTATTTTGTAATTACCCAGCATGAATTATAACTCTGAGAGGCTATTTCTAGGGGTGCTTAGTGTAATTTAGTTGGGCATTATCGGAGTCTAATTTACTATGACATTTAGCGGTTCAGAGAAGCTCAAAATAACAGATTTCCATCCTGGCTTTCCTCGCCCTCTGAGTGTGGATGCTCACCCTGTTAAGACTCAACTGCCTCCTCTGTGGTATTGGAAAAATAATTTGCTTTCCCTACTTCCCAGGAGAGCTGGAAGATTCAGATAAGGCAATGAATGTAGAAATGCTTTGCAAGTTCACCGAAGGTCTCATTCTTCATGATTCACATTGAAGTTGGAGAACCACCTATTGGTTGCAAGTGACAAAAGAAAGCCTAACTCAAACTGATTTAAGGAAGGAAAATGTACTGACCACAATAACAAAAGAGCTAGGGTTTACTAGCTATAGCTATGGTTTGATCCCACCTGTACCAAGATCTCTTTCCATCAGCTGTCTCTTCTCCATGTTGGATTTCTTCTTAGGCTCTTCACGGTGGCTGACGATTGCTCTCAACCTATAACCTCCCAAGTCCAAATCCAGCAGGAAAGAACAAATGCCTCTCTCAGTGACTCAAGGAAAGTCCTGAACCTGATTCTCTCTGACCCGACTCAGGTTATGCGACCATCCCTGCACTGACCACTGTGTCCAGGGAGTGAGGATCCTTGATGAGCCGTGTCTGAGTCACATGCTCAACTCTCAAGCAAGAAGCCCACAAACCAAAAATAGGGGAAGGATGGATTCCCAGAGACACCAAGAAAAAGATGAAAGGAAGTTGGATAGCAAAACAGCAGATGTCCACTCTACCTCATATCTGAAATCCTTTCACAGGAAATTCCCAGGTCAGTCTTCAGTGTCTCAGGGTTGTGGTAACTAAAGACAGACTCGAGATAGGAACCTACCCCTGCTTAAGAATCAAGTCCTACAGAAACTCACAATGCTGAGCTTTCTAAGTCCACACAGTCCAACTTGTTCTCTAGCATCTCGTCTTTCTGTTCAGATCTGGTCTGCTTCTTCCCATCCCAGGCTAGGTCCTTCCAGGTTTCTGAGGGCCTGTATTGTGAGCTTTATTCCTTTCTCCTTCAAGTTGTGATTCCATCCATTTAGCAATATGTCTGTATTCTAGCCCTGGCTTCTCTCCTGCACCACAGCATTTGTTTGCTTGTTTGTTTTCTTGCTTGCTTGCTTCAGGTACCAGGGCATATAAAAGATGCAGTGGAGCAGCACCAAGACATGATAACTGCTTGGGGGATTTGGGAGATGACCGGGGGGAGTGTGGCAGGGAGGAAGGGGTGATAGGGAAAACATCACAGAGGACAATTGGACTGAGTCTTAAGTAATGATCAAGAATTTTCTAGAATAAGATGAAAGAAGGTCATTCCAGGCATGAATCATTGCATCCGAAACTATTTTGATCTCTCTTTACAGAAAAAAAGAAAACTCTTTTCTCAACCCAGAAGTTGTAAACCAGGAGCCTGCAGACAGATCAGGCTGACAGATGTGTTATATTTGGCCCACACTGCATTTTGTGAGTCAATATTAGTTGCCAACATTTAAAAATGGTGAGATTTTACATAAGGATCTGGATTCCCAGCTGCTCTCAGAAATCTCAGTAGCTCTGGGAGCCCTGGACCTGAGTCCCCATTGGGGCAACAATTCCCTGCGTTGAGTAGCAGCTACCCTCTTGAGACAGGACAGGGTCCACACAATCTGCTGACCTCCTTGTTCTCATTTGTCATCACCTGACCCCATTAGAGATTGTGACCCTGTCTCAACCTAAACAACTGTTTACTCTTCAGACCATTTTCCATTATTTTCATGTTATATCACATCATATTGTATCCTATCATACCATATAATTTCCCATCAAACAATCTAATCTGTTTACTCCCTTACTTAAAAGTCTCCAGGGATTCTCCAAATCAACATAATAAAGTCTAAACACCCAACACAGACTGAGTTCACCTCAACCAACCCCCTCTACTATATTCACAACTTTCCAGTCCTAAAACCCTGTGCTCTGAGTGCCATTTTCTAATTTCATCCTTTCCCGTGACTGCATACTCTTTTTGTTGTTGTTGACACTATTACAGATATTTCCCATTTCTTCCCTTTGCCCTCTCCACCCAATCCCCACCCCCCTCAGGCCTTCACCACATTATTATGTGTGTCCATGGGCTATGCATTTATGCATATATGTTCTCTGGTTAATCTCTTCCAGTGCCCCCACACACACCCATATCCTCTGAGATCTATCAGTCTGTTCCATGTATCCATGCCTCTGGACCTATTTTGTTCCTCAGTTTATTTTATTCATTAGATTCTACATATAAGTGAGAGCATGTCATATTTTTCTTTCTCTGGCTGCCTTATTTCGCTCAGCATAATAATCTCTGGGTCCATCCCTGCTGTCCCAAAGGGTAAAAGTTCCTTCTTTTCTACAGCTGCATAGTATTCCATTGTGTAAATGTAGCACAGCTTTTTATCAACTCACCTACTGATGGTCATGGGCTGTTTTCAGATCTTAGTTAGATTCTACATATAAGTAAGATCGTGTGATATTTTTCTTTCTCTGGTTGCCTTATTTCACTCAGCATAATAATCTCTGGGTCCATTCCTGCTGTCCCAAAGGATAAAAGTTCCTTCTTTTCTACAGCTGCATAGTATTCCATTGTGTAAATGTAGCACAGCTTTTTATCAACTCACCTACTGATGGTCATGGGCTGTTTTCAGATCTTAACTATTGTAAATCACATTGCAATGAACATAAGGGTGCCTATATAGAGGAGCATATATTCTTTCTTATTGATGTTTCAGGATTCTTAGGATATATTCCCACATGTGGGATCACTGGGCCAAAAAGCAGTTCCATTTTTAATGTTTTGAGAAAACTCCATACTGTTTTCTACAGTGGCTGCACCAGTATACATTCCCACCAGCAGTGTATGAGGGTTCTCTTTTCTCCACATCCTCACCAACATTTATTATTTGTTGATTTATTGATGGTAGCCATTCTGGCAGGTGTAAGGTGATACCTCATTTAGTTTTAATTTACATCTTTCTGATGATTAGTGACATTGAGCATTTTTTCATATGTCTATTGACCTTTTATATGTACTTTTTGGAGAATTATCTATTCCAGTCCTTTGTCCATTTTTTAAATGGATTGCTTGTCTTCCTAGTGTTAAGTTGTATAAGTTCTTTATATATCTTGGATTAACCCCTTATCAGCTGTATCGTTGGCAAATATATTCTCCCATACAGTGGGTTCCCTTTTCATTTTGATGATGGTTTCTTTTGCCATACAGAAGCTTTTTACTTTGATATAGTCCCATGTGTTTGTTGTTTTTTTATTTGTTTCCCTTACCCTAGGAGATGTATTGGCAAACATACTGCTACATGAGATATGACTGCATACTATTAGCACATGCTATCCCTCCCAGCTGCTCTCTACTGGTCAAACTTCCCTTGATCGTCAATGACCAGAAGAAAGGTTACCTCCTCTATACATACCACACTGACTCTTCTAGGTAAAACCTTTCCTCTCCTCCTGTATCCTCCAGCGGCTCTGTGTTCCTACCTTGGCTTCAGCACCTGCCATGTTTCTCTCTAATTATCTGTTTACATGGCTGCCTCCTCCACACTCACTCAGACTGAGATCCTTGAAAGCAGAAACCGTGACTGATTCATCATTGTACATTCAGTGTTGTCTGCATTCCTTGGCAGATATCACATACTCAATAAATTCTTGTTGAATGAAAAAAGGAACAAACACACCGGGGTAAGAAATTGGCATGTGTTCATGGAATGTCACACCTCAGCAATTGTAATGAAAGAAGTCCTTTCCCTTGAAGGGTTTCTGTCTACTCTAACCACAAGGAAGGCTTCCCTTCCCTGGATTCCTGTAGAAGCAGTGGTTTACGACAGACCCTACGTGAGAGAGATCCCAGAATGTTATCACTTTCTCACTCAACTCCAGACACACTTGGCCTACTTGTGCCTTGAAGACACTAGTGCCCTCCCGCCTCAGGTGCCTTGCACTTTCTATTCCCTCTGCCTGGAATTCTCTTCTTTGTATTTTCAGGGCCCACTCCTTTACTCTATTCAGATAAGAAATCACATTGAACCTTCTCAGAAAAGCCTCCTCTGGTCAACAAAGTAAAACTGTTAAAGTGTCCCCCATGCCTTGCCACTGCTTTACTCGTCTTTGAGGAAGAACTGTAGGAAGCAGGACGTTAAGGGACCAGAGAAAGTCAGGATTTATGTCACCAAGACTCTCTGCTCTCTCCTCTCCACCATTCATATTTGTATGTTCTACTTGGCTCCATCCTTTTCTTTCTCTACAAGTTTGGCAAAAATATTGAACAACCAGCATGACATGGGCACTGGCCAAGCAGAATGGACCTGTTATTTTTGGGTTATTATAACAAGATACCAAAGGCTAGGTGGCTTATAAACAAAAGAAATTTATTTCTCACAGTTCTGGAGCCTGGAAGTCTGAGATCAAGGTGCCAGCATGGTTGGGTTCTAGCTTGCAGACTGATAACTTCTCATTGTATCCTCACATGGCAGGAAGAAAACTAGCCAGCTCTCTGGCCTCTTCTTATCAGGGCACTAATCCTGATAGTGATAGTTCTATCCTTCATGACTTAATTACCTCCCAAAGCCACACCTCCAAATACCATCATAATGGGGGTTATACTTGCAACATATGAAACTAGGGAGAACACAGACCTACAGTCCATAACAGGACCCCAGCTCAGAACAGTGAGAGAGGCACCCTGCTCAACAGCAGTGAAACACTAGCCTGATTCTTCTCATTGCACAAGTGAAGATATTGAAGCCAAAAGAGATGTTTCGGTTGTGTCCAGGCACATGGCAAGAACTCAATACCCCTGGCACCACCTCTAGTCCTCTTTTCACTGTCCTAAGCTCCCCCTCTGTCCTCATCCATCAGGGAGGTGAAGTAAGGCCAAATCGAGAGAACCAGACAAGAGTTGCTATTGTTATCCCATTGGCTGGCAGGAAGAAGCCAGCATGTTATAGCACACAAGGAGGGTTGCTTAGTGGAAGCCACAAGAACCTGGAAAGCAGTGCAAGCCAGAAGGCAGAGATAGGGAGGAGCCAATGGGATGAGAGTTTGCAGCCAGGATGGCAGATGCCAGGAGGACTGCAGCTATTCTGGGATGCAAGCCGTGGCTGCTTCATTTCCCTGGCCCTGGCCGTCTCCACTTACCCGGGGTAGGGGAGAGGCCCTCACCCTCTCTCCAGCTCCTTATTGATGTTGAGTCTGAGACCTGAGACTTCAGTGCCAAACAGTCAGGCCAAAGGGAATCAGCTTCTTACAGAAAAGAATGATTAACTATCATCTCACATCATGATAAATGCTTAGTCATTGTCCTTATTAGAGCTCTACAGTCACCCAATCTACTCAGAACTTATCTGGTCTAAATGTCCCATTTTCCTAAATAAAGAAACTGAGGCCCAAAGAGGGAATGTGACTTGCCTCAAGGTCCTACAGCAAATTTGATGGAGAGTTGAGCATTGCCTGATTTCTCAGTTCAGGACTCCTTCACCTGCACTGCCTAAGACCAGGAGGTTATCCGATTCTCATTTTGGGGATTATCAATCTTCCACTTCATGGGGCCAGTTGAGCTTGACCTCCATGCCCCACATCCCTCCAAGGGCCATGCTATGGCTGCAGGTATGGATTCCTGTGACAGCCCCTCTCCCATTACCTCATGTGCTGTACTGAAGGGCTACACAATGCAGGCTTGGGTCCCACACTGTCTTCTGGATTCAGAGCCTGAGCCAAGCCCAAAGCATCCAACCCCCTTTCCACTTTCTGTGCCACAGGCTCCTCCCAGGAAGAAACACCTTAGCCCCAGATGTCACTCCTGGAAACAGAGAAACAAAAGAATGAGTAAGAAAGAAATTCCTTCTTTTCTGCTCCTAACAGGACCCAACATTTTTTCCACTGGCCCCTCTTTCTGTCTGGATGGACAACAAACAGTATTTCATGCAGCCCCATCAGGCCCTCCACATTGGGTCACAGGCCCTGAATTTACTAGATATACCAGAGTTAGGTGTGGAACCTGGATACTTTACTTCACCTGCCTGTTTTCTCATCTGTAAAATGGGCGTATGATGGTGTCAACCTCAAAGAGTTGGGAGGTTTTAATGATGTCAAGGATTTGGCTCTGTACCTGGGATAGAGTCAGCCCTACAGACTTTTTAGCAGTGGGATGATAGCAATGTCCCCACAATGTCGGTGGAGGTAGAATGTCACTGCAGCCACTACTACTTTCCCTGCTCCTCTCAGCCCATCTCAAGCCCCGCTGCCCAGAAGCTTTCTCTGATTACTCTCATCTCTCCATCCATTTCCCTTCTCAGAACTTCCATTCCTCAGCCAGCACTGAGTTAAATTCCATATCTAATTATTCTGGATTGGTGGTAGTCTTGTTTCTTCATCTAAAACGTTAAACTTCTATCATGGAAGACCAATGAGTTTTCTTCCCCACATCCATCCCACACACCCACCCCAGCAGTACAAC
>NW_005371656.1:797647-815622 GCF_000412655.1 Myotis brandtii
GTAGAAGTTCGGAAAAGTCAGCAATTAGGTGAGTGAACAGATGACTGTTTGTTTTCATGGAAATAGAGTAAAGCAATCTGTATCTCTTTCATCCTTTGCTCCTCTGATCTGTAAAACTTGAACATCCCAGGGCACATTCATGAGATCTTGGAGCCAGACCTACAAATCTGTCAAGTGAGGCAGCCCCAGCCTCTCTTGTTTATTACCCAAAGGAGGGAAGATTAACATCATATGTATAGAGCGCTCAATAGTTTATGAAATGCCCTTAGCAATTCACTGAGCAAGGAAGGAGCTTTTTCCATCTGCACAGAGGGATACCAAGGCTCAGAGGGCTTGGGAGACTAACCTACACTCACACAGCTGACAAGGAGCATGTGGGGAGTTGGGCCCCTGCTGCTGGCCCTAGGTCTTGTGCTTCACCCTCTCCACCAGAAGCTACCTGGGAGGCCACAGAATCACTCCTACCTGGCCACAGGTGGACTGGGCAATCCCTTCCCCTTAATTAAACTTCCAGTGGCTGCTGTGTTCAGTGTATGTTTCTCTAATGCCAATTCCACTAGAATATTCAAGGAAACCCAACCTAATTTGACAAGGCCATTCCTGTAACAGATGCCAGGGGCACTGTGGCTGCCCAAGGTCTCCCCGTCTCTGTGTTCCCAGGCCTGGAGCAGACCTGGCTGAGGGAAAGTATGCCTGGGAGGTATATCCCCTCACAGCCACTCACCAGAATGACGAGCCTCTGTTCCACTCTACAGATTCCACAGGCATGTTCTGCTTTAAGCCTGTTTGGTAACCAAGAGAATTATTATCCCCATTTAACAGAGAGAGAGAAGACTGAGGTTCATAAAGACAGAGTTGGCTTGAGTTTTGGAAGGAGAATAAGCAAGTTGAAGTTCTTGGTGCCATTTACAAGTTATGGGAGTTTAGGCAAGTTACTGAATTTCTCTGCTCCTTAATTTTCCATGTAAAAGATGGGGCTATCATACTAACATTTCAAATTATTTCAGGGTTTTTAAAAGATGGCATATATAAAGCACTAAACATAAAGTAAGCATTTAATGAGTGATGATCATAAGTTATTCTACCTACTAACTCTGTTATCTTTGTAAATTATTTAATTGTAATTTTTTAAGAAAAGAACCCCCCTCATGGGGATGCCATAAGAACTTGATAAGACAACTCCCATAAAGCACCTATGCTAGTGCCTGCACAAAGTAGATGCTCAATAAATGCTAGCTATGCATTGCCATCCCCAGCGGCAGAGCCAGAAAACAGCTTTGACCAAGTTCCTCTGGCTCTAATCCTGCAGCCCCTGGGTGAGGTTGAAAATTGTGAGGAAACGGAGAAATCATCAATGGTGGCCTCGCTGGCATGGGCAGTAATAAACCACTCCAGACATGACAGTTTTTCTATACCTAAAACAAGGGATAGATGTTGCACCTTTATCCATGTGGATAGGTGAGGCAGAGCAAGAGGGCATAGGTCACAAAGGTGATGGGCAGGAATAAACCACTCCAGACATGACAGTTTTTCTATACTTAAAACAAGGGATAGATGTTGCACCTTTATCCATGTGGATAGGTGAGGCAGAGCAAGAGGGCATAGGTCACAAAGGTGGTCATGACCTCATTGCAACTTCATGCTGGGGTCCAGCCCCAGCAGATCCAGGGGTCCCCAAAGGTGTGGACGGAGGAGACTTATTGGGCATCATCCTAGAAGTAGGTCTTATAGGGTCTGGGAAGAAAGTCTGCAGCCTTTCCCAGTCCCTGCCTCTCGTCTCTTTTTCCTTAGACACTGCTGCTCTCCTTTTCCAGGAAATCCAGGACAGGATTTGGGTTGCCTCCCACCATCCTCTTCCCAGAATTCTGGGAGAATGCCTGGGAGAAGGCGACTCCCCTGCGTGTGACAGAGGGATGATTCAGAGTCGGATGCTGGTAATAAGCATTGCTCTGTGGTCTGGCCGTGGAGTCCAGGGCCCAGGAAGTGCATCTGGATAGCATCAGAATCACAAATGGAGGAGATCTTGGAAGGACTCAGCCCCAGCAGGCACCCACAAAGCAGGAATATGTAGGGAACCAGACAGGAGGAGGGGGTGATGCTCTTCAAAGTTAATGAGCTTGTATGAATGATTTTTTTTTATATTTCTCTACACAGCTAGAGAAAAGAGAGAGGTAGGATACCAAGAAAGAGACCAAGGAAATTTCTTAAGTAGAGCATTTTCTATAGGTGATGGCCAGAACAGTGCCATCAAGAGCTATATAAAATCAGTTGGAAACAACTGGATAATGTTATCAGTCGTTATTGCAGTGTGGTTTCTATAAGCCCATAACACACATCTTATTGCCCTCTCAATTCATATTCAGAGCACTCAGGAGAAATCATGTTTTTCTTATTGTTGCCTCTTGGTTCATTAAAACCCGTATTTCATAGAATGAAGCTAGTTATATCACCTGAGAGAGGCAACACTTACAAAAAAATCTGAATAAAACAACACCACAAAATGTAAACAATAAATTGCTTGTAAAAGCATAAAATATTATGGTGCGCATTGTATATGAAACATGGCTGTATCCTAGTTCCTAGGACAGGGTCTGGAATGTATAATAATATTTATTTTATCAATTTATAAGAATTAGATTTATAGCATTTCCTCTTTTTTTATCACCATTTACCCACTCTGTATCCTCTTCCACCTCCACACACACACACCCCACAATCACCACACTGTTGTCCATATCCATGAGTTCTCTCTCTTTTTTCTTTCTTTTTTGTTCAATCCCTCCACCCCTCAAACACCCTACCATCACCAGAGCTGTCTTGCCTGCTCTCATTTCTTAATATATTTTGCAAGATTTATTTCAAATCACTTATGTATAAAATCCATTTTTCCACTGAATTTCTTTCCTTTCTCTCTTATTTTGTAATCATTTTTGCTCAATGGAACCTTGTCGTCTTTCAATGTTGTTTATTTGACAAAAACTATGTTAGTGCTAATGACATTCTCCATGTCATCAACACACAGAAAGGTATCTTCTCGCCACAGCTGGGGCAAATATGCTGTTCTGTTCTCTTCCTGGTTTGTATTTTGTGATTTGTTTTTTTCTCTGTTTAGTTCTTTGAACCATTTGGAATGTTTTCAATGTATAAAGATGAAGGATAGTTCTATGGTCTCAATACATTTCTTACACTAAAATTACTTTCGACATTGTGGTTTTGTTTCCCATTTTTCATTTTCTGTATTCTGCTGGTGAGAATCACTTTCTCAAAATCTAGTCTATCCCATGGGTCATTTTTCAAAGCACAAATGTTGAGTAATGCCATTGGTTTATTTTCAGTTTGCAATATATTTTTTAATCTTTTAGTTAGGGAACTCTACTACCATTACTTTCAAGCATTTCCTTCATCATCATCTTTATTAATATTATTTGTGCATCCTCTCCATTTCCCTCCCAGATGGCTTTCACTACCAGTTGACCACATTTTGCTAACTACTTCATTAAATTATTATAATGTAGAAAGCAGAGTCATTATTTTATTTTTAAAGGTTTCCAGCAACTAGAGAGATCAGCTTTCCATTTCTTCCTGCATCTTCATCCTACTAAGGTTTCATAATTTTCCCTGAACAAACTTCTTATGTGGTAGATTAAATTAATTCTCATGTATTTAAAGGTTTTCCTGTCATTATTGCAACTAATTTACTATGTATGCCAAGAAATCATAATGATGAAAATGATTTTTCAATTCATGTGTAGTCTCTAACTGTTAGACTAATTTCAGTGTATTTTCCCAGTAGAGTAATTCTTGACATTTATGACTGAATGGTCACGGTTTCAATAACTTGCAAGAGACTCCAAAAGGCCATGATATGTTATTATTTAACATTTTGCTGGAACTCAAAATTGAATCACTCCCCCTGCAAGGTTACTGTGTAAGAGAAAGTCACATTGCTAAGGGGAGTAGCCAGCCACCCCGCATAAGGGTAATGCTGGGTATTATATATCTTCCATCCTTCCCTTGGAGAGCCTCCATGAACATTTACACATTAAAGCCTTGAGAAGTCTTGCAAAAAAATAAATTTGTTTCATTTTGCTTAATTCGATGTTTCTCAAACTTATTTGAGAACATTTTTCTCACAGCACACAGAATACCATGAGACACCAGTTTGAGAAACAATGGTTTGAGAAACAATCATTATAGAATAATTATGGATTAAAAGTTATCTAAAAGATTTCTGCCTTCACTTAACCTCACTTTTACAGAAGACTTATATGCAATGATAATGTTCTTGAGTTGGGGACCTCAGAAGTTTTTGAGACTTATCTTGCACAAGAATATATTCAAGTCATCTGCAAATGTGACATTTTTCTTTCTTTAGTTCCCATTTTTGTGCAATTGTTTTCCTTGCTGCATAACTATTTCAATTTTATACTTTGCCATTTTATTTTACTTGATTTATTCATTTAGCAAACACATCTGTAGTGTTCACTGTATACTGTTTTGAGTGCTTTATTAATAATCTAAAACAACCTCATGAGCTTGATGCCATTATTATTATCCCAATTTTACAGGTCAGAAAACTGTAGTTTCCAATGATGATGAGGCGTTCCTCCTAGATCTTATTTTTTAAGGAAACTGCCACATTTTCCTTTAGTCATATTATTTTTTCTAATTGTAAATATAAACTGTATATAATGCAAAGGAAAAAAATCTCCATTCTTTTTTATTTGTTTTTTAAGTGTCTTTAGTTAACATTAAATGTAGAAATATGCTATTACCTTTCTTAGCCTCTATTGAGATAATTATGTTTTCTACCATTTTTCATTTATTATTAAAAAGGTATCATGCTAGCTTTGCTTTCCTTGATTATACTGGATTACTTGTTCTAATGTGTGGCTGTGTTTTCTGCATAAAGATTAAGATTTTATTTCTAAGCTCATAAATGAGTTAACAGCCATCATCCCCTTCTTTAAGGTGGGGGGGGGGCAATCATATTTACCTCAACCAATGCAATGTATAAGTATTAATTGAGTAGCTCCCCTGTTATTGTGTGTTAGACTCTTTAGAACATGAAAGATTCAATGAGCAGAATATGAGAGAGGACAGAATATGGGAAGGGAAGCAGACCTTCTGTGGCCATACAGGAAAAAGAGAAGTCAACGATCCTGAGAACTTTATAAAACCCAGATCTGTACAACTGAGCATCCACTTTCCGTTACTCCGTTTTAGTTTCCCTCAAAGACCTAAGATATTACTTAAATAGAAGAGGCCCCAGATCAACTAAGTGAACACACAGGGCAAAAAAAAAATCTAGCTAAGCACCAGCCATACAGTAAGTGCTCAATAAATAGTTATTTTTAAAATGACATGAGCCAGCTCTTTGACCAAACCAACTAGTCAAGTTGGTTATCAAAATGCAGGGCAGCTAGAGACTTGTTCAATGGGTCATTAAGACGAAAAGTGCTGCAAAGACTTCACCCTCATCTGACATCAGCCTGGGTGGGAGGGACTGGAAGCTTGGAGAGATGGGAGCAGGTCAGCAGACAGTCCCGGCGGGCTGAAGAAAAAGAACAGGACTGCAAGGTGTTCTGGCAGCTCCCACTGCCCTACAGACAGAACTGAGTGTCTCTATAGCTCCAGGCATCTGGACCTGGCAGTTGACCCTTTGCCTCCCAAAAGCCCTCAGAGCTTGTGGCGTCAGGACTTAGTGACAATTAAGGAACCAAGAAAAAGTTTCACCTCCTATAGTTGTACCTGACAAGCCCTGAGCCAGTCCAGTCACCTGCTACCTGGTGACCAAAATATATTCGAACTCAGGGAAGCAGATGCTATCTGGGGACTGAATAGCTATACCCCATCAAGTGAGCCAACTTGTCACATCCACTTCCCTTTTTTCTTTCCATCTTTATTCATGTCTTCATAGCCTCCCCCATTTTCTCCACCTGCCCTCCACCGCCCACTAAGTCCCATTCTCCATTCCAAGTCCTCTTTACTGTCCCTTCTGGATCTGAAGTCCCGAAACTCCCCCTCCTCTATCTCAGATTCCGCTGGGCCCTTTGCCCTCTCTCCCTGCCTGCTCCTCCCCGCTGCCCCTGTCCTGTTCTGTCAGCTCCCCCCCCCCAGCCCCTTGTCCCCCTTGCCCTAGGATCTGTGGGTGGCTGTGAATTCTACAACTGCTTCTTTCTGTCTCATCTTGGTGGGGTCCATAGACAGCGCTCCTGTTGCTCAGAGATGTGGAGGCAGTTGCTAAGAGACAGTGAAACGTCAGTACCTGGCCCTCGAGGAAAAAAAGGGGAGTGAAAAAGGAAGAGAGGAGGGGGAGAGAGGGAGGGAAAGGAAGGGAGGGAAAGACCTGACGGCAGCCACAAACCCCAGCAGCCTCAGCACCAAGCTGAGTTTCTGGAAGAAGCATTCGGATTCTGTGAACTTTCTTCTCAGCATCCTCCCTCGGATTCCCTTTTTGGGTGAAAGAAGGGGACCAGCTCGGGGACCACAGGACAGGAAACCACCGAGGATGCAGCCCCGGCAGCCAGGAGCCATGGAGGAGAGGCCGGGGGAGGGGACTAGCCGAGGAGGCAATCTGTTCTCCTGAAGCCGCAAGCAGGGATTCCAGCATGAGGGAGGGAGCCCCTGTCTGCCGCAGATTGATGGCTGTGTCCTTGGAACAGAGTAAGTGGGCTCCTGGTGGCCTGTGGGAGTGCAGGTGGAGACTTTGGGGCTCAGGAAAATGAGTCTGGATCAAGGGGAGCTGGGGTGACTTCCCAGTGGGTGGGATTTAGGCAGGAATCAGTGTGAAGAGAAGCAGTGTCAGAGGAGGGGATGCGGGGAGGACAAGTGAGGACAGCTGGTGGGCACCGGAGAATCCAGGGGCTCGGAGGCTAGCGGCAGAGTGGATGGCAGGGTGAGCCACCCACCGAGGGTGGCATCGTGCTCTGTCCCTCTGCCTGGCCAAGTGTGGGTGTGGGCTCAAGCTGGGGGGCTAAGGGGAGAGTGGAGTGTTTGTGGGAAAGGATGCTGAGATTAGGGGTGTGCACTGGGGGTGAAAGATGGTGGGGACAGACTGGGAGGGGCAGAGTGCATGTTCAGAAGGAAGCTGGAGAGAAAACTGGGGAGGCATGAGCGCAGGGCAGGGCAAATGTGCTGGAGTCACAGGAGTGGAACAACGTGTGTGTGTGTGTGTGTGTGTGTGTGTGTGTGTGTGTGTGTGTGTGTGTGTGTGACAGAGAGAGAGAGACAGAGAGACAGAGAAAGAAAAAGAGAGCTAAGAGGACTAAAAGAGGTCTGCAATCCTCCAGAGTGTGTGTGCCTTTTTTCTTTGAGAGTTGTGCAAGGGTGGGGTATTTGGTGCTGGTGGAGGTGGGGCTATGAGCATGAGAAAATGCATCCAGCGCAGGACAGACACTTAGGAGGATGGCTGAAGGAAGGGGCCCGCAAGGTTAGTGAGTAACAACCGTGTGAGGTTGCGGTCTGAGCCCACCATGGCCTCACCTGAGACACAGACAGTATACAGAGAACTTTGAGCAAAGGGGGGAGGAGGGGGCACTGAGCCTAGGAGAGGGGCCACGGGGAGAAGAGGGCACCGTTCCTCTGCCTGAGTGCTTTCCTTGTTGCCAGAAGGAATTCTGCCTCCACCCGCTGAACACAGAGCCGCCTAAGGGAAGCACCAACTTGGGAAGTTGCCAGAGCTCCTAGTTGCCCCCTCCTGCACCTTCAGGACACATGACTCTTTCCAGGCTCAGCAGTGCAAACAATGGGTGGCACTTGGGGTCTTCCCCTCCCCGGGGATTACCATAGACACTGAGGCCGAGGACTCCGGCTTTCGGGAGGCCCATGGAGATCCACTTCACTCCGGGCTCCCTGCCCAAAGCACCCACCCATGGACCCCCTTGGACTCGAGTCCACTGGGCCACCAATAGAATCCCCTCTGAGACCTTGAATGCTGGAGACCCCGACACAGCTCTGGCATCCTGATCATCAATCCCAGACTTGGGGCAGGGCCGGGGACTTTTAGGCGTTCTGGGACCTTTAAAAAGCCCCTTTCGTGTCCTTAGCTCCCCCCTCCCACCTCTCAGACACAGCACGAAGAGGAAGCTCCCAGCAGTCATGGGTGCGAGGGACACAAAAAATCTGCAGGGACCCTTCCACGACCTGCTGGCAGCTGGTCCAGCCCCATCCTCGCCTCCTTCCTTTCTCAAGTTTTGATCATCTCTGCAGACCCTGGGGGACCTCAAACGGGTTGCTTGCCCCCTAGACTCCAGAGGGGACTTCCTGTGGCTCTCACCTAGGGAGCCCTCTGGCATTCAGAGGCTCCCAGGGAAGGCTTGAGTCATGACACCCCTGCTCAGAAGCCCCACCCTCCAGGGCTCTAGGCCCCGATGTCGCTGCCTTCCTGTGCCACTGACTCTTGATTCTATGGACACAGCCCCAGCCCCTGTGGGCTCCGTTCAGCACTGCCGTTGCCAGCTGCCTAAGATGGGTGATACCTGGTCCCAGCTACCCTGGCCTGGGCCCCCCAACCCAGCCATGTTCCTGGTCTCCCTCCTCTTGGCAGCTGGGGTGATGCACTCGGACGCGGGCACCAGCTGCCCCGTCCTTTGCACATGCCATAACCAGGTGGTGGATTGCAGCAGCCAACGGCTATTCTCCGTGCCCCCAGACCTGCCAATGGACATGCGCAACCTCAGCCTGGCCCACAACCGCATCGCCACTGTGCCGCCGGGCTACCTCACGTGCTACATGGAGCTCAGGGTGTTGAATTTACGCAACAACTCCTTGATCGAGCTGCCCCCAGGCCTCTTCCTCCATGCCAAGCGCTTGGCATACCTGGATCTGAGCTACAACAACCTCAGCCACGTGCCAGCCGACATGTTCCAGGAAGCCCATGGCCTGGTGCACATCGACCTGAGCCACAACCCGTGGTTGCGCAGGGTGCACCCGCAGGCCTTCCAGGGCCTGATGCAGCTCCGAGACCTGGACCTCAGCTATGGGGGTCTGGCCTTCCTCAGCCTCGAGGCTCTGGAAGGCTTGCCAGGGCTGGTGACCCTGCAGATCAGCGGCAACCCCTGGGTGTGCGGCTGCACCATGGAGCCCCTGCTGAAGTGGCTGCGAAACCGGATCCAGCGCTGTACCTCAGGTAAGGGAGGGGGCAGGACTGGGGGTCTGGGGAAAGGAGGGTTCTGGCCTCACTGAAAGGAAAGACTCCAAAGAAGAGAGGACTTAGAGATCTTGAGCCCCTACGGTGTGCCCTGATTTATGCTCGCGTCTCTGTACCCAGCTCTTTTGCTCCACAAGTGTTTGTAGAGTCCTTGCTTTGTAGAGTAGGTGCTGGAAATTCATTCATTAACATAACAGACACTGCCCTTGCCTCTGTGGCACTTATGACCTAATGAGGCAGACAGACAATAAACAAGAAGAGCTCATAATAGACAGTGTTTATTGAGCTTTCACCATGACCAAGAACTTGGCATGCATGGTCCCACTCTTAGCACCCCCATTTTGCAGGTGAAGAAACTGAGGTTTAGAACCATGAAAAGAGTAGCCCAGAATCACTCAATAACAAACTGGCAGAGCCATGGATAAAGCTCAAGTGTATTTGACTTCAAAGTCCTGTTCTACTCTTCAAGACTGCTTCTTAAGTGTTCTGAGTGCTGGCAGTCTCCCAGAGATAGAAATGGCTAACGCTATTTATTTTTGTACTTATGGCCGTGCTCTATTCCAAGCATATTATATATTTTAGCTCATCTCATCCTCACCTTAATGAGCCATCCCCACTCTACAGAGGGTGAAACTGAGGCACAGAGAGGTTCAGTAACTTGCCTGAAGTTACAACTCTGCTAAGTGTTTGAAGTCAGAAATCAACCCTTGCAGTCTGGCTGCCTCTGGCTGTACCCCGAAGAGTCCATTCTAGGCTGGCAGGAGAGTCGGGGCATGAGTTCTGGCCTAAGTTCTGGGCCAAAGGGTCTCAGCAGAGTTCCACAAGATTTGAGCATGAGATGGAGAGTTGAGAGGAGAAACTAGGATATGACGATTTAACCAGACAATTCCAACCAGGGGTGGATTGGGGACTGAAGGAGCCTGAATCATGAAGGTTTGATGGGCCCTGGACTCACCCACTGGTGTCCAAACCTGGCCTGGAGGCAGGCAATATTCAGTCGTGGCCCCCGTCACCAGCTCTCCTGCATGGCAGCACTCAGCTTTGGCATGAGCCCCAGCAGTAAAATAACAGGAATAGCTGAGGGCACTATCCCAGGGGATGTCCCAGAGCCTGGGCTCACAGTGTGTTCAGAAGTGATGATGAATGAGGTAGGAGGGAGAGGAGGACTGAGTGGGGAGTCCGGGACCAAAATAGCTTGGGGGAGCTGTGGGTCACGATTCCCATGTTTCCACAGAGCTGTGGGAGGATGTTCTCTGGGACCAAAATAGCTGGGGACTGAGATAGGGCGATGGTAGGGGGGTTGGGGAGGAGGCTGCCTGGAGCGATCCCCCCACCTGTTCAACCTTTGGAGCTGCATCTGCTCCCCTCTCTCCTGTGCACTAGAAACCGAGGGGGCACTCTAGGCGCTAAGCTTCCACCACACCTGGGCTCCTCCTTTTTTGGAATCTCTTAGATTCCTGCTACCCTTCAGAAAAAGCTCAAGTTCCAAACGAGTAGGAGAGGGATCCAAGATCCCATCACCAAGGCCTCATGTCAGTACAGATGAGGGACTCAAGTTCCAGAAGGGAAAGTGACTGTCTGCAAACCAACAGTGAGAACACAAGTATACCACAGCTAGAAACCCATGTTCCCCGTTCCTCCACAGAACACACTTTGTACCACACCACACTCCAGGATACTTCCTCTTGGGGGTGAAGAACTTACCAGTGTAGGTAGGATTAGGCAATCCTCTGCCCTCTGTCTTTTTTGGTTTCTTCTCCCTTTTTCATGGGACTCTAAATACTATCCACAACTTTTAGACAAATCCCAACACAGAGAAACATAAGGGTGCCTTTGGGATATAACTTAACTTCAAGATTGGTCCTTTGACTTGCCAGAGTTTTGTCAGCCCCAGAATTTCATCCT
The DNA here is from genome assembly GCF_000412655.1 of Myotis brandtii. Lineage (NCBI taxonomy): Eukaryota > Metazoa > Chordata > Mammalia > Chiroptera > Vespertilionidae > Myotis > Myotis brandtii. Next base: position 808,704 of record NW_005371656.1, read on the forward strand.
GCACTCCTGCAGGGCCCAGCCACATGACCTTGGAGCCTCCTTTGGTTGGTCCACACCAATTACCCTCACTGTCTCCACACTCCTCAGCTTTGTATTGTCTCACCAAACCCAGGCACACAGTAGACTTGGGAGTTCAGCATCTTCCAGTTCCAAAAGATGAGCCTCTTGATGGTCAACTCCAGATACAGTCTTGTCCTGGGCAGGGTCTAGAGTACTTTGCATTCAGTATACAGGGACCCACCTCAACCTGAGGTTGGGGACAGATTGAATTCTTTTTTCTGAACCTGGCTCCCCATTTCTAAGGATAATGATGCTCATCCATTTCCCCAAAGGGTCAATCCAAAACCACGATTTTATTTTTTGGCCCCAAAATCTACAGAATGAGTAAAAAGCATTTTGCACCATATAATTTAGAAAAATCCTTCACATCTTCACAATGACTCTCCTAGACAATAGGTTAGACTATCTCCTTTTTATGTGTCCCCTTTCTTCATGAAAGCCAGAAAGGAAAAAAAAAACTTGTCCAAGATGAGAACTTAATTAATTTGAACAAAGGAATGGCAAACTGCTACCTACTCCTAAGGCAGAGTACAATGGAACCATTGACAGTCATCAAGCATTTGTACATGTGACCCTGGAAGGACTTGTACATGTGACTCTGGACCATCAATGATGGAGAGAATGGTAAACCAATGAAGGAGAAGCCCCCTCTGACCTGTCCAAAAGGACCAAAATAGGGTAATAATAAAAGCACACATTACACAATACTTACTATATACCAAGAACATACCATTTATATGTTAACTCATAGACTCCTCATAACAACCCTATGAGGTAGATACTACTATTATCCTCATTTTACAGATGAAGAAGCCAAGACACAGAGGAGCTAAATGGCTTAGCCTCAATCACACAACTTGGGAGAGATAGAGAGGGTATTTGAACCCAGGCCAATGGCTCCAGAGCCCACACTCTTAACCCTACACTTTGTGTACCTGGAAAAGCCACACAGGGTAGTAGAAAGACCCAATGCTTCGGAGTTGGACAGAATCATTTATTCACATACTCATTTAACAAAGATTCGCTGAGCACTTACATGGACAGGACAGGGTTCTGACGCTAACGATACTATGGGAAATGCTTATATTCAAGGTAGAGGAGATAGATAATAAACAAGCTGTCAGTGTTAAACACTATCGAGAAAAATTAGGCAGAGTAGCTAAGACAGGAAATGCCTAGAAAAGACGACCTAGGGAATACTCTTTTACAGAGTATCATAAGGGAAGTCCAATAAGGTGATATTTGAGCAAAGTCTCAAAGGACATGAGGAATTGAGCTGTGCAGAGATGCAGAAGAGAGCCATCATCACCAGGGGACAAATGCAAAGGCACCCCCTCCCTACCCAAGAGGGGACAAGCTCGGGTGTGGAATAATGACCAGGAAGTTTGAGTGGATGAAACAGAGTAAGCAAGGAGTAGAGTGGAAGCAATGGGGAGAAGTCTTTGCAGCCCCTGATGAGGACCTTGGCTTTCAGTCTGTGTGAAGATAAGAAGCAGAGAGTGACATGACAGGACTTCAGGTTTGAATGGATCACTCAGCCACTGTGATGCGATGGTTTAAGGGAAGAAGCCCAGAGATCAGTTGGAAGGCTTATATAAGAGACAATGGTAGCCCACAAAAGCCCCAGTTCTATTATTAATAGTGGCTATTGGACTTCAGACAAGTTACTAAATTCTCCTAACAGTGATCGCCACTTCTATAAAAATGGGTATAAAAATATTTGCCTTGAAAGGGCTGTTGAGGGGACTAAAGAAGGTAAGTAAAAATTTTGGTACAAAAGAAACTAAACTGCTCTTGGGTAGGGTGGGTGCTCTCCATTCCATTCTGTCTCCTCAGGCCTTTCACCCTCTCTGGGTTCTGTGTTGCAGATTCTCAGCTGGCTGAGTGCCGGGGCCCCCCTGAAGTTGAGGGTGCCCCACTCTTCTCCCTCACTGAAGAGAGCTTCAAGGCTTGTCACCTGACCTTGACCCTGGATGATTATCTCTTCATCGCATTCGTGGGCTTCGTAGTATCCATCGCATCTGTGGCCACCAACTTCCTCCTGGGCATCACAGCCAACTGCTGCCACCGTTGGAGCAAAGCCAGTGAAGAGGAAGAGATTTGATGTGGGTGCCTGGCATCCTCTCCATGCTGCTGACCACCACTGCCGTTCATACCGGACACTCTTCCTGGCTGCCCACTCTAGCCCCATGGTGCCCTGGCCACCTCTGTCATAGCTCAAGCAATGTCAGGAAACTACTTTTGAATAAGCTTCTACTGTGGGCCAGGCACTGTGCTAGGAACTGGCAGTGTTAGATGAAGGCACCTAGTTCCTGCCCTCAAGGCACTTCCCTCTGCTAGAGGAGAAAGAATCAGAAAATATTCCCTTTAAGACAATCTGTTGGCATTCTGAGTACATAGCTATGGAAGCCCATAGGAGGGGTTATCAACTGTGCTTTAAAAAGTTCAAGAGAAGAATAAGAGTAGAGGTGATTTGTGAGCTGGGTCATCAAAACTGTCTGCTTTGTCAAGTAGACCAAGAAGGGTGTACATACACAAATGATAGAGGCCAGAATATGTGTGGTACATTGAGAACCATGGTGAACAATCCCTGGGACCTCAGTGTACAGAAGGAAAGTGGCACAGGACCAAAACTTTCCCTCTGACACCCACCTGTCATTGCTCAGAGCTGCCTACCATTGCCTCCAGAGGGTGAGAGCTTTCCATTCCATTGGAGAGCTCACCAATGCCAAGCCCCTTGGCTGCCTCCTACCAGCAGTAACAGGTGAGACCACCTCCCAGTGACTGCCCCCCACACTAGATCACCAGTTGTAGCCTGCTGGCAAGGTCCCAGGTAGCAAGCTGAGGACACCTTCAGTGCCCTTTCTCCCACCTCTATCTTCTGCCTCTCACTCCAACTTTGGCTTCAGAAGAAAGAAGCAAGAGGCCCAGGAAAGAACAGCTTGAGTCCTGGCACTCGGACTCCTAATCTCGTAACTATTCTTGCCGCAGTGCTCATGCCAAGGAATGTCACCAGGAAAGTGCACTGTGGGCTGCATCCCTGTAGCATGATAGTACAGGACTGAAGGAGGATTTCCTCTTCCTTCTAAACAACTCACTCACTTAAGCATAAAGGTGAGAGAGCTATTACCAAACACTTGCCAGTGTCGGACACTGTGATAAACGCTCTCCACAATTTCCTTTAATGCACACAACAATCTTCTGAGGTGAGCATTAAAGTTCCCATTTTACAGATGGGCAAGTAAGGCCCAGAGAGGTCAAGGTTATGTGATTCTTATGAGCAAAGTAAGTCTGTGCTCTTTCAACTACCCCAGTCAAGTAAGAAAACATCACAATTCCCTTCAAAAGTATATAACTTCAAAGTCAAGTAGTGCTGATGAAGCTCCTAATAAGAGCCAGCACTCCTCTGGGCACTATTACATCTATTGATTCATTTATATTAGTTCTCGCAGCAGCATTGCCTGGTGGCTTTTATTATTCCCATTTTACAGATGTATTCATTGCTGAAAGCTGAATATCTTACCCAAGGTTATCCAGATAAACTCTAGAAGGAAGGTGTTAGATAACTCTAGTCAGGGAAACTGTGTCTAATCAGTCCGTCAAAAATCAAGTATCTTCATGTATAAAGCACAATTATCATCATTGTCGTCATCTTCATTATCAGTGTCATCAGCTTCATCATCATCTTCTCTACATTTGTTCAGCACTGGACAGTTCCTGAAGTGCTTTGGCATTATTCTTCCTAACTCCACAACCTGTGTGGCAGGCAAGCCATCATTTCTCCTATTTTACAGATTTTTAAAAAAATAGAGACTCAAGAGCGGGTGTGACTTGCCTAAACGGCAAGGTTGAGACTCAACTCCAACTCGGCTCTCTTTCCAGTAGTGCCCCAGGTGCTTGGGAAGAGAATGCCTGGGAGGCTGGGTAGTGGGGCCCTAGGACTCAGCAGCCATGAACATCCTAGTAGATCAGCTATATAAAGGACAGTAAAAACCTAGCTGCTGTACAGATTTAGATATGCTCATGGTAGGGCAAATCACAGCCTCTGAAACTTAGAAGCAGCACAGGCAACACCTGAATAAGAGTCACCTGCCTTGCAATGTACAAATAATGCATTAGAAATGGTAGCCATCTATGAAATAAGACCTTTGGGAAACAGGAGAGAAAGCTGTGTTAACCCCTTCTATTTAAGCCCTACTGTGTTGTGTTGCAAGAGATACAAAGGGTGTCAGAAGGTGTGGGTAAGAACCTCTGCATGATAGGGGAAGACTTTAAGGCACAGTCCAACATGTTGCCAACACTGGCCAGGATATAAATTAAAACAGGGGCTTCCTACCTTGCCCCCAACTCCAGCAGGCTTGCATCATCCCATCTTCCTGGCAGGCTTGAAGGAATGAAAGAGAAACATATCACCTTCCAAGAATTCTTACTGATGCTCCCTGAGCTAGTCAACCCAAAAGAGTACCCAGAACTTTGCTAGACCTGAGGTACTTGAACCTTGTGTGTCCTGAATCTCGCTTATAACATCTGGGCCAGAGCCCTGCTCTTGTGATATCTGGAGCAGAACTGTGCCCTATCTCTTCTTCCTCTATGTCCAGGACAGGTGGATTGGGGCTGCCCTCCACTAGTCAATCTCACAGTCTAAGGTATTTGGAAAGGTTCTTGTAGAAATAATAGTCCTGATACAAATAGTTAAGCCTCCCATAGAAGAACATCATATGCATCTACGATAATCTCCTAGACACTCTTGTTTGCTAAAATATAGTTAATATATTTTAAGATATGTACTTGTTTTTTGCATAGAACTAGAACCAAACAAGACACCAAATGATCCTTGAGATCAAATGTCCTTTCTAATGAGATTATTTAGTCCCTGTTAATGAGTAGGATACATGGCTTTTAGAAGGTCCCCAGCTGCTAGAAGGTCCCCAGTTAACTAAAGCACAATGAGGAAACTTCCTCACCTCCCACCACCAGTATCTTGTACAGACTATCAGAAGCAAGCTTCTAGAGGCACACTTCTAGAGGGAATCTAGCAGTTCCAATTGAAACAGTTCCCACAGTGCTGCTGACCAAGAACCCACGATGGTGATCCCACAAGTGTCATTAAGTTTTTTTCCAGATTATTTAACATGTAAGTGTTGGAGTATCTCTGAATCCATGTGTCTGTTCATGAGGTTTCATGTATGTTAGGTGTCTATTGATATGGGGCCAAACTCTCTGGAACTTGACTTCAGTTCTCCAATAGTCTACTCAGCCATCTGTTTATTGCATTGCTTACTACACTAATATGGAATCCCACTAGGATTTGAGTAGGGATAGCTACCTGTTTGGAAAATATAAAAACAGAAAGATGTGGTAGAGGCAAACTAATGAGATCCTGAATACTTCCCTTTGTTCTCCTCCATCCCTCAGAGATTATCCTAATCAAAGAAGCTTCCTCGTGGGCTTGAGGATATCAAAGTTTAGTTAACCAACAGTGCTGTGATAGTCAAGTTCTGGGCCATTGTTCTTTAGAAAAGACCCCACATTTACACCACACCCCTTTGGACCAGTTCCTTTTGATCACCCTCAGATCATCTCCATTGTTTCCCCATTCCTATAGAGATTCCCAGAGAACCCTGCAGAAATGGGCCCCCAGAGTTGCTATAGAGTCTGCTGGCTCCTTTTAAGGAGGTTGGTGTATGGAATTTGATCACAGACCAAAACAAGTATTTCTCTTCCACCATCAGGGAAGACTTACAATCCCTATAGATATCTGTTGCTATAGCTCTGGCATTTTTTCCAGCTCTAGAAAATAAATATTTTTGTCCATTCTTCCCAAAGCTAGAGAAACTTGTCTGCTCTCCCCACCCAAGAAGGAGGCAAAAGAGAAGTGAAAGAAGCAAGTTGCAAGGTCCTGTGTACATTACCATCATGTTTGTCACAGTGCTGGGTGGAGAGATCTAGAGCCACAGAGCTCTCAGTTTTTCTGAGTGCTGTCCTGAGGAATTCTGATGTCTGGGGTGGGAGGGTTAGGGAGGGATGGGGAAAGGGAAGATGCCAACCTTTGTATGGAGATGATTTTATAACCTTGCACTTTTGTAACTGTGAAGAATTTTTCATAAATGTGCATTAATAATAAAGAGTGTATAGTTTAACAAATTTTCTAAAAGAGTTGTGAAGAGGAGGGAGAGAGAGGGAGGCGGAGAGAGAGAAAAAGGAACTAGGCAGAATCAAGAGGATGTGTGCCAAAATATACACACAAAAGGTCTATGGGGAGGGAGTAGATGGGAATAATTAGGAGATGTGCCAGCCATGGAGGGGCATGTGTGGGAGTAGAAGGAACACCACAGAAGCATATTTCTACCAGGCAAAAAGAATACGTGTGTGTCTGTATGCACACACCCCTATGTGTAGGCATATTTTGGTGCCTAAAATTATACAAAAAGAGCATATGTTTTATACATGTTGGTGTTTGCAGCTTGGGTCATCTATAAAACATGCCAAGGCAAGTGGGTGTGCCTGCCTAGATAGCATCACTAAGGAATGTGGGCCAGGGAGATGGCCCACTTCAGTCATGTGGGCAAAGGACATTAGCTCAGACATACAGGTAAACCATCTAAATGGATGGTGTGGGGGATAGATGAGGCCATCACTGGTATAATTTCAATCTCTGTTCTCATAGGTTAAAAAAGAAGGGAAGGGAATCTAAACCTCCTGAGTCTTGCAAGTGCATCCTATATACTATTGGAATTGAGATGGCAGTGTACCTTGGGAACAGAGACAGAAAAATGAGGAGCAAGTGTGCAGTGGCAGCCATTTTCTATTCCAGTACACTGAAGAGGAAGTGGCTCACTCTGGGTGGCTCAGTTGGTTG
>NW_005371656.1:815718-850662 GCF_000412655.1 Myotis brandtii
CTCTCTCTCTCTCTCTCTCTCTCTCTCTCTCTCTCTCTTCCTTTCTCTCTCCCCAAAATCAATTTTAAAAAAATGTGTGCCCAAAGTTGCATGGCTAGGAAGTAGTAAATCCGGGTTAAACACTCAATAATACTAATTGACTTCAGGGGACAAGAACAATATGAAAGAAATAGTAAAGATAATCCAGTCTCAATCAGAAGTAAGCTTTTAGCCACAGAAGTCCTCTTTGATTACTTGGTGAAAAAAAAATGGAGGGTAATAGGTAAAACAAACACATATCCTGAATGTTTCATTGCGTAAAGCTTTGAATACTGCATTGGTCAAGATGGGCTAATTGTGATAACAAGTGATCCCAAAAATCTCAACAGAATAAAGGTTTGTTTACTGGATTATTTAAAAATAGAGGCCTGGTGCACGAAATTTGTGCACGGGGTGGTGGTGTCTCTCAGCTCAGCCTGTACCCTCTTCAATCTGGGACCCCTTGAGGGATGTCCAACCACCCGTTTAGGCCCAATCCTAAACGGACAGTCGGACATCCCTCTCACAATCCAGGACTGCTGGCTCCCAACTGCTCACCTGCCTGCCTGCCTGATTGCCCCTAACTACTTCTGCCTGCCAGCCTGATCACCCCCTAACCACTCCCCTGCCAGCCTGATCGATGCCTAACTGCTCCCCTGCAGGCCCAGTTGCCCCTAACTGCCTTCCCCTGTTGGCCTGGTTGCCCCTAAATGTTCTCCCCTCAGGCCTGGTCACCCCCAACTGTCCTCCCCTTCTGGCCCAGTCACCCCCAACTGCCCTCCCCTGCAGACCTGGTTTCCCCCAACTGCCCTCCCCTGCCGGCCATCTTGTGGCAGCCATCTTTGACCACATGGGGGCAGCCATCTTGTGTGTTGGAATAATGGTCAATTTTCATATTACTCTTTTATTAGATAAAACTAGAGGCCCATTGCACGAAGAGATTCATGCAATAGGCCTTCCCTTCCCCTGGCTGCCGGCACCAGTTTTCCTCAGGCACCCGGGACCTAGGCCTTCGCTGCTCCGGCCAGAGCCTTCAGTCTTCGCTCTGCCGCCTCGCCCTTATGTATGCAAGTTAATCGCCATCTTTGTTGGGTTAATTTGCATACTCTCCTGATTGGCTGGTGAGCGTAGTGGAGGGATGGTCAATTTACATGTTTATCTATTCTTAGGTAAGATAATAAAGGCTTATTTCATGTTCATGTCACATTTTAATGCATGTCAAGGTTATCAATCCAAGCCAGAATTCAGTGCCATGGCTCCATTTAACTTTAAGTGAGTAGATTATATGTACCTAGAAGGCAAAGGAAACAGGGTTTGGTAAACCCCACCAGTCTCTAACATCATCTGCTGTACTAGTCACCAAATACCTTTTCAATCTTCCTTCCATACTTATCCTGTAACCAACCACATCCAGTTGAAGCTCAAAATCACTAATGATCTTTCATCAGGTTTCCTCCTTGTGGTCCAGTGACCTATGAACTAAAAAGTAAAGTTACCACCCAACCACTTACATATATCCAGTATACAATGGTGACACAATGGCAGAGTAACAGCTAATTAAAACCCCTATTCAGAAAGGGGGAAACAAAAACACACAGCCATCATGGTCCATAGCAATTCTGAAATCATGGCGCGAGAACATTATAAAGGCCTCAGATCAACCTCCTTTATTAGACCCTGATTCTGCTTTCTAGTAAGAGTTCGTTTTTAGTCATTCTCTGTCACCTCTGACTCTTCCCTCTTGAATGAGATCTCTTTTTGATTATCCACCATGACCAAATCTAAAGTGGGTTTGGGGGAGCATGCATTCTTTGAGGGTTGCCCATCTCCTTCTACCAGACTCCTGCTGGTGTAAGTATGCTGGCCTGAAATTTGTTTTAGGTCTCAATGGTCAAAAGCTTTTTGAATCCAGGTTCATGTTTTCTTAGCAATTCACCTCCCTTAAAAACTTGGTAGAGTTTTGTTCCATTTGCTTCAACTAAGTTCCATGTTTCAGTGCACACACAAAGTTCTTTCTAAAAAGTGTTTTCCAGCCTAGCTTGATTCCTTGCTTTCTCTTCCTTGGTGCCTTCTCTCTTAATGGCAACCATGAAATTATCTGAAACAATAGATAAGAAGGCCACTTTCTTATTCTTATTTGTTTCCACTTGGCTAAGTTACTTTAACTGAAAAATTTTAGTGGGTCTTGCTGCTCAAAGCCTTTTTGCAGTTTTATCTCTAATCAGGTAGGTCTAGAAACAGTCAGCTTTTCCAATTTTATCTCTTATCATTTAGGTCGAGAAATAGTCAGCACTTGCAATTTTTTTACTGCTACAGAATTTTTACTTTCTCTCTCTTTCTTTTCATTTCTACTTTCAAACTGCTTTAAAATATTACAAATATGGTTACATCAATTTGAGAGGAGAGCAAAATGTGTGAAGCACACAAACAATAATGCAACATGAACTTCATGAAGAAGCTGAACCTCCTCATTGGAAATGGTAAGGAAACTGAGAAAAAAATGCTAGCTATGGCATTCAGAATTCAGAATGTTTATCATAAATTCCTACTACCACTGGAGGAATTAATGGGAGTTATTGCCCATGCAAAGTGGTTAAGAGGCTACCTGAGGAGAAAATGTTGGCTATTTTATGTCACTGATCATTCCCAGCCCACTCACTGGAGAACAGAGATCATAAGGCCACTATGACAGAGCTATGAAAAACATAATATAATCAAGTGGGTTCCCCATCACCCCCAGCTTCACACGTAACTCATGGAGTCATTCAGGAGCACACAGCATGAAGTTCTAGAAAATGCATAATAATGTGGCTGATTTTTACAACTCTGAGGGTTCTCCTCCTATAGCTGAGCCAGTATTCAAAAAAGATCTCTACGTATGTAAGTTAAAAGGTGGGAAAGAGTGTAGGCTGGGACACCATGGAGGCATCTCTGTATCGATACCATTGAAAGATGTTCTAAAGGGTACCATTGTTGGCAGTGGAAAGGAGACAAACAGGATATATTTTAGAGGCAGAGCCAGTGGGACTTAGATATGGGGAGATAGAACAAAAAGGACTCAAGGAAAATGCCTTATTTTTTTTAAACTTTATCTATAGCTATGCTCAGCAAGACCCAAGCAGCAGAAAGGTTGTCTTAATACTATGGAAAAAAATACCATTAGACAGTCAACAATCAGTAAATCACAAAACCCTGATGAGTAAGTTGGAAGGGTGAGGGAGGAAGCAGATAAACAAACTCATTCATAATGACAGGAAACAGCCCAAACCTAAGCGCCCAGAGACAAGGGTAGAAAAGTCTGAACAGACAGCATTGGTTTATATTATTCTGTATCCTGCTGAAGTCACCAGTGGATCTTAAACCGAGCAATGAAGCTTCAGGAATGGGAATCAAAGCCTAAAGAATCAGCAGCATTTTCAGAGCACAAATAGATTGGTCTCCACAGACCAATGTGCTAGACATAGCGCATCAACCTAAAGTGATTTCCTAGAAGGAAAGTGAAAGACTCCCTCAGCTGTAGACAAAGATGAAAATCCAGGAAACCAATTATATTTGAGATGGGCCCAAATATGTTTGAAATGGGAATATTACATAGAATCATATTTTTCAAAATGGGAATGAACAGTGTGTACTCATCTTAGCCAAGGAATGAAACACTGGTGACATTAGTAGCCTATGTCAGCAAACCAAAAGATTTTGACAAGAACAACCATCTCACTGATGTTGTCCTGGGAGATGGCTACGATAGAGAACTGCAAAGCATAATGAAGAGTTGGGCTAGGGAGCATGGAACTTGTCTGGCTTCAAATCCCAGGACTGACACTTGCCAGCCATGTGACCGTGGGATGATGATGTCATCTCTTTGTATCTGAATTTCTCTGTGAATTTGAAAGGACAATGGTAGCCACTGCATAGGGTCTCTGAACAAATTTAATGAGAACAAATTTCACGTATGTAAAGTGCTTAGGACGGTGCTTGGCACAGAATGATATTCAATTAGTGGTAGCAACTAGCTCCCCTCTCTAAAGGGAAAGAACTAGAAGCTGAGAGATGACTAAGGAACTTACCTAACATCACACAGCTGAAATGTGGCACAGCAGGGTTTTAATTCACAACTGTCCTCCAGACCCCAGGTGCTGAATCCCTATCATATACCAATCCACTCCCACACTGAATCTGGACTGGCACTGTGACTCAATTTAACCAAAGGAAGGCAGCAGAAGTGTGCCAGTTCCAGGAGGGCCTGGCAACCTGTGTTTGTGCTATTGGGAGCCCTGAGCACCCATGAATTAAGTCAGATCCATGGAGACAAATGGAGAGTCCAGAAACCATGCAGAGAGAAAAAAGGCTCAGACATTTGTGCCAGCTGAGCCCAGCTTTCCAGCCATGCCCTCCAGGCACCAGACACATTAGTGTATCTGTCTTGAGCATTCCAGCCCAGCCACCCTCTGACCACAGCCCCATGGGAGATCCCAAGCAAGAGCAATAAAAGAACTGTCTAGCTTAGCTACAGTGCTGAGGACTGTTAAATTAAACAAAGAGGCCGTTAGACTGAGGTGGCTTTGATGCCTTAGTAGCCTATGTCAGCAAACCAAAGCCTAAGCCTGTAGCTGCCTCACGGTTAAGAAATCAAAACCTGGGACGCTGGGGCTCAGGTGAACACGCGGGCCCTGCAGGCAGTTCCCTTCCCTGGGGCGGCTGCCTGGCCGCCCGTGGTCTTGGCGACGGCTCCTGACTTTGACCTCTGAGTTACTGGACAGACGTCATGTGGCCTGTGTTTTGGACCGTGGTGCGTACTTATGCTCCCTATGTCACATTTCCTGTGGCCTTCGTGGTCGGGGCTTTGGGCTACCACCTGGAATGGTTCATCCGGGGGAAAGATCCCCAGCCCGTGGAGGAGGAGAAGAGCATCTCAGAGCGTCGGGAGGACCGAAAGTTGGATGAGCTGCTAGGCAAGGACCACACCCAGGTGTTGAGCCTTAAGGACAAGCTGGAATTTGCCCCTAAAGCTGTCCTGAACAGAAACCGCCCGGAGAAGAATTAGTAGAGGACACAGGGCCATATGGGTCCTTCCATAGGCTGTGACTGGTCCTGCCACCATGTTGACCCAGCTCCAGAATCCACATCTGATTTGCGTTGTTGCTTATTCTGGCCCCTCGGGCACCACCCAGCCACACACATACTGGGTGCTCTTCTACAGCCAGGCACACGGACACACTAGAAGCTGAGGGGCCAGTGAAGAGGGTGCTCTTCTACAGTCAGGCACACGGACACACTAGAAGCTGGGGGGCCAGTGAAGAGGAAGGCCCTGGAGGGATCTGGCCTGCAGGCTGCATCTGTCGTATGGTGGGCACAACTGCCCAGGCTTCTGGGTGCACTTCTGGGAGTAGTGTTATGAAATGAACCTGGGCTGTCAGTCCCTGCAGGGAGGCAGTTTGGCCTCAAGCTGAAGTGCATGGGATTGGGGTGTTGCCTTAAGAGAGATACCTCATGTCTACCTCTCGTTTGCATGGGAAGATTTCAGAAATCTACCTGGTTCCTTCCCTCGTTTGCCCAGTCCTTTGTGCTCACTCTTGCTGAAATCCTGTCCTACCAGCTCAGGAAAGGGGGGGACTCGCTGGGGAAGGGCTGTTCTTGGCAGCCCAGGCTGTTCACCTTGGGGTAGGTGAATCTGCTTGAAAATAATCACCATCTTGCATCCCCCCATCACTGTATAGTGCAAAACTTGATTAAAGTGGCATCTGAGAACCATACTGATCTAATTCTATCTTCCAAATGGTGTGTGGGGTCTCCTCAGGAGTTATTCAAGGGCAGGCATTTCAGGATTTTAGGTTAGGATAACATTGGCCTTAACTAAGGACTCCAGGGTCCTGGAGGCTTTGTTTTACTAGTGTGGTTGCCCTGGGTCCTGGAGGTGGTGAGTCCTGGAGGCCCAGGTTCCCAGAGGCTTTTCTATCATGGTAATAAGAGGCTTATTGGACCTTTCAGGATCTAAATTAGAATACACCAGGGTGCTTAACAGTTGCTATCAAATTTTCCAATTCCACACACACACTTTTCCCTATAAAAATAATCGATGTACTTAAAAGAACATTTGGTAGGGATTTTTAAAAAGGGCTCTAGTACAGCTCCCCGGGGCTCTAATACAACTGAAAAGCTAACATTTTGTTATGTTTTTAATAATTTCCCTATTGCTGGAGGACATTTAGGTTGTTTCTGGTTGTTCACCAGTATAAATAGTGCAATGAATATATAAGGCTTTTCCTGAATTTTAGGTTAAATGGTAGGAATAGTAAATGGCATTTTGGATGAAATGGGATGAGCAGTTTTAAGGGTCTCAACACATAATATAAAATGTCTTTCCTAAAGAGTTGTAGAAGATTATACTAGAAGCTACCACTTAAGATGCCTCGGGGCCCTGGCTGGTGTGGCTCAGTGGGTTGGAGCATCGTTCTATACACGGAAAGGTCATAGTTTCGATTCCCAGTTAAGGCATATATCCAGGTTTTGGGTTTGATCCACACAAAGGAGGCGGCCGATTGATGTCTCTCTCACGCTGATGTTTTTTCTCTCCCTTTCTCTCTAAAATCATTAAAAACACCCTCGGGTGAGTGTTAAATAAAAAAGGTGCTGCTGTTGCGGTTGGAAGCGGGTGAGAGCTGAGGGCAGGAAGAGGCACAATAACCTTTTGCCTCATGTGGTCAACTGACGTATAACCTACGTGAGCAAAGGCAGGTGATGCCCGTTTGACGAAGAACAAACTGCCTTTAAAAAGGGGAAGGATCTGAGGCCTGATGGTGTTACCAGGTGAAGGAAGAATTCCTAAACAGGTGGGAATACCAGCTGTGGAATGAGAGGAGCTGGGAGGAGGTGGAAGGTGGTGGCCAGAGAGGAGAGAACAAGTCCAGTTGCCCAGGCCTAGTGGGAATGTTGACATGAGCTGCTGTTAACTTCTCAGGGAACAAATCTGATCGGGAATATGGAGGAGTGTCTGCTACCCAAGTAAGGATGGGATTTCTGGTTACCAAAGGATATGCCAAGCTCAGATTGTGTTTGCCTTGTTTTGGTACAGACTCTCTCCTTGTGTCATTGGTGATACTGTATATGGATTTCTGGATGGCATGAACCTTTTGGCACTTATTAGTCTTGGGATTCTGCTGCCCAGAGTTGTGAAAACCAAGGATACAATCCACTCTCTGAATGCTCCTTAAAGAACTTATTTCTGTCTGCACTTGGGATTCTGCTGCCCAGAGTTGGGAAAACCAAGGATACAACCCACTCTCTGAATGCTCCTTAAAGAACTTATTTCTGTCTGAAAGTGCTATTAGTTTCTCAAGGAGGCTGATAATTATGGAAGGCAGCCATAGTGAAGATAAAGAAACCTTGGGCTGGAATTCAAGAGACTTATTCACTCAACAAACACTTACCAAGGCCCTGGTGCAGGTAAGGCAAAGTAGGTGCACGATAGAATTACTAAGACCAAAGAGACCAGGATCCCTACTTCAAGTTCTACCCACAGAGCCCAGCACAGGCCTGAGCGTGCAGCCGCTTTTCAACAAATGTTTGTTAAACCAAGTCAATTCTACTAACTCAAAAGTCAATTCCCTCTTCAGCGTTTAGATGCCAGTTTAGTCAAACAAAAAACAGTGGGTTACAGCAGCACTTCTCAAACTTTAATGTGCATAACTGTTCCCTGGAGCTCTTGTCAAAGCGCAGATGCTGGAAGCTTGGAAGGACCTAGCAGTTGCATTTCTAACAAGCTTCCAGCATCACTGGTGCCCGGACCACATTTTGAGTAGCTAGGAGTCTGCTGATCTCTCTGGGAGAGATTCTGGATACAACCAAGAGGTCCTCCGACTCTACATTTTTTAAGTGTAGAAAACACTAGAGTCTAACTGTGGAAAAAGAGAAAGAGAAGTGACGGGGCCTGGGCATGGTGCCTGGGGCGGATCCAAGAGATTAGCAGAGGTTTCTGGAGGCCAGCAGGAAAAGCCCACTCCTGTCACAACGCACAAACAAAGCTTTTGGTGACTGTAAAAAGAATCAGGGATAATTTTGCTGGCTCAGAAGGCTCTGTGTCTTAATGATTCTTCCTGTTTTTCTCAGCCTGACCCAAGAGAATGAGAAAACAGCCCTGGTGAAGGTCAGCCGAGGTCAGAGAGGTCCCTGGAGAGGACTGCTTTCAGCTGCACTTAGTGGGGGAAATGGGGGAGACAAACAGAGCCCCCACACACACACACCAAGCCTACCTAGTTCTAGCCCTACTCCTTGACTCATCCAGCCCCATACCAGGGTATCAGGGTGACAGGGGTCCCAGGATGGGGAGCTCTGCACCAAGTCAACGCATTCAATTCCACGTTCATTACAACCGCTGAGCATGCCAATGTGCTCCACACCCCACAGGATGGCAGGACAAAACAGGGTCAAGGCCCACCAGAAGCTCACAGTCTAATAAGGGAGGAATGGCGTAGTCACAGGAAGACAGATTACAGTGCAGAATGCAATCAGAGCACACAAAAGAGACCTGCAAGCAATACAGAAATTTACAGAAGCGAGAAATCAAATTCCCTTAAAGGCATCAAGCAATGTACCTGGAGCAGGGCACATCTGAAACTCAAAGATGGGTACGAGGCCCTCAAGTGAAGATGGAGATGAGGTGTTCCAGGTAGGGGGAGGTAGGAGAGAAGGCTCAGAGGAAGGAAGGTGTGTGTTCAGCGTGGAGTTTGGTGTGGCTGGAACAAGGACATATGTGGGAGAATAGACTATTGTGGAGGAGCTGGGACATCGAGGGAGCATCTTTAGGGCCTTAGGTCTCTTTCCCATCATAAGGTCTGACAGAAGCCCCACATATACACACACTTACCTGGCCCAGGTTTAAGACCACACCTGCACAAATGGTACCCAGATTAAGCATGGCAATTCCTTTGCTCAACAATTTTTATTGAACCCCTAACATGTGTGAAGCACCGTTCGAGGAGTTGGAAATACAGTGGAGGCCAGACATGTTTCCAAGAGCCAGACAAACAATGAGTAACACAGGAACTGAAATCAGAGAAGTCTTTGGTGTGAATCCAAGCTGTGTGCTGTGAATGAAAGATTTCACCTCTCTGGGCTCGGTCTCTGCCTCCCTGTTGGGCATAATTATACCCATTGCACAGGATGGTTGTAGAACTTAACCTCTAGGGGGAGACCTCAGACTGTGCCAGGCACACCACAGGCACTCACTGCCCATCTGTTCTGTATTCAGTCACAAAGAAAGGAGACTGGAATAATCTTCAAGGTCCCTTTCAGCTCTAACATTCTGCATCAGCCGTCCTAAGACTCCGTGGCACCTGTAACTGTGCCCACTGACTGGGGGGGCTGGCACATCCCAGAGAGGGAGCCTCTATCCCTCCCTGAGAGAGAAGCCAGGGTGGCCAGAGAGAGGCTGGGGGATCAGGTGGTCATTCATCAGGCTGCCGCCCTCACTGGCTCTGGCGCCGGCAGGCCAGGCAGCGCTCTGGCTGCTTAGCTGGCCGGATCGATTGGCTTCCTCACCACTCCACAGACCCGTTGCCATGGCAGTGAACCTCAAGGGACCTCTAGGAAAGGCCAGTACTGAAGAGGAAGGTTCTGTTCTTCTGAACCCATCTGACTTAATCTTGGTTGATTTCAGGGTCCTGGAAGGAGACATAACAACAACTGCAATTTACTGAGTGCTTTTTCAAAGCCAGACAACATGTTAAGTGCTTTTCATCAGTTATCTCATTTCATATTCACAATGACACTGTGAAATAGGTGTCTTCGCCCCCACTCAGAAAAATAGGAAACTGAGGTTCAGAGAAGTGAGTACCAATATAACTGAAGTCGGGACATGGTTGTGCCCCACCCTCCCACCCCCAAAATTGTATGTTTATGTGCTTGTCCAGATGCCAGTCTTCCCAGCCACCTGAGCCCCCAGGGTGAACATTCCTGAGGGCTCAAGAAGACAGCTGTGGAGAACTGACACTCAGAGTCCCTCTGAGACCTTCAGGACAAAGCCAGGTCACACTGACAATGAACTACTCAGCCAGCTGCCCCAAAATATGTTCTGGAATTTCCTAATGCAATCCCAATCTCAAATATTCAGCCTGCTTTGAGAGAGAGAGAGAGAGAGAGAGAGAGAGAGAGAGAGAGAGAGAGAAAGAAATTTTGGCATCCATGCTAACACATCTCCCAATGATCTCTTACATTGGGAAGCAGCAGGCTTTGACAACATCTGTCAGACCCTGGCACAACATTCAATTCTAAGGAGCAAGGTCCCTGTATGTAGGCACAAGGTGGTGACTGGCAGGTTGTGGCTCTAGCTGCAAGGCTCTGCCCGACTGGAGGGGGCACATCCAGGGCACCCAAAGAAGTCAGCTCTCTCCCTAAACTCAGATGATGCTGGGAAATGCAGTGAAAGAACAGCTTGGCTTTCCTTGCCTGCCACCCACCCCCTCCAGCATGACTGCTGAGCTGGGAACCCATGATGTGGGAAAATCCGGCTGGCTTCAGTGGCCCCAGACATCTGGATTCCCTAACCCCAGGCAGCCAGCTGAGAGCGGGGCCAGCGGGCGCAAGGAGGCTTGGGAAAGCATTTGTAGGGACTTCTGCCAAGTTATGTCCCTCCTGAACAAACACACGTCTCCCTATCTAGGGGTCACTCGAGCCATGTTTATGTATGCCTAGACCATCCAGCTGATTAATTAATTAACTCCCTGGGTGGCCTTTGGCCCCTAAAGCCTTCACCCCTTGGGGCCTCAGTTTCCTTATCTATAAAATATTAGACTGGTTGGTTTCTAAGGCTCCTTCCTGCTTTGACTCTTTCTGATGCTGGGATTCTATTGTAAAGAACAGGATAAGCACAGGGTTGGGAGCCAGCACTCTGCCAGTGTGGCCACATCCCTCTTCCTTCTGTAGTCAGGTGAGGAGTGGACTAGAAGACCTTGAAGTCCTCCGCAGCTCTGTAATTTCCGAAACCAGAAGACGTCGTTGACAGACCCACTCCAGGCCACCTGCATGCATTCTACCACACTTCCAAAACTGACACCACCCAGCACCTTCACCGTAGTTCAGGCCGCTAGTTCAGGCCGACTGATCTCCCACCCGGACCATTGCAGTAACCTCTGAACTGATCCAGCAATGCCCATCCATTCTCCTCAAGGCATCAGATCTGACATATTAGCCCCTGTTGATATGGATTCCCATTGCTTTTAGGATAAAGAACAAAAACCTTCTTGCGGCCTGCAGGACCCGGAGGGCTAAGTCGTCTAAACCTTCAGCATCATGTCCATCACCTTCCCTTTCCCTCAGCACACCAGTCACCTGGCTTTCTCTTACCACCTTAATGGACCAGGGTTCCTAGCCCCAGGCTCTTTGTTCTTGCTATTCCTTTGCCTAGAAACCTGACCTGTTCCTTCTCTATCCTACCCTATTCTTCAACTAGCAAGTTTCTTCTCTTCCTTTAGATTCTCACCTCAAGCATCCCTGCTCATGTGTCCTTCCTAGAACTTGCCAGGCAGCTCAGATGCCCTGCTTAGACTTTCCCTGGGACCGTACCCTTTCCTGCACAGGACTGTGTGTGTGTGTGTGTGTGTGTGTGTGTGTGTGTGTGTGTGTGTTTTCATTATTGTGTGGGCACATTGATGAGATTATGTTTTCTCTCTTCGTCTTGCCCCTAGTCTACAGTCAATGCATATTCCCAAGATGGGCAGATGGAGCGGGGGTGTTCAGCCCTTGAGGGGTGGATGGCAGCTCTTTCAGCAACGCTTAGCAGAAACCACTATGTCAGCTCTGATCTAAGACTTTGAGGCTCCTGAGGAGACGTCCTGCTGACTACTGGGAAACTCTGCCCCAGGCAAGCCTGTGACTTAAAGTCAACTGTGGGCTGAGCTTCGAGTTCATTCCAGCAGAAGGTGCTCACAAGTCCACCCCGGAGACCTCTGGTGCTGGCTGCGTTCCCAGCCGGGCAGACAGAGGGACGGCTCCAAAGCATCAGTCAGGCTGAGGGGAACAAGGGGGTGGGGAGCCAGAGATTATGCTGCAAAAGCAAGATGTTATTCTTAGGAAATGTCTAAAGTACCTTCCCCACCCCCTTCTTTCTACCAACTTACTTGCACTGATCATTCAAGTGTAAATGTAGCCTCCTCCTCCTCCAGGGAGCCTTCCTGCACTTTCCCATCTGGACAGAGGGCCCCATGCTGTGCCTCAACACCCCCAGGCATCCCTTTAGCAATGTACTCAGTACATTATACTGAAAGCATATTTTCACATATGCCTCCCACCAGATTGAAGGCTGCCTGAGGGAAGTGGCCTAGCCTTTTTCATCTTTTAGCTTCAGTACCCAGTGCCAAGCACAAAGCTGTCACTAAGAAAAGTGTCTGTCATTGCATAGAGGAGAAAACTATGTCCCTGAGAGGAAGAGTGTCACATCCCCAAGGTTGCACGACATGTCACTCACTGTCAGAACCAGGCATATAACCCAGGTCTCCTAAATCAAGTTGACATCCTTCCCCATTGCCATCCTGCCTTCATAGGGATGAGTCCAGTTTGTGATTCTAGGGACCAGGGCCTCCAAAGACTTGGGATAGCGAATCATCCCTTTATTAGGAGGGTCCTGAAAGCAGGATTGGTGGACTGTCCCATGGAGAGAGCAGCTGTGGCTGTGTGTCCCCAGCTCACCAGCTGGAGAGGCTGACCCCACTCAGGATGAGATTAGTAGAAAACCCAACCTGTTCCAGCAGGTGGGGAGCACATTTTGGCGATCCCTCCTCTGCACACATGAAATCCATTTTCCAGGACATAGACTTATGGTCCTCCCTCCATGCCCTACCACCAATCAGATGCTGAGAATCAGCCAGCATTCACCAATCGTGTGGTCTCATCCAGTCATGCACCTCAGACCATAAGCTTCTTGAGGGCCAGGAGATTTATCTTAGGTTTGGATCATAGAATATAGTAACTGAAAGGGCCTTTTGGACTTACCTGGTCCCATCTTTTTATATATATATACCTGGGAAATAGGGTCCAAAGGGTGAAAGTGACTTTCCCAGGTCCCTCTATCCCACATCCCACCCAATGGTAAAGTCCCCAGGAACTGGGACAGTATCTGTCCCCATCATCACTGCATCTTCACAGACAAGCTCTGTCCCCAACACACGGAAAGGCTTCAACAAATATTGGTGTTTTGACTGGCAGGTAAGAACACTCCCCTTCGCTGGTCCTGCCCTTGACTCGGTGGAACCACTGGAAGGGGAGGCCGAGCATGCACCTGAGCTCCAGCTGAGGCAGGGAGAGGGGGGACACAGGGGCACCCCACAGGGAAAGCACTACCAATCTGCCCTACAGGAGTGTCCATCCAGGAGAGCTGGTATTCCAGTCTCATATCATTCCAGGATGCATTCGGAGGAGGAAGTCTTCATGTCCCTCTGATCCAGTCTGCTACTTCCTGAGCCTCCTGAGGGCTAAGGGACTGGAGGGTAGACAGGCGGGCAGTGAAGCTGCCACATGCTCCCACCCCAGCTCAGATCCTGTCTCTACCTCTTCTGGCAGGATGTTATTGCACAGTCCCGGCTGTTATTGTCAGGAGATGGGCTTTCCTGAACTCATTAAAAGGCCTCTGTCCTTTCTCCAGGACCAGCCCCCCTTTTCCTCTGTCCCCAATCAACACTGAGAGAAAGGAACCCTGGGGCAACTCCAGGTGGAGCGTGACAGCTTCCCCTCCCTCTCTGTTTCTCTACTTGGCTGGCCGATAACTATAAGTGTAGATGGCAATGGCCCCACTGGGATGTCTTTGTGTGTCAGGCAGTGCTAGACATTCATGGCCATTGTCTAATTTAGCCAATCAATGGTCTAATGGCCATTGTCTGATTTAGTCTCACTTTTACAGTAGGACAATCTGAGGCTCAGAGAGGTTAAATGATGTGCCCAAGGTCACACAACAAGAAGGAAATAAAACAGAGATTCAAACCCAGATCTGCCGACTCTAGCACCCATTCCCTGGCATGATCCCCTTGCTGCCTACCTAGCCCACGAGCTAGCTGTCATTCTGTGTAAATGGAGAACTCCAGTGAACGAAGGGGGAAAGGCCTTCCCAGGAGCCAGCATTTCCCCGCAGGGATCTAGAGGTCATGGGATCTCCCCTCCTCCCTGGGAAAGAACTGGAGTAACATGGAATAATGAGATAGCTCCCGTCTTGTTTGCTCAGGCCTTTACCAAATCTAGGCACTTCCCACTCCTGGAAGAGAGAGGCTCCTCATCATTCTTAGGCCAGGCTGACGAGGATGAGGATGCCCCAAAACTGGAGGCAAAAACAAGCATAATTTCTCTTGAGTGATCTTATGTTGGGAAGAGTGGAAAAGCGGCAGCCAACACACCATGGCTTCTTCTACGTCTGACTCCTGCTGGCTGGGTAATCCTGGTACATCACACTTTCCAGGGGCCTTACTTTCCTGGTTTGGGAATTGGGATAACGGCTCCACCACACAGGGTACAGCGTAAGTACCCAATGGTTCCATGGGCATCAACACACCTGATAGAGTGAAATACACAAAACTCTGATTTCATGATGTGGACATTTTGTTCTTTCTTTTTCTGTTAGGATAATAGGTTTGGGGCCTGAACCTGGAGTCAAATCTCAGTTCTGTTAGTCACTAGTTATATAATGGCAGATGAGTGTTTTAATGACTCTAAGCTTCTGTTACTTGATATGAAAAAAGAGAGAGAAATGAAAAGAGAGGGGCGGGGGGGAAGAGAGCAAGAGCAGCACAGGGGATTTTGGGCAAGGAGGCAGCCTGGGCCCACCTGTCAACAGCAGGGAGCTATCCTGACTCCTCACACCCAGCAGCTAGAGCCACACCTCCCTACCATAGAATAAAACAAACAAACAGACAGACAGACAGGGAGACAGGGAGAGAAGCATAGAAGATTCTCTTGGAATAGAGACATGATGAAAACCACAGACCTGCTTCGAGTGGCATTATCCTTATCACCAGATTGATGCCTGCTAAGTCCTTGCCCAACATCATCTCATTCAACCACTACCACATCCCAAAGAGGTAGGTACAGCGATGATTCCCAGTTTACAAAGAAGGAAACTGACTTGGAGAGGTTGAGTGACTTGTCCATAGTCACACACTGAGTGGCATGATTGAAACCCCAGAAGGACTCCACAGCCCACTTTCTTTAACACTCAGACTGGATCTAAAAGCCAGTGCCACCATTCACTGGCTGGGTGACCTTGGGAAAGAGCTCACCTTTCATGGATTCCCATTGTCCTTACCTGTGACATAGGTACAGATAAAGGCCATCATGGTGGCCTTGGGACCCTTTGGCCATAGTCCCAGCACAGTGCCTGACCTAAAAGGTACCTGGTGAGTGACATTCTTTCTGTCTCTAGTGTACATCAATTTTTCCCAAAACTGCTTCACCATAAGAATTACTTAACATAATTAACAAAAATACAGATTCCTGAGACCTGCCAACTCAGATTCCTGACAGAAGTCTCCTAAGAATCTGTTTGTTTGTTTTTTTAAAGCTCTCCATGATCCCTATAGCAAAGTAAGTTTCGGGCTCAGTGGGCCAGTGCTGACTGCACATTCAAATCACTTGGGGAACTTTTGAAAAATCCCAATGCCAGACCCCATCCAAGATCTACTGACTGAGAGTCTTGTAGTGGTTCTCAACCTGTGGGTCGCGAACAATGAAAATACATCCTGCATATCAGATATTTACATTATAATTCATAACAGTAGCAAAATTACAGTTATGAAGTAGCAACAAAAATAATTTTATGGTTGGGGGTCACCACAACATGAGGAACTGTATTAAAGGGTCACGGCATTAGGAAGGTTGAGAACCACTGGTTGGGGGTGAGCCCAGCCCGGTATCAGGGCTTCTCATCAGCTCCCAGGTGATCCCAGCGGGCAGCCAGGGTGGAGAATCACTGCTTGGACCAGTGCTGTCCGAAAGGACATTTCTACAGTAATCGCCATGTCCCCTACCTGCACTGCCCAACCCGACAAGTACCAGTCTGTGGCTGTTAAGAACTTTAAATATGGCTAGTGGGACTAAAAAGCTGAAATATTGCTATGGTTTCATTTTAAATCATGGAAATTTGACCAGTGACATAGAGCTAGCAGCTACCATGCTGTACCCTACAGCCTCAGACCTGGGAGTGCACACTGCCCCTCTGGATGACAGGCAGGGGCTGAGGAATGAAAAGAAGGTCCTCCTTCCTTCATAAAAGGGGTGAGGCGGGCTCTCTGAGACATTTTCTTGGAAATCAAAGCATTTTCATAATTGTTCTTGGTGGTCTGTTCCACTGGTAACTTTCCCACCGGGCCCCTTGCTTGGCTCAACTGGAGAAGGAAAACAGCCACCTCCAGGCTTCCAATGAGAGCCTTGAAGTTGCAGGAAAAGCCAGGGGGTGGGCCGAGGAGATGAGAGCTTCTATTTTAAAGACGTTTTCCTCTTTGGAATAAGCTCCATCCTCTAGTGGTGCCGACAGGGCAAAGGTTGTGACTGACATTGTGCTGCTGGACATTAAACAGCCTCCGAGGTCACCTGGCAGCTGGTGGGCACGTCCTGACAGACGGTCCTTAATCACTCGCCCTGCCCCTGGGAACCTTGAGGCCTGGTGGGAGGGGGCCAGGGAGGCCAGCTGGTGGTGATCCCCCTCCATGCCACTGCCCCTCCACATCACCCCTCCCCATGGCCTGTGGTGATGGATGTTTGTGAGTTAAGTGGACATACAGACAGGCAGGGGGTGCGGGAGACCAGACCACCAGGGCAACAGCACAGGAAGCTCTATGGAGTGTCTCCTCCCTGGTGTGAGCTCACTCCTGGATGACAAGCTGTGATTTCCAGCCAAATGTTTTCTTACCATCACCACACCTATTGGTTCTCTCTCCCCAGGGAGCAATTAGCAGGTCTTTCAAGGGGTCATCTTACTCTAGTTCCATTAGGGCCTGGGACCTTAAGACCTCAGGCCAGGGTCAGGGAGGGAATATGGACCTTGGACTGGTGGAGGTGCTGAGTCTAAGCAAGTCTCTTCACCATTAAAATGGGGACAGTAGTATCTGCTTCACAAGGTGGCTGGGAAAACAAAACCAGATGAGGATTTGTAAATAAAAACGGCTGGCAGGCAGTAGGTACCCAAGTATTTTTAAAATCTAAGCTTTCTTAACCTCTGTTCCTAGGATTTCTTAATCTTCACCTTGCTCTTTCCCTAAATTTCCTCTTAAGAACTGCAGTGCCCTAGGCTTTGACTTCTGACCCCTACAGATTTGTTACCCTAAGAATATCTCCCAAATACCCCAACAGCACTCAAGCCCCAGTGGGCCCCACACTATTCCCTACCTGGACTCAGTGAGCATTCCAGCACTATTTTCTCCACCAACCTTTAACTCAACTGGACAAACATTTGCTGTGTGCTTCTCAGTAGGGCAGCTGAGCACTTGTGCATGGAGTCGGGTAGGAGGCCAGCATTCAGTAAGCTCCTGTGCTCAGAGAACTCCAGCAGAGACAATGACACACATCCTCAGGGCAGTTTCAAAGCACCATCCTGACAACAGCTCTTATGATCTTCAAAACAGCCTTGTGGAAATTGTCACCATAATTCCTATCTATCAGATGAGGAAACTACTAGCAAGGTTCGGAGAATTGGAATGTCTTGCTCAAGTTCACAAGCATGCAGAGCCAAGCTCACACTCAGATGAATTTTTACTTCTAATGATATTCTGCATGCAAAGCACTCACGATAGGAACTGAATTGTGAATTCGTGTGATTGTGATCCAAATTCCATACTCTTTCCAACAGGAGGAAAAGAGCCTGTGTTTTAAAAACAGGCTGTGATTAAGCGCACACACAGATGTTCAGAGAAACCAGATATTAATATGTACATGCAAGACACAGAACTAGAGGCATGTTTTGAAGACCCTGGTAAAGAATGTGAGCTGGGCAACTTCAGAGAGAAGCTGGGACTTGAGTTGAGTGTGGAAGAAGGAGTAGGCCTTAGTTGGGAGGGAGGCGGGAGGAAGAATTAGACCTTTATAGGCACGGGGCCAAGTACTAGAGATGTAGAAAGGAATGACAAGGCTGCTGCCCTGGAGGAACTTACAGTAGCAAGGCCAGCACTCCTTCTGTGGGACTACCCGGGGAGGAAATGAAGGACAGTGGACAGCTCTAGTGTATGGTGGTCCAGGAAATTTAGGGTTTATATCAAAGGCAATGGGGTGGGGATAGGGTCTCCCTCCAGTCCCTTTGTCCCAGCCTTTGAATCACACTCAGGTCCTAGGACATAGCTCCCAGTCTCTTTCAGCTTCCTCCTCCACGCCCTGAGGCTCCATTACCCTGCAATTAATTGGAAAGCCACAGACTAAGGACAATAAATCCTCCTTAGTGACACCTCTGCTCCCCCTCCCTTCCCTTTTGTCCCTCCCCTTGGGCTGAAGAGGAAGCCTCCCTCTCTCTCCCTTTCACCCCCCTTCAAATCAGCTTTGTGGTTTCCATGGAAACCAGAGAGACCTGGCAAACAGGGGTCTCACAAATACATTGTTTGTGACACCATTTGGGATGGGGGAGACAGTGTGAAAGTGAGAAAGTAGCTTATAAATGCCTTCCCTGCCACGCAGCCATGAAATTGCTCTGAATTGGGAGAGCCTCAGCTTTCTGATTTCCACTTCAAAGGGGCTTTGCTGAATTAAGTCCAAACACAGCCCTAAAGGAACACACACACACACACACACACACACACACACACATCACACTCATATACACACTCACACATACATATATTCACACAGACGCACACATACACACTCAAATACTCACACACACAAACACATTCATCACCTTTACCAGTACAGCTGGGCTCAGTCCACTGAGAAAACAAACCTCTCATAAGATGGCCCCACCCCCTACCTCCCCACCTCACACCCCACTCGCAGGCACTGAGAACCCTCTGTTCTCAGCAGGTAGAAACCCTTGGAGACCTCCCAGAGCTGCCACGCCTTCAGCAGCCCCCAGTCCCCAGCAGCTGGTCCCTCAAGCCCTCTGGTCTTAAGACTCACCAATTGGGAACTAGCTTCTCAGCCCCTTTAAAGCCTGTGACAGGACAGTTACAGCTGCTGCAGGCTGGAAGCCCTGCCCCTCTGCAGGCTTGCCCAAGCAGACTCCAGTAGGAGCCATTAATCCTGCTCATAATGACAAAGGACCGTGGGCATGTGATAAATGAGAACAGGAGACAAATACTTTATCTCCCACATTGATAGGTCCCAGCTTGGAATCCAGATCGCTGAGAGTGCACTCAGCTTGGAGAGGGGTCCCTAGTACCAGCACTATTTCATTAAGCAGCCCAGGTGAGCGAGAGCACACAGCTTCTGTCTATGGAATGGATAACAAGAGCCCAGATGATTCTCATCGGCCATCACAAGACAGTCCAGAATTCTGGAGGGCAGTTCTGTTGCTTCAGCTTAATATTTTGGTCAGTGAGGGAATCTAGGGATTAGTTCTCATTCAGAGGAGTCTGCTTGGGAGTCCATTTATTTCTGAGCACAAAGGGGGTCATTGGTGGATTAACATGCAGGGCCATTGGCTCAAGCCCCTTGACTCTTGGCTTGTGAGTTTACTCCGTCCCTGTAGCTTGCATTAGTTCTCCACTCTTCAAAAGAAAAACAAATAAGTGAGCCCTCCTTTTCTCTGCCTAGGTCTCACCCCAGCATGGGGAGCAGAATGTCAACCTGGTCCTCCCTCCATTTAAATTATTTATCCCACACCTGGAGGGTATATGGACTTGGGGTTCCAACACTTCGAGGTTCCTAACCTGACTTCCATTTAATAGTGTTGCCCTGAGAAAATTCATTTAACTCTAAATTTAATCTGTAAAATGGGCATAATAACATAGCACCCTTCCCCAAGACAGTTGCAATGATTTTGGGGTAACATGCTAAAATGCCTAGCATAAGTGTGTTCAACACATGTTACCTCTCTTCAGGGCACTGGATAGAGGTAAATGGGAAATAATATTAAATATGACCTCTCTTGCCACATTTTTCATCTCAAGGAAGCACTAGATCTTACATATGCACACTAATGCCTACTCTCTCTAAACCAGTCTCTCCTTACCCATGAAAATTAATTTTTAACTCTTCAATTTTGAGTGCCTAAAGGACAGTCTCAGCACCAAGACCCAAGCAGAAACGTAAATTGAAATAAAAATTACTGTGGCTTACATACAAATAATTGAGCAATATCAAGCCTTGTGGAAGACTGAGGATGAGTAAAACAGAGATATCCTCTGCCCTGGGAACCATCCACCCAGGTTTCAATCCCAACTCTCCTCTGCTGGCTACCATTTCATGTTTGGCCTTTTTTTTTTTTTTCATCTTTCTGAGCCTCAGTTTTCTTATCTGGAAAATGGGGCTGATCACCTACCAGGACTGAATGAAGTAAAGCCCATGAAACACTCAAGCTCAGGAAATGTCTAGTATAGGACGTGCTTGATTAACTTTAGCTGAGGCTGCTGTGGCTGTTATTGTTATTTTTATCAATCCATCCCATTCTGGATTAATTCAGTCGCAAAAGTGACACAGTAGAGCTGTGAGGGGTGGTGCAAAGTGTCTGAGTGACCCTGGGAACTCACTTCCCCTCTCTGGGCCTTTGCTACATAAAGCAAAATGGAGAGATAAGACCCAGTGATCCTCTGTCACTCAATGGCACCCAGTGAACCTCTGTCATTCAATGGCTTCATGATATACTCAAGATCTGAGAGCCATGAACAAGAGAAACAAACAACAAAAAACACCAAGGGGCTCCTTAAGGCTCACAGTTCAGCGAGTCCTCCTACTCACCTTGGTTCTAGGACAGCCAACGTTTTTTTTTTCCAGAAAGCTCCTTTTTTTCCCATCGCTCCTCCCTGTGCCTTCCCCTCCTCCCTGCCCCCTTCCTCCTCCCAGGGAAGCAGAAGTTCCTGAAGTCCAGAGAGAAGGTCAGAGGTCTCCACCGGCTTGGCCAGGAGCCACCTGGACTGCTTCCTGCCAGGAGTCTTCAGTGAGCTGCTGCCCACCCCAGGGAAACCCAAATAAAGTCACCTCCCCACCCGAGAGCATTTTTCCCTTTAAGGAAAGGTTGTGTTTGGAGCCGAGAACATATTTATGTCTTGAAGGAGATTTCATCCAACCTTTTACGGACACAGTCAGCATCAAAGGGGCCCACCCAAGCCCATTTGCTACTGCTCTCAGGGGCAGACCTGGCCTGGATCCGAATAAATTACAAAGTCACTTGGCTTGTGATAAACCCTTTCTTTGTTCTTTCTTCCCTTCTTCTACCTCTGTGTCCCACCCAAGACTTCCTTGCTATGGCCAACCAGGCTTACAATCTAATCAAATTCTGTTTTTTCAAAGATGAGACTGAGGGCAATTATGCACAAGGACCATCTAATGTGGCTGAATACATTTCCACCCCCAGGAGTGTATGTCTTAATCTATGCTACCAGGTCTGGGTCTGTCCATGATTGAGGTGGCAGGCAGGCCACCTTCACTCTAGGACACCTTCAATGACAGCAGCTTCTCCATCCAGAAAGGGAAATACACCTGAATTCCCAGAGATTTGGGGAAGGTAGGAGATTTTGAGATACTGGGTAAATTTCTGCCATTCCATGAGATATTTAAGAAGATAGAGAGATGATAAATAGATGAGTATGGATAGAGATATATAGAGCAGTAGAAAGGTGTGTAGAGGAATGTAGATATGGAGTTTTCATGTCAGTTAGAAATAACCCAGTGGGACTCAGGAGTGTGGCCTGGTGACATCAGCACTGATTTTACCAGGTGGCAGTCCTGGCTTGGAATCCTGGCATGGCCATTTACTGACTACATGACCTTGAACAATTTGCCTCACACTTCCAAGCTTTAGTTTTCCCTTCTGTAAAATAAAGATGATAGTATCTGCTTTTACAGAGCTATTAAAGCAATTTGGAATTATTTATGTAAAATATCTAACATTGCTTGAGAGTGATAGATATTTAACAAGTGGTATTATTATTATTCTTATTTGCAATAGCAAGAAGACAGCCAAAAAGAACATTTTTGTGTGATGAAAATGTTCCATGTGTTGATTATAGTGGGTGTTAAACAGGTGTATACATTTGTTAAAAATGATTAAATTATATGCTTCAACTGGTACATTTTATTGTATATAAATTATACCTCAATAAAGCTGATTTTAAAATTTAAAAAGAAGAAGAAGCTCTCCAAGGCATCAACCATACATATCCCCGGGTTGAATGGGGACCAAAAAATAGTCCAGCCCTTTCATCCTTATCTCACCAAGCAGAGAGTTGGAGAGCTCCAAATCCAGGGCAATTCCTAAATAAAAGAGATATTTTCACCAGCCAAAGAGCAGCTGCTCTGGCCTTTTGGGAACAGTCCTCTGCCTTAAATCCCTTTCTTGACCACCCATGCTTAGAGACCCCCAGCGTGACTCACAGAGCCCTTAAGTCCCCATCCAGCCAGTCCCCTTCCCACTCACACACCTCCAACCAGCTATTCAGCCCACCAGCTCCCAAACACAGTATCCATCGCTTTGATCCTGCTCTTCCACTGCCTGAAGAACCCTTTCATCCCCAGGAGCCCAGCCAGAACCCATCCAGCAGAATCAACCACCACCTTCTCGGCAATCCCATCACACTTTATATTGAAGGGAGGAAAGGACAGACATGGGGGCCTCGGGGGAACTAAGCTTGCTGTGTCAGCCCCTGGCTGCTCTGTATACTATATACTACTTACTCCTTCAAACAACCACATGAGCTAAGTCTTATTAGCCCCACTTTGCAGAAGGGAAATCTAGTTCACGAGGCCTCAGACATGGTCCCAGGATTGAAAGACCCCCAAGACCATTTTCCTCTACTCCCCGTATCCCACTGACACCCAGTTAATCACAGACTGTCTGTCACCAACACTAAACTGCATGCTCTGTACACAGAGTCCATATCTTACTCTTCTCAGAAACCTCTGGCCCACATGGCCCAGGCTCAGGCCCCTGTGCCTAACACCTAGTAAAGCTTCAATAAACACTTGTCATGAATCCTTCCCTCACATCCTGGAGCTGCTGGGTCACCTTTCTGTTCATTAGAGACTGGACAGAAGGGATTCTGATCACTGAGGAATAGCATTGCCAGGTAGAATGTCTCAGCATTCTCCATGGACACAGGTTTGCTGGCAGGAGGATTTGACCTTGACCACCACCCATTTGCAGGGCCTTGGAGAAACCACTTCCTATTTCTCTTTTAACTACATTCATTTTAAAGGGAAATCTAAATTATTAGCACAAAAAGTCTAGCTTCCTGCAGTCTCTGAGCTGGTGATCACACTGTGTGAAGATGGGCCATTGGACCTAAAAGGACAATGTATACCTAAGGGCATCTTTCCCAAATTCTAGGCATAAGGGCCCAAAGAAGTCTACAGCTTAGGGGGGAACCACTGCCATGTCTGTAGAATTCACCATTTTTTGCACAGACTCCCTATGTCTGGGGATCTTCCCACAATCTGAGCCCTGCCTCTGATGTTAGAAGCTGGAATCCACTTTCCCTGGTCTCCTTCACCGCTAGTGCCAGCATATGGCCTGGGCTTCCCCAAGCATGCAAGTGGGAGAATCTACATCAAAGGAGAACAAGCTGAGGACCCAGGAGCTGCGTGGAATCTGTTTTGTGGCTGAGGTGGAGGAAAGGCAAAAATTACCGAGGACAGCAGGGGTGGAAGAGCTGTGTCCAGTCCCAGCAGAACTTCACGGTGCAAGCAATGTGGTCCCCACAAGAACTAGATAATTCAAGGATGGCTCCTTCCTGAGCCATAATTCTCCAGAGATGCTGTGAGCTACCTAATATGCTTCACTAAATTTGTTTTCTGCATAAACAGGTGGGGAAGGTTCTGTTGCTTGCATTTAAGATACTAGACACATGCAAACCTCATGCACACCAGCCTTGCAAAACAAAACCTATTCAAACCAAACATACTTCACAGTGATAGCTGACCCCCAAAGCTTGATGGGGATCTCATGGGCCTAGAACATGCTGAGTGCCAACTACCTACATGTTTAAATAAGATGTAGAGAGGCCGCTTTTCTAGGCTGCATCTCGGGCTCTCAACCCAAGGCCAGAGAAGGACAAGGACAGGTATTCAGTAAGGCTCTCCGGTGCGGTGGGCTGTCTTTGTGACTCAGAAGATCATATCGCTGAAGGAGTTTCCAGAAATGGTTGGAACAATGGCAGCATCACTAGAAAGAAGTCTGTCACCTCCCACAGAAGCGACTTGGAGGGAAAACATGTGGGGTGTTTTTTTTTAATTTGCAATTCTGAAGCATTTGCTAAAACGTCACTTCCATGACGGGTTGTGGCAGAAAACACCAAGTGTCAGAACAGTTTTGTTTCAGTTCTGCTGCTGACCTCCTATGTGTTTATTTCCCTTCTCCAGGCCTCAGTTTCCCTGCCTGTAAAATCAGAGTGTTGATCTTTGCTCCCCGTGACCTCTTTCGGGATATTTCCCTTGCAAAAAGCGGACTTTTTTTATACCTGTGCCATTCAACTAGGACTACCAGGTATGGCTCTACAGGTTGCCCAAGTAGGGTGTGTCCTGCCCAAGAATGCCCACCTGAGGGGTGAATAAAATCCAGCCCACAGTCCCCACCTTATGCGTCCCACTGGAGAAGAGGCATTTTTTTCTAATTTGCACAAAAGCATATGGGCTAACCATGGCCCTACTTATAGTTATTTCATACCCATGCCCTCCTCCTCATTGGGCTCCTTCTACTCTTCTCTTAGTCATTATTCCTTCTTTACTGCACACTTTAGCTCCTGGGTACAATCATATTCACTGCCTTCTTCCTACAATAATTCTCAGAACGTCAATATATAGAGAGAGAACTCACCCAACAGCTTGGACTCTCCATTTCTTGATGTCTTTGACCCCCAACAATCTTGTTCTTCTCTCCACTTCAGCTATCCACTCAATAGTTACACCATAGACCCTGTCATTACCAGAAATCTCTATTTTGAAATCTTGTTCTTTGACCTCCACTACCCACTCCTCCAGCTCACTTGCCGTAGTGGGGCCCCCACTCCCACATTTCTTGTCCCTTTTAATGACCACTAACCTATGTCTACCACATGTCCATATGTCTACCTCCTGTCTTTGCTTCCTTCCTTATAGAAGTTGATTCCATTGCACTTCTTTATATCTACTCTCTTGCAGACAACCCTGATACCTCATGCCTCTCTCCTCTGTCACAATCACCTTGCAAGCTCCAACACTTACTGAGCATCTTCTCTGTGCTTGTAGCCACAGCAGCTAAATGCTGCCAGAGAAAATCGCACAGCCTGACTAAATGATTCCCCTTTAAATTCATGGACACAACTCTCAAAGGAGAGAATCTGCACTATATACTTCCCTAGGAATTTTGCTTTTTCGTTGCCCAAGATGATACTTTAAGCCTTCAAAACTTTATATACACCTTTCACTACCTCCTGCACACCTGATGAACTCATCTTACAAGTCACTTGAAAATTAAACATCACAATACCAGGGTTCCCTCATTTTCCCACCACTAAAGTCTAGCAACTTACCTGCTTCTTAACTCCTCCATGTGAGGACACAGTGAGAAGACAGCTTCCAATGAGCAAGTGGGATCTCACCAGACACTGAACCTGCCAGGGCCATGACTTTGAACTTCCCAGCCTCCAGCACTGTGAGGAGTGTATGTTTGTTGTTAAGAAGCCATCAAGCTTATGATATTTAGTTCTAGCAGCCCAAATGGACTGGAACACTATTGATTACTTCTTATGTGCCAGAAACTGTGCAAGATCCTTGCAAACATTACTCATGGAACCTTCAAACCAGTACTATGGGTAACCACTTTTATTATCCCATTTTATAGATGAGAAAGCAGTCCATTGATGAATATTATGTCCCAAATCTTTGCTCCCCTGAGTGTGTTCCTTGGACCAACAGCATCCACCATTGCCAGAAGTCTTTTAAAGAAACAACATCCTCTGGACACACCCCAGACCTACTGAATCAGAATCTGTATTTTAACAGCATCCCCAATGATTCTTCTGCACACTAAAGTTAAGAAATACTTGTCTTGATGACACAAACAAAGAAGAGTTGGGATTCAGACTAGACCTGTCTAATTGTGCCCTTAACAGAATGGACAACAGGAAACTAACATCATAGTTTTGAATAAAACAAGCTAAATCATCACTAACACAAGTTGGACATATCAATACTACCTTTTATTGTCTGTCTACTCTAACAAGTATCCCTTCCAAAACCATCTATAGTATAGAAAAGAGATAACTTTGTGACATGAAAAGCAAGCAGGCCTGGGAATTAAGAGAGCCCCACCAACCAACTTAGCTACTACCTATCAATGACATTTAAAAAGTCACTTACCCTCCCAAGGGTTTACTTCCTTCATTAGCGAAGTAGGAGGGTAAGAGCATTCCTTGCCAACTCAATTATGCTGTGTTTTTCATGCCAGCATGTTGGGCTGCTGGGATTTCCACAGTCAGAATGGAATCACTTCCTCCTCCAGCCTCAACATCTGTCTTTAGTCAACTCCTTTGGTAATTGCTGTTCTGCTTTTCCCAAACATAAAATAGCTAATTATTAGCACAGCAAATAACAATCACCTTCCAGGGGCCCTGATAGCCTAATGACAACCCCAATACAGAACTGGCAGCCAGCTGAATCCCAGGGATGCTCAAGGGCTTCCGGGTCTCATCCCGGAAACCAACTAACCACTATATCGGTGCATCCTTTTTCCTAATGGTAAGGGTCATATCCATGCTCTTCAATCCCGGCACCTTGGGATGACAGTCCCCAAACTCTGGGTCACTATTATCCCTGCTGCCAAAATCTGTTCTCTGCCAAAGAGACCAAACCAGCCCCCCTAGAATGAAGCTTTGGGTCTCTCTCTTATCACCAGACGCCACTCCATCCCCATCATACAGGAAAACCTCTTGAACTTATGGACATATTCCAGACCCTGAAGAAAGACTGCCAACTCTTCTTGGATGCCCTTAAACCTGGACCAGATTTTCTTAAGGTCCGGAAGGGAAGTTTCCCTGGGTATTTTTATAGAAGGGGGAAGTCCAAGATTTTATTTTTTACTCAATTTGTACATCCCACCATCATGAGAGTCCTTCCTCCATGAACATAGTTTCCCATTAACTGACTCAGTGCCAGCTCCAGTTGGCTCACCGATAACTTCCACAGGAAGCCAACCAGCCTCGCATACCACCATCCAGCCAGAGAGACCTGAAGACAGAGTGTTCAGCATAAACACTGAACTGGTCATTGCAAAGCTATACTTCGAGAAATTCAACTTACAAGAATATCAGAAGTGCCCCGCAGAACATGGCTTAACTAATTCCTGTGTTCTGGCACTGTGGTTCCCAAGCAGCGGCTCAAAGAGGAAAAGGCTATCGGATGTAGTTGACTCAGTGGTTAGTAATCTTAGTTCTCACCAACCTCAGTGCATCACCAATCTTTACCTTATCTTTCTAGACTTTTTAAAAAGCAATCAATTTGTTCACTTTAAGCAAAAATCAGTGTTTCTCACCTTTCCTCCTGAACTTTCTTTATCCAGCTGTTCAATCATTTAAGCAAACACCCTTTGAGCAACCTGCCCCAATCCAGGCATCAGGAGTACAGAGATGTGTAAACACAGCTCCTACTCTAGAGGAGCTGCCCATAGAGCAGAGGAGACAGACGAGCACACAGAGCCATTACATTGCAGCCAAAAAGGGCTCTTCTAGAAATATGTTCCCACTGAAGTAGAAGACAAGAAGGGTGCTGACTGTGTAGGGTAGTTCAAGCAGATTTGGGGAATCCACTTCTCATTATCCTCTGTCCATATAGGAGGCATCCTTGAGTAGGCAAGAAATGTGTCACACGACTAAATAATAAAGTACAGAACAATATAGGGTAAGATGCCCACTGAATACAATATGCTTTTGTCTCATGTCCCCAGGTTTCCAGTCATTCAGGCCAGAAATGAGCCCTAGGATGCTTTGGAGGTGGGAGAGAATGCCACATTTGAAACCAGGTGGAGCTGCAGGTGACCTGTGTTTTCAGCCAGTGCATTGACCCATCTGTGATCACTCATCGTTACACAGCAGAAGACGGGTGGGTGCCTCCATGGCACGCTGTGCTTCCTGCAATGATGCTACTACACTTTACTACTCATTGTTAAACTGCCAGAGAGCAGGAATCACTTGTCTGTTATTTATTGCTCTCTCCTTATCATCTAGCATATGCCTGGTACATGGAAATAAAAAATATTTGTTTTAAAAAGTACACAGAACAAAATACCGGACATGTGCTTCTCAAAATTGTCAGGGCCAACAAAAACAAAGTCTGAGAAACGGTCCTAGTGTGGAGGAGCCTAAGGAGACGAAATGACTAAATGCAATGAGGTCTCCTGGATAGGATCCTAAAACAGAAAAAGGACATAGGTAAAAAGGAAGGAAGGCTGAATAATGTATGGGCAGTTAGTAGTAATATAGGGTGTCCCAAAAAATGTATACACACTTTGAATAATTATTCATTCCAATAGGTTAAATCTGAAAAGAAATGTCCATTGGACTATCAGCTTTTAGTGGTGTATACGTTTTGGGGGGACATCCTATATGTCAATATTGGTTCATTAATTGTGACAAGTATGTCCTACTAATGTTCGATGTTAATAACCGAAACTGGATGTGGAATATATGGAACTCTCTGTACTCATGCTTCTTAAAACTACAACTCTTCTAAAATAAAAGGTGTATTAACGAAACTATGGCTAACCATCTCCCAGCACCTTTGTGCCCACCCACTCCCCAGTTAGTGATCCATCATTGCTTTGACCCTCTCCACTTGTTCTTCATAGCCTCAGTAAAAGACCCTTTCTCTTTTCTAAATCTGGAAACATGGAACATGCTCTTGCCTGGCAGTGAGAAGCCTAAGTTCTAGTCCCACCTCTGCCATCTTTCCAACATAAGACCTGTATAAATCAGTCCTCCTCTGTGGGCCTTAATTTACCCATTTATTGAATGGGAAGGTAAGGCTAGAAGGTTCTTCAAGTTGCTCCATGAAGACAGAGATCATGTCTGGTCCACCTCTGTATCCTCAGCTTCTAAGAGTCCCAGACGCATCGTAGGTCTGTTGAATGAATAAATCAATGAATATTGCTTGATGCTCTAACATTCAAACTACAAATTGAAACTTCTAGTATCGGCCCAACATCTCCAAATCTCCTTTCTTGTGCACTTAATTTTAAGTTCTGAGTCA
Organism: Myotis brandtii; assembly: GCF_000412655.1. Lineage (NCBI taxonomy): Eukaryota > Metazoa > Chordata > Mammalia > Chiroptera > Vespertilionidae > Myotis > Myotis brandtii. Next base: position 845,065 of record NW_005371656.1, read on the forward strand.
TGTCTTTGTGACTCTAACATCGCTCATAGCAACTTTACAAGCATTTTGGGCAATAAGTGAAAAGAGCTGCACCCGATGAATCAGGCCTTGCGAGCTTCAAACACCCTGGAGTTCAGACAGAGTGGTACCCGCTGAGATGGCAGGATAATCATAGCAGGATCCTATTACGCTGAGTGTCATTCTAGTCTCAGGGTGGTCTTCCCACGGGATCCATCTACCCCTTTTTAGCATCTTTTTCCAACAGGCCCAGTGTGAGAGTGCCTCTTTAGGAGACCCTGACAGATAACTTAGAGAAAAGTAGCTCAAGCCCAGGGGGGAGAAAAACTAGAAGCCACACAAAAAATCTCTGGCTCCCCTACATTGTTTAGAGACCCAGATTTTAGTTCCAGCCCCAATCTGCTTGTCATCCACACCCTGAGACCTGGGCAAGCTTTTTCCCATGCCTCTGCCTGGCTCACCTCCCAGAGCTGAGGTAGGGTTGGGGTGAGAACCAGATGAGCTCTCTTTCCAACTCTTCAGAGGGGCTGCATGCTCTCTTATATGTGGGTATTTCCTCTGCAAGGAGTGGTTTCTCCATACATCGCTCACCCTCACCCTGCAAGAGCAGCCTCCTGGCATCCATCGTGTACCTAAAGTCTCCCCTGACACCCGCCCAGACTCATTCCATCATTTAGATAAGGCCCTCCACACACTTCTACATTCCCTTTCTTCAAGCCACACTCCAGCATAATCACCCATTCAACTGTCTGTTTCCAACACCAGACTGGCAGCCCCAGGGTCCTGTTCACCGCTTGATCCTGTGCCCAGCATGTTCCTTGGCACCTAAGTAATAAATAAGAACTTGTTGAAGAAACAGGTGAGTGAGTGAGTGAGTGAGTGAGTGAGTGAGTGAGTGAAGAAATGTGTGAACACGTGAATTATTAAGTGCTCTATAATCTTACAATTTGGGGGGGGGGTAGCTTACCTCAAATTTCCCTAGAGAGTTGGTGAGGCTTTTTCAGCATCTGTAACAAAATTGTGTGACTAGGTTGTTGTTACAGTTGTAAATTCCCACAGGGTTTTCCCTGGTGTGTTTCAGAAGACTGAAAACAAGCACTGATACCCTGTCTTCCAACTCCTCCCTGCCTCCCAATTTCTGCTTTCCACCTACCTCCCCACGCTCTGTCTCTATTTCTCTCTTTGTCTCTGTCTCTCCTTTCTGCTGTCTCTGTCTCCATCTGTTTCTTTTCCCTTCCCTTCCCCCTCCTCTCTCTTTCTCCCTCTCTCTTGTGCATCGTCCACCCTCCCTGTCCCATCTCCATCCTGCCTCATCCACCCACTCCTGGAGCACTCTCCACGTATGATCCACCTGTGGCAGGCACCTTACAGATGACACCTCACTTTCAATCTTACCCACCTGGAACAGCCTCATTTGTACTTTGGGAGGAACAGTGCATGAGCTTTGGTGTTAGACTTGGCTGGTTCTAGCCTGGCTCTCCGATGAACTGGCTGTGTAATCTTGGTCAAAGGACCTAACTAAGCTCTCTGATCCTCAGCATCCTTATCAACAAAATGAGGTTGAAATGTCCCTGGCAGAGGATTGCAAGGATTAAGTGAGATAATGCTTGGAAAATGCGAGTGCTGTGGTAAATGCAGTAAATGTGACCTCTCATGTTCCTACCCGTTCTACCACAGTGACTGCGTCTGTGTTATCTGCAAACATTCTTAGTAGCAGAGGTCTTTGTGGAAGATAGTGAACACATCTTCATTCCAGCCCTGTCCTCCCCCAATTCCATAACCATCCAGAGCCCGGTTGCCTCTGCCTCTGACTCTCTAGTCTTTTTGTGCCCATGTTAATTTGGACAGAATCTATGTAGATGGAAACATATCCAAACGTGTCCTCCCCCAAAATCATTTGAGGAATTTTTAGTAATTATAAACTGTGGGGTAAGTCCAGGAGATTTGAATTCATTGGTCTGGGTGACAAAAAGCATGAGTGTTTACAAAACCATCCAGAGTGACTCTGATTGGAGAACAAGCATTGGAACTTCTGGTGTAACTGAATGGATGCTCATGTGATAATGAATGAATGAGTCAATAGGGGATGATAGATGAATAAAGGGATCAATTAATCCTATATAATAAAAGGCTAAAATGCAAATTGCTCCTCTACTGGGAGTTCGACCGAAAGTTCCACCAGGGAGTGAGGTTGACCCACCAACCACCTGCGGTCCTTCCCCTCACCCGGCCCTGATCGGGGGTGGGCCTCTAGTGAATAAATAATAGGTCTACCTTCACAGGAAGAAATGTTAATATTTTCCCTCAGATCTGTGCTCCAGTCTCCAAAATGTGTGCCCATTTGTTCTAGGCTTTTCCAAACACAAAAACTTAGCTGCTCCCCATCCCTTTATTTCCTTTGCCTTCCCCCTGATCCCATCCTGAAAGCTTTGCTTCCCTGGGGTCTATTTCCTCCATCTTCTTGCAGCTTCCCCATGTCCTTTCCAGTTTCCCACTTTAGTCCTTTTAGCTTCCACTTCCCTTCTTATTCTCTCTCAGTTGTGCTCACACAACCTCCCACTGTAACATCTGTAAATTGGGGGTCTTTTTGGCATCCTAAGACACTTGTGTGAGAAAGGTCTTTGAACACAATAGTTACACAAAACAGATTTATTTGATGAACCACAGTGACCAACAGGGTCAGAAAATAGCATAGACATTCCAAGAAGGGGCAGGCTGGGGACAAGGGAGGGACACTGCAGGCAGCCTCCTCCACCCTCTATCCAGGACCACTGATGAGTTCCAGGCGGGAGGTCTCTGCAAGTCCCCAGGAGGCTCTCTGAGGGGCACACCCTCTTCCCTTCTAGAAGCTTCTTTCACCCTTGGCTGGATGCTTTGAGGACAGCCCTGGGCTGAGAAAGTAAGTCTGTGGAAGATGCTGGCTTATGACGGGGAGATTACTAAGCTGAGTCTCTCCATTCTCCTCCTCCTCCTTCCACTCCCAGAGCTGGCCTCATCCAAGCAATGACCAAGATGTCCATTTACACCAAGCTGGGCTCTTCCTGCCTCCGTGGCTGATGTCTTGTCCTTCACGTCTAGAATCCTCCAAAGACAAAACCCGGAACATACACACCCTGCCCCCAGCTCACAAAGGCCGGACCATCAATGTCACCCTCAAGGTCTCTCTGGATGTGTGGACTCATGCTGTCAGCCCTGCACGGCTGCTCCAGGAACTGCTCTTAGCCCCCAACCAAGCGAGAGAAGCCAAGGGGTCCAATCCTGATGGTGGAGTGAGAAAAACCCACAGGGCTCTTCACCCCATGGCAAGCAGATGTCCCCCTTTAGGAAGAGGGTCACAGACCCCGGAAAAAGGGAGGGTGCTGAAGGAAACACCCATAAACTCAAAGCAAGGTGAGAAGGCGTGAGAACGGGGCCCAGGGAAGCTTTCCACCAGCCTCCTGGTTCCCTCATGGAACTAGGGAAGGTCTGGGGACCCAGCACATGGGACCATAGTTCGTCCCCAAGCCTCAGTGTCAGCAGCTCTGGGGAGGGATGTCCCTACAGGAAGCCAGGAGCAAACACAAACACAGGCTTCTCTCTTAAAGCACGGACCAGCCGTCAGAGCCCCCAAATCCAGTGGGGGTGGGCTCCCTTTTATTCTATATTGCCTCAATATGCCCCTTCTTCTCTCAAACATACTGTGTGAAGAATAGAGATGGGGGGTTCATCCAAGTGACAAGTGACACAGGCACACTGCTGTCATGCTATGTTCACCCAGGCTTACATATATATACATATACACACACAAGGCAAGCATCTCCACCACATCCAAAGTTGACTCTTGGCACGGAGTAGCACCAGTGCCCAAGAAACGCATCCTGGGGTGATGGGTGGAGTGGGGTAAGCTCAGCTCTGAAGGAGGTTGGGGCGGGGGGCAAGATTGTGGGAGAGAAGCCAAGTCACATGTAGACCAAATGCTGACTCTCCTTTTTCTCCCTGTCCCTTCCCAACCCCCCATTCACAGGAGGAATCCAAGGAGCCCATTGCTTGTGAACCCACTGCCCTTCAGTTCCCTCAGAGATGAGAGGATGAATGACAGCGTCCCAGGAAAACTGCAGAAAGCACGTCTGGTTGGCATCATGGATGGGCTGCAGGAAGGGAGCCCCCAGAGGTGCCTGAAATCACAGCACTCTGATGCGATTTGGGGGAAAGTTTTGGAGCTCCTGCAGACTGGAGTGCTAGTGCTAACTTGTCCCTGACACCCAGCCCGCCCCCGCCCCCAGCCCGTTCCCTTGGCTTTCTCAGAGAACAGGATAAAGAGTGTTTACAAGCTTCGGGATTCTTAACCCTTAGGAGCCCCTCACAACAAGGAGGTAAAAAGAGGAAGAAGAATGGATTAAGGGGAGGAGTGAGCTATGGGAGAGGGGCGGGAGCCAGAGCTAAGGATTCAGAGGGGGAAAAACTATACAGAGATAGAGGGAAAAACAAAGGGAGGGAGAGGGTAGAGAAAACTAAACAGAAAGGAAGGAGAAAAAAGAGCTGAGATCCCAGAATGAAAGATGGGATGGGGGGGGGCGGGGGCAAAGACACCAACTTTTACTGAGCCAGACGCACCCATCATTTCAGTGCCCGTATGACTTCCCTCATTATACATACACAAATGGAGAAACTGAGGCTCAGAGAAGTTAAGAGACTGGTGCAGAGTCAGTCTCACAGATGTTGAGTGGCCGAGCTCAGATCTGCAGGGCTCAGTCTCCTTCCATCACACCGCAACCTCTGACCAAAAACTAAAGGAGAAAGGAGTGCAAGAGGAAGGCGGGAGGCAGGGAGCCAGGATGGCGTCCAGTGCAAGAGCAAAAGTGCCCTCAAGCTACCTGACTTTCAGAGAGCAAGGGCGAGGGCTGGGGCGTGCAGAGGGCACCAGGCTTCTCTGGGGTCCCAGCCCTAGTCAACCACAAGGGTCTCTTGGCTGTAGGGGATGGATTTCTCCTGGGTCTGCTCTCCGCCCTTCCCGGTGTTGGGGCCGAGCCCCTGGCTGTGCCCGGAGGAGTAGCTGGCCGACTTCTCCCCACTGCTGCTGTGGGAGGCACCCCCACACCTGCTGTGGCCGCAGCAGAGCATGGAGGTGCAGGCCTGGCGGAAGCGGGGGTCGAAGAAGGCGTAGAGGAAGGGGTTGAGGCAGCTGTTGACGTAGCTGATGCAGGTGCAGTAGGGGTAGACGTTCATGAGGAAGAGGTCGAAGCCGCAGGGCCAGTGCAGCAGGTTGCCCAGCGTGTAGAGCGTCTTCACCAGGTGGTAGGGCATCCAGCAGAGCGCGAAGGTCACCACCAGCACCACGATGATGCTCAGCAGCCGGCGCCGCTTGCGCAGGCCCTCGATGCGCTCCTTGCGGAAGTGGCCCGCGATGGTCTGCGCGATGAAGAAGTAGCAGGTCAGCATGATGGTGAAGGGCACCACGAAGCCCAGCGCCGTGGACGTGACCCCCAGGCCCAGCTCCCAGGCCCACTCCGAGCTGGGGGTGGCCACCATGGAGTAGTCCATGTAGCACTCCACCTTCGTGACATTGTCCGGGCCGGAAGGCACCTCGGCCGTGGCGCGCAACACCATGGCCGGCGTGGCCAG
>NW_005371656.1:850772-855839 GCF_000412655.1 Myotis brandtii
CCCGCAGCCGCAGCCGGGCGTTGGCCACGGGCCTCACGATGGCCAGGTAGCGGTCGAAGCTGAGGCCGGTGAGGCAGAAGACGCTGGCGTACATGTTAACGAAGATGACATAGCTGCTGAGCTTACAGGCAAAGGTGCCGAAGGGCCAGTCGTAGTCCCGGTAGGTGTAGGTGGCCCACAGCGGCAGGGTCACCACGAACGTCAGGTCGGCCACGGCCAGGCTGGAGATGAAGATGTCAGCCGAGCGCCTCTTCTCCCGGCTGCTCCGGAACACGGTCCAGAGCACCAGGCCGTTGCCCGTGGTGCCCAGGAGGAAGACCAGCAGGTAGATGGCAGGGATGAGGGCCCCCGAGGACTTCCAGTCCGTGTACACACACCCAGGCAGGTTGTCTGCCCCATAGTCATTGTCATATTCACTACTTTCCTCCATGCTGCCGGGCAGAGAGCAGTCAGGCAGGGGGTCCCGGAGGGAACCAGCTCTGTGGCTGTGTCCTGTGTCACCAGCTCAGCAAGCAAGCGCCCGAGCTTCTGGCTTGCGCCTTGGAAAACAGGCAAGAAGAGCCGAAGGTGTCCAGAGCCCGTCCCAACAGCGGGAGAAGCTGCCTCTGGACCGGACCCTGGAGGATGACGGCGCCCACAGACTTCCCCACCCTCTCCTGCCTGGCCCCAGCCCCAAAGAGTTTCCTGCACCCTCCCGAGTCCGGTCTCCTCCTCGGCTCCTCGCTCCCTCCTCCCACCTCCAAACCAACCCCTCACTTGTGAGTCTTAAGATCCTTGGGTTACAGCCCACTTTTTTTTTTCCTTCTTGTCACTGGGCAAGTGAACCAAATTGACCCCTGCTGTGCTGGGCAGAATGTTATCTGTGGCTTGCAGCCCACTCTCCTCCTGGTCCCGCCTCTATCCCTCTGGTTTCCTCTGGTCTTCGGAGCGCCCCCCCCCCCCCCCCCCCCCCCCCCCCCCCAAACAGTCCTCACCACCCTCCTGTTCTCACCCCCTCCCACCTTCTCTAAATGGGGCAAATTATGCAGATTGAAATCTAGCCCTAGCTGGAGCCAGGGTGGGTTGGGGACAAGGAGGGTGTGAGATTTTGAGCATCTGGCAAGCCCTTTGGGTCTGTCCCACCCTCCCTCCACTCCTGCCCGCCCTGCCCTCTCCCAGACCAGACTTCCCTGTACTTTTCTCGCTCACTTCACTCTCCTTTACCCTTCCACTTTAACCCTCTCTCTGGGAACTTTTATATCTTACAGACGCAGGTACAGGGAGATTTCTCTGTAATTCATAAGCTGTCAGCAGATAGCAATTTGCAGATGGCATCGGAAGTTTTAGAGTCAGGACAGAGTCACAGGATGGAAGAAACCCCAGACAAAAGAATATCGAATCAAGTTATTAAACCTGCGGGGAAACTGAGGCCTAACAAGGTAACCATTTTTTGCCCAAGGTCACAGGATGACTTTTGTCCTGGTTTTGCTGTTTGCTTTTCTTCTACTCCAAACACCTAACACAGTGCCTGGCATGTACTAAGTGATCACTAAATGGTTGTTGAGTGAATAAGCAAATGGGTGAATCAGAGAGAGAATGAAAAAGGGAGTCCACAGGAAGAGGAATGAGTGTATGAGGTCCTATGCAATGAGAGCATGGCTGCATTTCAGTTCTCGGGTTCTTATGCCCTACATGGACAAGGAGCTTCTGTAAGGCCAGGGACAGGGTGTTACAGCTAGAGGAGGAGGCAGAGAAAGGGGCAGCCCGGAACAGATGCCATGGGCACAGTGCTATAGAAACTCATCTTGCCCTGCCCACCTCTCCAGGACCTCTGGGCAGGCAGGAGGGAAGAGTGCACAAGATAAAGTAAAATAATACCCACCCCCCAAGAGTGGAGGAGGCCACCTAAAATTGGACAAGGGTGAAGTGATGCAAAATCAGGAGCTGAGGCTTGCCCACAGCTAATGCAAAGGGTTTACAAAACTAGAATCCATTGTCTTCAGGGAGGTTTGTTCAGAAAGCCCCCTAACTCAAGTACCCACAAGGATCAGGCTAAGAACGTATATGGGTAAACAGCCAGTTTGAGACAATACAGAGTGATGGAGACTTCGGCAAACCAGAACCAGCACACTCCATCAAAAGGAGGCTGCCTCAGCTCTGTCTCTGGTTGCCAGCATTTCCATGCCTTCTGGTTTTTCAACATAACTTCAAGTTCTGGATTTTATGAGAAATATCCTAAATTTTGGAAAGTAAAACCATTTTTAGAAAGATAGGGCAGGACAGGAAAACATGCCCTTGGGCTCCTGTTCTTTGAACCGGAGCTTGCCAAGAATAGAAGGTGGGAGAAATATAGGGAGCATAGACCAAGAGGAAGAAACATAAAATGCAAAGATTTTTTAAAAATGAAAATAGACACGGCCAAAGCCTTAGGCTGCAATAGGGAGATGCAGGAGAAGAGGCTGGAGAGAATGATAAGAAAGATCCTGAGGGTCTTGGATGACCTTTACCTAAAGGCAATGTGCACAAGAGAATACCTTGGTGTTTCTCCTGAGGGTTACACATTGAGTCCCTACTATGTGCTAGGAATTCTTCTAAACATTTTCTATTTTTTGTGTATTTGTTATCTCTTTTAATCGGCAAGACAACTTTAAGAAATCGGTACTTCGTTTTGCAGATGAGGAAACTGAGGCATGGGGAGGTGAAATAACTTGCCCAAGGTCATCCAGCTAGTAATGGTCAGGATCAGAATTTGACCCAAAGCTGCCTTGAGTCCATAGACGAACCCACTATGATCCCTAGGGAAAAACTCCAACCCTCTTTAAATTGAGGCATTTGTCATCTGTTGAGCTTTATAGAAATGTACAACGGTGCTAGGATACATGGCATTTACTTTGAAATAAGCCTTCTTGGGGAAAATTTAAAATAAATTGGCTAAAGTATTTCAGAGAGACTCCCCCCTCTTGATTGAACAGCGTATATGAATCCTGCCAGGAAACAGTCTACACTAAACCCTCGGGGTTGGCAACATATCTTGGTCCAGAAATAGTGCCGTGCCCAGTCATTCCCAAAGAGGACTCCTGGCCGCCTGATGCCAGCCGGAGAGGTGACATCTTAGCAGTCTGCAGAATAGTGCTCAGGACACTCAATAGGACCCAAGCTAGGGCTTCCCGGCTCTCACAGTACCCAGCGAACAAACTGCCTGGTACCTGCTTTCTCCTGCACGTCTGTCTAATAGAAGCCTGTGTGGGTGGCAGAATGATTGTCGTTGTAACCCGACAGCAAGCTTGGGTGGCACCAATTAACCTTCATCAACCTTGACCTATCAGAAGGGACAGTAGCGTTGTGCTGCAACCTGTTTGGCTCAACTCAGCTCATAGCTGATGTTCCTGTTACAATAAAAATGACTGCTCAGGACATTCCAGGATAAAGGCCAAGTTCAGGACCCCCAGTGAATCCAGATCTCTGCTTCTCCCAGAAAGGTGCAGGTACCCCTGTCCTTTGCAGCTGGGAACATAGAGGGAGGGGTGCAAGTGAGTTCACGTGGCCCCAAAATCAGGTCCCTCCTCCCAGCTGTTCCCATTTGGATCCTGAGTCAGATAGAGAGCCCGTGGGAGAGGGTAGGCATTCATCACTTTAATCCCCTGGCCTCGGGCTCTCTGCCTCACAGGGGGTAAGAAGCAATTAATCTCACCAGGGGAATCAGACTGGTTGAAATGAGAGGAAATGGGGGGCCAAGGCTGGGCGGGAGCCGCAGATTAGGGCCAGAGCGGGTGGAGTGTTGATAAGACCTGGCTTCCAACTGAGAGCCAGCTGGAGCCAGATGGGCCCAGCCGTGGCAGAGATGACCAGAATGAGCCCACCTCCCTCCTCACCCCACCTGACACCCAAGGTCCCTGCCCATCCAACACAGAAGATGCGAGTTCAGTAAATAGGACCAGACCATACATGCCCCCAAGGCACAGAAGGAAGCCCTCACCAGGGAGAGAGAGTACATGGGCAGGACCTGCTTTTCACTCCTGTGGCCCCTCAATTTGGTGCCTGGTAAATTGTAGCCATAAGAACCCACCCAGGAAAGGGATGGGAGAGGCTGGTCTTCACCTGGAGCTGTTCTCCTTCATTAACAAGGGCACCTTCTTTTGTTAAATTGACACAGAATAATCTAGCCTGAGCCCCTGGCAAACCAGCAGCTAAGGCCGTGTCCCCGGGCTGGCCTGTCCTGGAGAGGCCGAACGGGTTCTCTGGGGGACTTCGTCTGTCCTGGGTGATTTCTCAGGATATTGTGATGAGCCTGAGATGAACGGCCCCCAGATCGGCCATAGAGAAGAGCCCAGGCTGCTGGGGGACCTCTGGAGTCCTTGAATCAATAGCCATCCTCCACCCACCCCACCCCCGGATGGGTTCCTGGCCTAGAGAGCAGAGACCAGCTTGGCCCTGTGCCCTGGCTGTGTGGCTGTGCACATGTGTGTGCGGGGCTGGTGTGTGTCGTGGGGTCCCCTGTGAGCATACGGGACTTGTGTGTGCCTGGGGCATGTGTGTGCTTTGGGTGCACTATTTACGTAGCAAGTGTGTGGTAGGCCCGGGATCTGGATAAACATCCTCCTTGGAAGACAGGAAAGGGTGGTTAATTGGATCTCTCTAAGGGCCTGGGACGAGGGGGAAACGCAACCGCGCCAGGCCTTGCCCCACGCTCTGGGTGGAGGACTTCAAAGAGGAAGCCTGCCTTTCCCTGCCCCTCGCTGACTTCTCACCTCCTCCCTCCCTGCTCCCTGCTCCAGCCCCCTCACTCCTCAGGTTTGCTTTGAACTCTGCAGCTTCAGAACTCACCCAGGGCAACAGGGCCCTTTTCTCCCTCCCCAAGAGGCAGCTGTGTCCCTAACAGCTGGCCGAGCTATCAGAGGGAAAGGGGAGGGAGGGCCCCGGGAACAGGGGCAGCCCAGCCCACTCTGGGATTCCGCACCCCGCCCCAGCCCAGCCTTACACACTCACACACTCACAAGTCCTATTTTGGCAGCTTATCTGACCAAAAACAAATGGCCAGCTGCCTTCTGACAATTAAAGCAGACCCCCCTCCGCAGCTCCTTCTCCCCC
>NW_005371656.1:855886-866998 GCF_000412655.1 Myotis brandtii
AACCCCGCCATTTGGTGCTCCAAACTCCCAGGCCATCTATCCTCCCAGCTCTGAGACCTCCCTGAGCTCTGCAGACAGCAAATGTGGGAAACCCGCTGGCCTGGGAGCCAGTTCCCTCTTGGCTACTAATCCATTCAATGAGCAAATGTTTATTGAGCAGCTACTATGGGTCAGACCCCTTTGGAGGCACTGGGCACACGCAGAATGAATTGTGTGAGCAATTCAGACCATGGCCCTCATCTGCACGACCATTCTAGAGGTGGAGAAGAGACAAAATAGTAAAAGCTTTGAACTCACTGACAGAACGTTAAACTGGATCAAGACGCAGACAACCAGAGGCAAGGGGGCGCTGCAGACGGAGTAGACCACCGGGGTGGGGGCCTCTTGGGAGTCGCTGGCATCCTAGCTTTGCTGTGTCACCCTAGTCAGGTCCTCCTCTGAGCCTCAGTTTCCCTCTCTGTACATGAAGACATTGACAGCAGGGCTAGCTTTACGTTATTCTGGGAACTGTGGCAGTGGCTCCCAGAAGTGGTTGGAGAAGTGGATTTCTTACTGAAAAGGTCAAAAGAGGGAGGCAAATGGACTCTCGGGGGAGCAGGTCGGTGATGGTAGGATCGGACCGGATCCGTTCTCTCCGCACGGCCTCAGCCCCATCTAACCCGTTGTTTGTTGGCCTGTGAACCACAGGAGTCTGGGATGTACCCTTCTCATGCCCTCACTCACCATTCCCCACCCCCACCCTATTAGCCCAGCACCGTGTACACAATAGACCTATAAGAAATGCGTGGGACCACGTGGCTGCAGGCAGCAGGACCAGATCTCTGTACCCTCAGAAGCGGGCAGAGCTTTCTTTAGGATGGGGCTAGTTTCCTATGACTTAGAACAGGAAAGATTCCTGAAGTTCACTGAGACCACTCAGGAACACCTGGAGGGGGCTGGTTTCCTATGACCTAGAACAGGAAAGATTCCTGAAGTTCACTGAGACCACTGACTCCCAAGCTGAGGTCGGAGAGTAAGGGGTTAGGGGAGCATGGGCCAGCATCAGCATTTCACAAAACCTTTTTGAAATGGCACGTTCCGCCGCCCCTAGTGAGCTCACGCCCTCTAAATGTCAGTGCCCGCTTGGATCTCCAGCTTGATTTCCCAGCTTGGATTTTCACACCTGGATGTGGAGACGCTGGTTACTCCATGCTGCTCAGGGTGCCTGTGATGAATCCAAACTGAGATGAGTTCATGATTATTTAATACATGGAGTGGGCTAGATAAACAGAGTCCTTGCAAAGTGACAGCCCTTCGGTGGGGGGAGGACAGGACAGCCAGCAGGGTGGCATTTGTGCGCATAAAGGTCGCAGCCACCCATCTGTTCCACAACCGACTTTACTGGAAAGTGAGGCCGAAGGAGGGAAAGGGAATCCATGCAGGTGTCCCCATCCGATCGAGCACTCTGTCGCCTGCACCACTATGTCTTCCCATCCCATCCCCAGAGGCCAGACCAGAGGAAGCCATTCTCTGTGGAGCTCTGGCCTTTGTTAGGCTGGGAGGAGCAGCTTCGGCAGGAGGCCACCAGGACAGGAAACCGAGCAGAGGCCGGAAGGAGGTCAGGAAGAGGCAGACAGGATCCTGGCCCCACTCACACCCTGCCCTACCAGCCTTCAAGAGAGCAACATGGTGTTTCCAAAAATATTTACAGTGAGCCTTCAGAGTGAGTCTAAATTAATGAGGTACTGTATCAGTGCTGACAATGGGAGGATGTGAGTCTGGGCCCTCCAGGGGAGAAGACCAACGCAATTGGCACAGAAGCTGCCCCGGGCCACAGGAGCTTGGGGAAAGCCAGCCCTGCACTGCTGAGGGAGGAAGCCACGGCCTCCACCTGGGGCCGGAGCAGGTACTGGAGACACACTGTGCTGTCCAGGCTGCACAGAGCGCACCCTCCCCCGGAGTGGGACCACATCCTAGACCAGCAGTTCTCAACCTTCTGGCCCTTTAAATACAGTTCCTCATGTTGTGACCCAACCATAAAATTATTTTCGTTGCTACTTCATAACTGTAATGTTGCTGAATCGTAATGTAAATATCTGATATGCAGGATGGTCTTAGGCGACCCATGTGAAAGGGTCGTTCGACCGCCAAAGGGGTCACGACCCACAGGTTGAGAACCGCTGTCCTAGACCCTCACAACTGCAAAGAGCATCGTCAACCTGCCTCCTCACCCCAGCCCAGCACAGAAATCTCTTCTATTGACCCCCAGCCTCAGGGTCACCTGGGGGTCTCTTGAATAACTCTATTGACCAGAATGATAATTTTCAGTTTTCAGATGCAGAAACAGAGGCACAAAGACAAAAAAAAATTCTAAAAAAAAAAATTGTCTAAGTCCCTAATTTCTAAGTATTATAAGTGGGATTCTAACCTAGGCTGGCTGGTTCCAGGCTCTGAATCTTACACCACAGATGATGCTGAACAATTCGTGAAGCCTTTTTTTTTCTTTTTCTTCTTTTTTAATGACACTTTTTAGTTTCTTGAGGGATGAAAGGTGCCTGCTCTACCTGCCGAAGGCTTTGATAGCAGCCAGTGGGATAGTCACGTAGCTGCCTCTGTGTGGGTACCTGCCATTGCCAAGAAAGCACGAGGCAGGTGACTGCTGACGACTCAGGGCCTCGGGGTGCTTGGGGAGATGAAAATAAGCACTGGACCACCACCAACACCACCACCACCGCCGCCGCCGCCACCCCCACTCCCTTCCCTGCCAGACAGAAGCCCAGAGCTGCCTCCTGAGGTATATCCTGGGCTCACTGGTGGCTGCTATGCTTCTGACCACTGGGCAATGCTGCCCTCTGGTGGAGACAATCTGGCATTCAGCCTTGACCTTCCTGAGCCCCACTCCCAGGACTGGCTTCCAGGCCTTGCCTTGGGGGCAGATACCCCACAAGCTCAGTCCCCAAGGGGACCCCAGTAAGCCAGACCCTTCCATCCTCTAGGTTCCCTTGACATCTGTAATTGCCCATCCCGGAATCTTTCAGCTGTGGGGCTGTGCTAAGAACCCTTAGCAAAGAGAGCTCACCCCAACAGCTTGGGTCCCCAATCTCCTCCAATCAAGCACTAGGCCGCTACACCCAGCTCAGTGTTCTGAGCTGTGTATTCATTCCTGAATGTGGTTACATTGCCCTGTGATCATCCAATACTACATTATGGCACTGATACAGGAAGTGTTCCTGTCATTTTCTGTTTGTGTGGTACAGGAGGAAAAATGAGACATTGGATCATCCCCAGTATTATTCACGACTCTTCCTCACGCATGTCATTCTGTAAAGACACACCTGAAAGAGAAACTGGAACTCTGTTTTATTAAAGGAAATTATGGACTAGAAAGAGACTAGTGAATCTTTTTTAAATGCACTTTCAATTAATAAGGAAAAGTTGACAGTCAAGAGACCCTGGAAACAAGAATCTCATTGCTGAGCACTCAGCGCCCCCTTGTGGCTGCTCTCATAACAGCAACCCCAGCCTCCACTCAGCTTACCCTCATTCACCATTAAAGACTCATTGAGCCCTAACCGGTTTGGCTCAGTGGATAGAGCATCGGCCTGCGGACTCAAGGGGCCTAGGTTCGATTCTGGCCAAGGGCATGTACCTTGGTTGTGGGCACATCCCCAGTGGGAGGTGTGCAGGAGGCAGCTGATCAATGTTTCTCTCTCATCGGTGTTTCTAACTCTCTATCCTTCTCCCTTCCTCTCTGTGAAAAGTCAATAAAATATATTTAAAGAAAAAAAAAAGACTCATTGAGAATTTATCTGCACCTTGTATCTCAATGAACTTTGTAATGAAATCTCTCCTACTACATCCATTAATTTTAGCATAAAAAATGGTGGGAACACAGATGAATGGGCCCAAGCAATAAATGTGAATGTACAAGTATTCTTTATTCATAACTGTCCAAGATATTCTAACCTTAGCCCTGGAATCCTAAAGGCCACATAAAGATTTAACTAATTACCTCTTTTAAAATGTGCATGGGCTTTTTCTCTTTTCTACCTTCTCTCCCTGGTAAGATACCTTTCTATTTCTCAGGTACCAGCTACTCTGACTAGGCAGGTACACTTCAGCGGGAAGAGGTAGGGGACAGAGAACACAGCCAATTAGTGTCCCAGCCAGGGCTGGGGCTCCAGGCTCCTGGAACTTGCCCACTTACGAACATTGGTTGCATTTGTCCTTTTGTGGGGGACCCTGTGCTAAGTTCAAAGACCAATTAAAATACTACCTTGGCCTCCACTTTCAAAAGAATGAGAGCCTTGTGAATGCATTTCTAATGACATCAAAATGTGCTAACTGGTGACATCAAAAGTAAAGCTGCAACTGGGGAAATATTACACAGGAGAGTTATATCCACAGCCAGTTTCAGAGTCTGACTCTTTTGGGCTCTAAGGAGTGAAAAGATTGCGACCCCCTCCATAATCATTTTAAAATAAACAGAATAGAAAAATAAGTAATAAAATCCCCAAAAAGTTGTCTCTTTCCCATTGTGACTTTTTTGAAATTATTTTTTGTTAAAAAAATCAAATAACATATTTTGAAAAATTAGGACTGACTCTGTTTCAATAATGCCTGACATAAAAAACACATACATAGTCTGCCTATTGGTGAATCCAGCTCTGGATACATATAAGATAAGGGTTTGTCCTTATCATTTATGTATCCAGAAAATCAAGAAAACTTCCCTGAGAAAATGACAACCCCTCTGAGAGCTTCCAGATGAGAAGGCGGTGGGGGTAAGGAGGACAACCAAGTAAAACTGGGTGGAGGACATGCAAAGATCCTGAGGCAGCCTGGAGCTTAGGAAAGCAAAGGCCGGCGGGAAGCGGGTAAGGCTGGAACAGGACAATAGGGCCTGTGTTACAATAGGAGGCTGGGGCTGGGCCACCTTGAGGAGTTTTGTCTTTCTCCTCCAAGCAATGGAAAGCCGTGGAAGGGTTTTGATTAACAGGGCATGGTGACAAAATCCAGGTGGTGTTACAGAAAAGCCACACTGGCTGTGTGTGGAGAACGGAGAGGAAGGAGGACAAGAGTTCAATTAGGAGACATTAGTCGCCACGAGAAATGATAGGAGCTTTGATTGAGGATGTGGCGGTCAAAATAGAGAAAAGTGAATCGATTTCAGAGGTACTTTAGATTGGGTACAGGTACCAGGCAAAAGGAGATGTCAGGGTGCCTCTTAGGTTTCTGGCTTGCTGGAACTGAATGAATAGGGGTGTCATTCATGGGGACAGGGTGTGGCAGAAAGTGTAAGTGAACCCCAGTATCTATTTTCTGCTTCTCGCTTTAGTGATGGCATCAGAGTCCTCTCATGGGCCACTTGAGATCTTCGCAGGCTCGTCTACCTCTTGTTCCAGCCTTAAGAGGGCTCTGGTGGACCCGAGCGGAGCGAGTACAGTCTGACCTCTGACCCAGGCCAAGCCTGTTCCCCTCCCTCCCTGGGGCTTCCCTGTTGATATCACTGGGGCCCACATCCTTGTGTGGAAATACAGAAAAACCAGAGTTAGCACCCCCGGGGACAAACATTTGACCTTCATTCTCTCCCAAAGGGCGGGTCCTTAGGGAAAGTTCACACAACTGGAGGTAGTCATGCTACAGGTTGGGCGATTCATAGTTGCATCCTCCCACCTCTCTCCCTCCTGTCTACTGTTGTGCCCGATGTTCAGGGTCCCCAAAAACCACCAGGGAGCCAAGTCCGATGCAAGACGCAAAAGAGCCTTTATTCGAGCTAGCTTGAGCTCCCCGTCCACCACACTCGCCGACGCAGCGGCAGGAGGCAGAGAAGAGAGTGAGCTCTGGGGGGAGGGGGGGTTTATAGGGGGGTTGGAATAAGGGGAGGAGAGAGGACTGTGGGCCCTGCCGATTGGCCAGGCACAAGTTGGGGTCTTGTTACATAGGATGTGGTCATAGCTATGGCGCGCACTTCCCTTGATTATCATTGGTTAGTTTAAAGAAATCCTAGGTGTGGCTAGCAGAGGCTTGGGCTTCCGGGAAGAAGCTCCTTGCTGAGCACATCGCTAATGGCTGCTGCCCAAAAATGGAGGATCCGGGGCAAGATGGAGGGCGTAGCCCTCATCCTTTCACTACCTGTTCCCCTAACCCACTTACTCTTCCTTTATGAAAAAAATCGCACTGAGGAAGTGTCGTAGTTTTGTTGTGCAAAAATACTTACTGCCACTCCCTGACATCTGCCTTGGCCATGTGACTTGCTCAGGCCAAGGACATGGGTCCCTTCCAGGCAGAAGTTGGGGTCCCAGTGCTCTGCCAAGAGCTTCCTTCTGACCCCCCTCTGCCAATTTAAGCTGGTAAGATCCTTCCAGACACAACTCCCCCATCTCCTTCCGCTAACCAGCCCATCCCCCCACACGCTCTGGAACACCCGCTCCCTCCTCCCAACCTACACCAATCATTTTCTTACAAATTACTTGGCAGGAAGTTAATGTGCTGCCTGTCAGCCTCTCTCCTGTGGTGCTTTGAGGCCTGTTTAAATCTCATTATTAAAACATTTATACTTTTTTTTCTAATGTCCTTACACAGACGCATAGAGCAGCACATTGCTTAATGCAGATTAACTCAAGTCAAGCGGAGCGGCCATTTTTTATCTTACGGCTTGCCCACATTCAACCACCTTTTGACTTAAGAGAAAAAGTGTCCATTTCCTCTGGCTGGACCTAATTGTTCTATTATGAAAAGTAACCTCTTGGCTTCGGAGGCCTCGCCCTGGCTTGGGATTTTAGGGGAGAACACAATAGGCCGGCCTTGCAAGGGTTCCCCTCGCTACCTCTTCTGATCTGGTCCTAACCCTCAAAAGTCCCGTAGCCCTTGCATCCCACACCCCTCAGGGGAAGTGGGGTAGCTATTGAGGGAGAAAATTGTGCCTGGAACATCGGCTCCTTCCAACCTCCTGACCAAGTCCTCCCCTCTCATCCTTCACTGCGAACATTTTTGAAGATTCAGTGGAAAAAAGAGAAGCAACGAGAGAAAGTATTATCTGCTGAGTATCCGCAGTGCCAGCTTTGGGCCAAGAGTAGTGCACAGTGCATGTGAGCCTCAGCGGTTCTCAACCTGTGGGTCGCCAACAATGAAAAGACATCCTGCATATCAGATATTTACATGACAATTCATAACAGTAGCAAAATTACAGTTATGAAGTAGCAACGAAAATCATTTTATGGTTGGGGTCCCCACAACAGGAGGAACTGTATTAAAGGGTCGCGGCATTAGGAAGGTTGAGAACCACTGCTCCAGGACAACCTGGCAGGTGAGTGCTCCCCATTTTCCAGACAGGAAGTGCCGGAGATCACTCAGCAGCGATGGCCAGTGTCCCCTGGTGTGTGGCGGCCGTGGGGCCCTGTCTGTCTCCTCAGAACCAGCCTGCTTTATGGGTCTGGTCCCCGTCACGCACGGAGAATGGCAAGGCGGGCAAGGGTTCCACGGGCACGCTCCAGTCCTCCCGCTCAGGCTGGCCGACTTGGCACCGCCCAGCTGGCAGGGGCATGCTCATGCCAGGCGGCTGCATAATCAAAGCCTAAGCCTTAACCACTATCATTTTAAAGATTCTTATTCACAGTTATTTCAGCTAATTAAGCCTTGAGCGCTGGCCAGCTCGGCTTGCGTCTCAGACAGGGAAGGCAGGCGTGCTCTTGCTGGGGAGGCTGAGCACAGAGCTGGCAGCTTGTGAGGACTGGGGGCCTGGGGAGGGGGCAGAGGGAGCTGGGAGGGGTGCTCAACCTCCACAGCCACCTACCTCCAGGGGACACAGGAGATCTGGTCCCTTCCGTGGGAAAACCCTCCGACCGCTGTCACCTCTCAGGAATGGGCAGCCTTCCTCCATAAGGCCAGCAGGGAAGAGCCAGGACTGGCTTGAAGCCTGGGGTGAAAGCCAGGAGCAGTGAGTTGGAGTCCAGGCAACCTGGCTTAGGTGTGAGGGTTAGAGAACCCCCCAGCCCGCCCCCGCCCCTGCCCAGTTCTCTTCGTATAGCCCAGTGATGGCAAACCTTTTGAGCTCGGCGTGTCAGCATTTTGAAAAACCCTAACTTAACTCTGGTGCCGTGTCACATATAGAAATTTTTTGATATTTGCAACCATAGTAAAACAAAGACTTGTATTTTTGATATTTATTTTATACTAGAGGCCCGGTGCACAAAAATTTGTGCACTCGGGAGGGTCCCTGAGCCCGGCCTGTGCCCTCTCGCAGTCTGGGACCCCTCGGGGGATGACCACCTGCTGGCTTAGGCCCGCTCCCTGGGGGATTGGGCCTAAGCTGGCAGTCAGACATCCCTCTGGCAGCCTGGGAGCCCTCGGGGGATGTCCACTTGCCAGCGGGGAGCAGGCCTAGCGGCAGTCGGACATCCTTAGCGCTGCTGAGGAGGTGGGAGAGGCTCCCGCTACCACCGCTGTACTGGCAGCCGTCAGCCTGGCTTGTGGCTGAGCAGAGCTCCCCCTGTGGGAGCACACTGACCGCCAGGGGGCAGCTCCTGCATTGAGCGTCTGCCCCCTGGTGGTCAGTGTGTGTCATAGTGACCAGTGATTCCCAGTCGCTCTGCTGTTAGGGTCAATTTGCATATTACCCTTTTATTATATAGGATATTTAAATGCCATTTAACAAAGAAAAATCAACCAAAAAAATGAGTTCGCGTGTAGCCTAATGCTGTGCCAGCCAAGACACTAGCCTTGAGCCAAAGGTAGATATTTAAATGCAAATTTTAATTAATTAAATTTAAATTAGATTAAAATGCCAGTGCCTGTGTCACACGGGCCACATTCCGAGTGCTCAACAGGGCTGCTGTATTGGGCAGGGCAGCTAGAACGCCCCCCTCAGCATGGAAAATTGCACTGGCCAGCACCGCCCTGGGACAGGGTAGGAGCACCATCACCCACTCAGGGATGCAAATCCCACACTGGGGTTTACTGGTCATCCTGGCCTCTTTACACTCAGTTTTCTCATCTATAAAATGGGAATTACAGGGCTCAGCTCACAGAGGTGTTGTAGAGACTAAGTGAGAAATATGTGTCTCAAACACTAGCTGTGGATTGCAGACTGCAGTGAGTCTTTGGGGCCGTGTATCCACACTGACACCAGGCTTGCGTGTCACACGGCAACATCACAGTTGCTATCTCCTTTGTGTTTTATGATCATTCCCTGGGGCAGGCGGGGCTTAAAGATCAGCTGAGCCATTTCATAGAAAAACAACCCAGAGGTCACGTGATTTCCCGACTGCCTGGCGGAAGTAGGATTGGAACTAAGTTAATAATTCAACTAACGTGTCTGGATTCTTTCTCTTGAAACGCCATGAAATGTCCTACTTCAGCCTTAGCCGAACCTCATGAGGTCAGGAACCCTCCTCCATGTTAAGAGTGAGTCCCTGAGAGGAAAGCAATCCCAATGCTCGCTAGCACCTCCGCAGCATTCACTCTGGGCCAGGCACGGTTCTGAACACTCGTCCAGTCTCCACAAAAACACAGTGGCGCAGGTACACTTACGGTCTCCATTTTAGCGATGAGGAAGGCGAGGCACAGAGAGGGTCAGTAACCTTCCCAAAGTCACACAGCCAGGAAGTGGTGGGGTCCGGACATGAGAACCCAGGAAGGCTGACTCCAACCTGGTTTGTGAGATCTCACACTTCACTCACCCACACCCCAGTTCAGGTGAAGGAAGCAGGAGGACGGCAAAGTCCCTTTGCTCCAAGGGCCTCTGTTTTTCTCTCCCTCTGTCTTCTTCTATCACCTGTGCCCCAGGAGAGGAGAATATAGGCTCTCCACAGAGGGCTGCAGCAGGGGCTTTTCTGTTTCTCTCACCATCGCCCTGTATTCATTTGCTCGAGCTGCCATAACAAATACCACAGACTGGGGGGCTTAAACAACAGACATTTATTTTCCAGCAGTTCCGAGGCGAGAAGTCCAAGATCAAGGTGTCAGCAGGGTGGGTTCCTTTGGAAGCCACTCTCCTTGGCTTGTGGATGGCTGCCTTCTCCCTGTGTCTTCCCATGGTCTTCCCTCTGACTTGTCTATATCCAAGTGTCCTCTTCCTTTAGGAC
This sequence comes from Myotis brandtii, assembly GCF_000412655.1. NCBI lineage: Eukaryota > Metazoa > Chordata > Mammalia > Chiroptera > Vespertilionidae > Myotis > Myotis brandtii. The sequence goes on from NW_005371656.1 coordinate 865,951, forward strand.
ACCGGTCATATGGGTTAAGGCACACCCTTAAAACCTCATTTAAATGTATGACCTCTTTAAAGACCGGATCTCCGAAGGCCACATCCTGAGGTCCGGGGGTTAGGACTCTAGCATGAATTTGGCAGTGAGGGGACACAGTTCAGCCCAGAACACCCCTGCCTCTCTCCTTGCTGCCTGATCCATTGCTTGGCCACCTGGAGGAGCCAGTGGGAATGGGGGTTCCGGCCATAGGGCTGTGGGGAGCTGGTGGACGGGGAGGAGGGAGAAGAGAAGGAAAACTCTGGGAACCAAATGACAGCCTAAATCACTCTCCACCAGGGACAATGGAACCTGAGCGGCGGGGGGGGGGGCCTTATTAATCATTGTTGTTTATAACCACCTTCTCTCTGCCAGGCCCTTGAACACATCATCTCCTTTAATCCCCTCAACAAGCCTGCAAAGTGGGTATCCTTACCCCGTTTTATAAGTAAGAAAATCGATACTCTGGGTGATTTAAAACTGTCTGGGGTGGAGAAGCCATGGAGCTAAGGATCCTGGGTCCGAACCGCACAGTTAAACAGCCAAATATTCTGTTCTGTTTGTTTGGTTGCCTTGCTCCTTCCCAGCACAGAACCTTCGCAGATGCTGTTCCCTCCCGCCAAGGATGCTTCCCATCCCCACGGTCCATTTGTCCCAGGAAATTCCTGCTCTGCCTACAGCTACTCCTGCTCTACTCAAGCCCTTCACCTTCGGAAGAGCCTCCCCTAGATCCCAAAGCCAAGTCTAGTCCCTTGGTTATTTGTTGTCTGTGGGGAGCCGATATAGGGTTAAGCCTTGGACTGACCTGTTAGCAAAATCACAAACAACTCTTCTTCCAAGTCTTAAACAACCCAATCTGAGAGGTGGCCACTGATTTACACGTGCTGTCATTTAAAAAATAAAAATGGGGGGATTTGCCGGAAGCCGGACCACCCTTGCTGCTTGACACAGTCGCTGCAGGGAAGAAACATCTGCACAGCTTATGTTTCAAGGGACCTGGCGTATATGGCATATGGTTTGCTCCCCCCCC
>NW_005371656.1:867111-872496 GCF_000412655.1 Myotis brandtii
AAACCCCCTAGTGTTACAGAAATACCATGTACTACTTATGAAGAACTTGGACTAAGACTGTTGGCAATAAATTTGGGACTTGTTGGGCCCACCTCCCCAGGGGTCTGCCCACCAGGGAAAGCACCAAAGCCTATACCCCTGGAGACCCACAGGGCAGTCCCAGGGAAGGCAAGCAGTAGGGCTGGGAGGACATAACCTTTACTGGGTAGGATAATCTCCTTCAGTCACTTCCTTGTAGCCTATCCAAGAGCAGTGACCTTGGAATAGCCCTTGTAATGGAACACGGAGATTAACCTAGACAAGATTAAAATCAACAGAGCTAGATAGAGACAGGATTTTTGGCTAAGGTCAGATAAGAAACAAGGAACTGTAGAACGTTACCCAAAACATACCATGATGTGATTATAGAGGCATGATTATAGGATCAAATGGTATAAATACAGATGTAATAGGAGAATTAAAAAAGAACCTCGCTATGCTGATCAACTGAACGCTGTCTCCGTGTCATTCCATCTTTGCCGACTCCGTCCACACCTTTGGGAACACCTGGACCTCCTGAGGCTGGAACCCAACAGTTGTCATAGCACCAGGCCCTGTCCTGCTTCCATAGGTTTTTCTGAGAAACATGGTGTCCCCACTCCCACTAGACTATCAGCTCCTTGAGGTCAGGCCCCATATCTGTTTGTAATACCACTACATCCCCAGTGCCTAGCACAGTATATGGTATAGAGTAGATGCTCAGTAAATACTGTCTGAAATGAATATTTCCTCCTCTCAGTAGCCGTACTTACCACTCCTCTTGCTCTGAGATCCAGCCTACCTTTCTCCCATGACAGTGTTTGTTGTATCTCAGTACAGCTCACACTGAGCTGTCCTAGTTATGTTTGTCACCCTCTCTGAGGATAAGGCTCAAGTTCTATTCTTTTTTTCCTACCCCTGGATCCCAGTTCATAAGCTGGTGCAGAGTAAGTTATCCATTGTGGACCGAGAGGAAGAGTGGAGAGTGAAAATGCATCCTGGCCATAAGAGTCCCCCATCGGATGGTGTTCAGAGGGCCAAAGAGGCTTTTGGGAGAACCAGGACTCTCACATAACTGGACATTTCAGTCAGCCTTCAGGAATGGGTAGATCCAGGGGCTCACACACAATGGCATCAGGGCATGGTCTCTGTCCTTCTCTCAGCACTATGTTTTGCTGTGTTAGCTTCACTCTTAGACAAACTTTCTCCCTATACTTTCTAGGAGAAAGCTCTTCTAGGCCGATATCTTCCCAGCTGGGGGTCCAGTGAAAAAAGAAATTCCCCAATAGTTCAAGCAAAAGTTTACAAATCGAATCCCATTGGAGCAATTGGATCACATCCCCACTCCTGAACCAATCACAGAGATTTCACTTCGTGAACCAGAGCCTGGCCTTCCGCCATCCTGCTCTCCCCGTGCCAGCCCAGACCCACTGGACCGCTAGCCAGAGAGCTTGGACTCCGTGCTCTGGGATGGAGTCCCCCCCCACCAAGCTCCTTGTACCAGGGAGGACCCGCCCCGTGGAGAGGCACTTAGCCTTGATGCTGGTTTCCTGTCCCTGCCTTTCCTACCAAGACGTCATTGGCCTTGACTCCCTTCCTGACTTTCCTATTTTTTCTAGCTCCTATTAAGGAGGCTGCAGGACCATGGAAGGCTTCTCCAATAACCCCAGCATTTCAGGCTCTATCTCCCTATTGGTTAGAGACTCCCTCACAGCTTTAGAGAATGATGCTTATTTTTTTTAATGTATTAGTCTGTTGGATGGATGGATGGATGGATGGACGGTGGACAGATGGATGGATGGATGAAATGCGGGGTGGATGAATTAGTTTCAGGTTCCCTCAGAAAACCCTACCTCCTTGTCTTCTCCTCTTTACCATCTTAGGCTCCAGATTACTGTAAAAATAGAAAGCACTTTTTTTTGGTCTGAAATCAGTTTCCAAGTCCTCCGTTATCATAACAATGACTAATATTTAACATGGCTAATTTTTATCAGGCGCTTGCCCTGCTTTAGTCACTGAGCTAAGCCCTTGTTCAGTCTTCACAACAACTGCAAGGTCTGGGTGCTGTTATTGTCTGCAATTTACAATTACGAAACCAAGGCTCAGAGAGAGCAATACCTCCAGGCACACGGCCAACGGCAGGCCAGGACTCAGAGCTGCGACCCGCAGGTTACCAGGCCTGTGAGCAAGGGACCTCAGGTCCACCCACACCAGTTTTCTCATTCTCCCTGTCCCATGCCATCTCTGTCCTCACTCATGCGGCTCTGCCTAGAAGGGGGTCTTTCTTCTTTCCCTCTTGTGTAGACTGAGAGCAGGAAATATCTTTGTCTGGGCAACGCTAGGCTTCATTGCTTAACAGATGAACCCCCAAATCTCAGTGGCTGATCACAATGAAGACTTTTTTTCTGGTTCACGACAGACAGAATCAAGTGCCTTCCTCCCTCTCGGAGGTGACCTCCCACAGGGGGAAGGGGAGGTGCAATGTGGAAAGTGGGCTCTTATCTGCCTCAACCTAGAAGAAACCATGTCTTTGCTGCTTACATTTTGTTGACCCAACCAATGAGTGCATGGACATTCGGTGAATACATTCAGTCTCTGCGAAGGAGGTAGCAGCAGGTAAACACATAGTCATTGCGGGGGCGGGGGAGGGCGGGCAGGGTGAAGGCAAAGGGGCCAACATCCAGGCTGGTGGTTGGGAAGTGGGGCGGGGCGGCCAGGATTCTGTGATTAACCAAGTATAGAAACTCCCAAACCCAGCACCGGGGGTGGTGCCCCGTTGCTATTGTCTTAAATATTGCTCAGAAGAACTGAGCCAACACTGAACTTCTTGGCCAAGACTCGGAACTCTTGTTATCTAGGATTGGGGCTGCTAATTACAGGATTTGACCTGAACGAAGCGAACAATGTAATAAGAATAACAGTCCCTGACTTCTCAAACGTTAGGGTTTGTAAATCATTCCCACAGCCGTAATCTCAGACCCTTCACAATAACCCTGTGACGTGGGTATTTTATCTCCATTGTATGGTGAGGAAATCTAGAGTAACATGATGTAATGGGCCAAAGTCCCACAGAACCTGTGCATGCGGGAGTACTTCTCGGTGTCTGTTTCCTGCATCCACGCTCAGAGCTCGCTCTTCCCCCCCTCAGCTGCCTCCCCTGCAAATTTCTATGGAAAATGATGATGTGAAAAGGAACATCAACATGATTTGGATTCAAGAGCTCGGTGCCCTGGGCATCGAGATGGAGGAGTGTAAAAGTGCAGGTGTTAAAGACAGGCAGCCTGGGTTTGAATCCCAGCTCGGCCACCTGCTAGCTGGGTGAGAGTTGGCAAGCTAATCTATCAGGGCTCGCTTCCTTCCCTTGGGACACAGGGATGAACTGTGTCTAACCCATACGGTTAGGGCGAGGATTTAATGAGATAAGGAACATAAAATGCTTAGCACAGTGCTTGGCTCAACATTAGAGCTTAATGAACATTCAAAAATGCTGCTGAGATCCTTCTTGGAGACAGAATGATGCCACTGTTGCCCTACCCAGTTTGGCTCAGTGGGTAGAGCATCGGCCTGAGGACTGAAGGATCCCGGGTTCAATTCCAGTCAAAGGCACATACCTCAGTTGCTGGCTCAATCCCCAGCCCTGGTCTGGGAGGATATGGGAGGCAACTAATCGATGTGTTGCTCTCATATCGATGTTTCTCTCTCTGTCTCACCCCCTCCCTTCCACTCTCTCTAAAAATCAATGGAAAAATATCCTCGGGTGAGGATTAACAACAAAAATGATGCCACTGTCCCTTCCTTCCTCCCCAGGCCATGATGGTGTGGCACCACATTACACCGTTGGCTTCAGCAGGAGAACAATCTGACCCCTCACCCAGCTTCGCACACTGCTGCCTACAAGAAGGGGATGCTCTTTTTTTTCTTTTTTTAAAACTACTTTATTGAGGTGTGATTGGCATACAAAATGCTGTACGTGTTTAATGTATACAATTTGATGAGTGTGGAGATAAGTATATATCCATGAGACCATCACCACAGCCTACACTATGCCATAATATGTCCATCACCTCCAAAAGTTTCCTCTTGCCCTCGTTATTTGTGTGTGTGTGATGAGAACACAACGCAAGATCTACCCTCTTAGCAAAGTTTCAAATACACAATACAGTACTGTTCACTGTAGGCATTATGCCCTGCAGATCTCCAGGCTTTAGCCTAACTTTGTGCCCCTTGACCAAGACCTCTCCATTTCTCCCTCCCCCCAGCACCTGACAACTACCGTTCTCCTCTCTGCTTTGTATGGTTGACTATTTAGATTCCACATATAAGGGAGACTATGAAGTATGTTTTTGTCCTTTTGTGTCTGGCGTATTTCACTTAACATAATGTCCTCTAGATCCACCCACGTTGCTGCAAATAGCAGAATTTCCTTCTCTTTTCAGGATGAATAATATTCCGTTGTATATAACCAAAGCTTCTTGATCAAGTCATCTGTCGATGGACACTTAGGTTGCTTCCACATCTTGGCTATTGTGAATAAGGCTGCAATGAAAGGGAGTGTAGATAGCTCTTCATGATCCTGATTCTAATTCTTTCACTGTAGCTCACCAATGGGGCTGCTGAATCAGATAGTACTTCTATTTTTATTTTTAATATATTTTTTAATTGATTTCAGAGAGGAAGGGAGAGGGAGAGAAAAATAGAAACATCAATGATGGGAGAGAATCATTGATTGGCTGCCTCCTGCATGCCCTACACTGGGGAACGAACCCACAACCTGGGCATGTCCCCTAACCGGAATTGAACCCTGACCTCCTGGTTCCTAGGTCGATGCTCAACCACTGAGCCACGCCGCTGGGCTATTTTTATTTTGTTTCCTTGTCTGGGGATCAGCACTACTGCCCTCCAGGGGCCACCTTGTGCCATGCCATGGTTACCCTCAAAGTGTTGCTGTGAGGAGTGGCTCCCAAAATGAAAGTTGGGGAGGAGAGCACTCCACTCCTGGGGCAGGTGAGGCTGTGAGGGTTGCGAGTCCCACAGGTGACTCTGATATGTGACTCCATGCTATGGCACTTGACACCCACTGTCTTAGGCAAAACTCAAGAAAAGAAAAATGAGGGGAACAGGCAAACAGGAGGGTCCTTTCTGTTTCACCAGCACCAGGAATGCATGTGAGCTGTTTCCGAGGGGGTCAGCTCTGCCTCACGGATGAGCCAAAGTCTTGTATCTGACACTGTTCTCCAGCCAATAAACACAGGAACCAGGAAGCTATGAAATGGCCTTTCCTAAAGATTCTCATAAACAAAAATAAACTGATGAACAAAATAGATCCAAAGACATAGAAGCATGGAACAGACTGTGGAATCTCAGAGG
>NW_005371656.1:872687-876116 GCF_000412655.1 Myotis brandtii
GGCAGCCAATCAGTTATTCTCTCTCATCATTGATGTTTCTATCTCTCTCCCTTCCTCTCTGAAATCAATAAAAATATATATATTTTTTAAAAACTCAATAGCAAAAAAAAAAAATCTTTATAAACAAACCAGGATAAGGGGTTATATCAAGAATATATAAAGACCACTCACAATTCAATAATAGAAAGACGCATCAGAAAAGGGTCAGAGTACGCACTTCTCCAAAGAAGATATACAAAGACCAACACGCAAATGAAAGGAAAACTGAAGACACACTACATCATACCCTTTTTGATGGCCAGAATGAAAAAGTCAGGTGTTGCCCTAGCCCATTTGGCTCAGTAGATAGAGCATCCGCCTGCAGACCGAAGGGTCATGGGTTCGATTCCGGTCAAGGGCATGTAGCTCGGTTGTAGGCTCAATCCCCAGCCCTGATCAGGTGGGGTGAGGGGGCATAAGTGTGGCAACCAATCAGTGTGTCTCTCTCACATTGATGTTTCTCTCTGTGTGTGTCTCCCCCCTTCCCTTCCACTCTCTCTAAAAATCAATGGAAAAATACCCTCGGGTGAAGATTAACAACAACAACAAGAAAAAGTCAGGTGTGGGGAGGCTGTGGAGAAGTCAGAACCCTCACACACTGCTGGTGGGAGTGAAAAGTGGTGCGATTCTTGAAAAGAGCCCGGCAGTTTCTCAGAAGGTTAAACATGAAGTTAACCTATGACCCAGCAATTCCACTCCTCATTATATGCCCAACAGAAATGAAAATCTATGTCCACACAACACATGCACACAAATGTTAAAAAATATTATTCAGAACAACCAGAAAATGAAAGCAACGCAAGAGCTTACCAAACACAATAGTCATACAAGGAATAGTATTTGGCAATAAAAATATACACCACAACATGGATGAACCTTTAAACATGTTAAGTGAAAGAAGCCAGACACAAAGGACCACATAACATGTGATTCTGATTATATGAAACATCTAGAATAGGCAGAGCTATAGAGACAGAAAGGAGATTCGTGGCTGCCTGGGGCTGAGGATGGGGGGAGGGTGTAATATTATGGCCAAGGCGTGAAGGGTGTCTGGACAGTGATGAAAATGTTCTAAAATTGATTATGTTGTTGTACCACTCTGTGACTATTACTAAAAGCCATTGAATTGCACACTTACATGGGTGATTTGCACAGTATATGAAACTCATCTCAATAAAGCTGTTAAAATAATAAAATAAATCAGATTCTTCCTTGGACACCTGCTTGAGAAAAGGGCAGTTTCCAAGTCTCTGCATCCAATCTAGTTCACAGAGGGGAAAAAAAAAAATAGAGCTTTCTGGAAGGCAGAGCAGTTGTATGGCAACCCCAGGCCCAGAGGGTTCCTCGGTGGCTACTGCAGCTCATTGAGGCTCTCTGAGGCCAGAGGACGCTCTCCAGAGGGCTACCACCATGCCCCAAGGAAACTAACATGTGAGCCTGGGCAGGGCACAGAGCTCTGCAAGGTCATGCATGGGCTCCAGACCCACAGGCACCTGCTCTAAAGACAGAGAGACGGAGCGGAAGGAGCATGAGTTTTGGCAGCACACAGACCCAGATTGGCACCACGTCTCTTCCGCCTCTTAGCTCCATGACCTCAGCCCTTTCCTTCATCTGCAAAAAATTCAATAATACTGCCTCTCACATAAGCTCCCCTCCTCCCGTTTGGTTTGTTTTGTTTGGCTACCATTTCTTGACGGCTTACTATGTACTCAGTAAATGCTGGCTATGTATTATTATCATATGTTTTGTCTTCCCTGCAGCCCTGGACGAAGCCAGGACTATTTACTATTATACCCTTTTTACAGAATTGGGGACCGAGGCTCAGAGAGGTCAGGCCACTTCTCCATTGTCACACAGCCGGTAGGTGGGAGGGCCACTGTGCTGGGTCTGTCATTTTAGGGGCTGTACTATGAACTCCACCCATATAGGTGAAGGATGACATTTCATAATGTCAGAGTTGGCCAGGAGCTGGGCCCTCAGAAAAGAGTTCCAAGAGCCAGATGCCAAAGTCCTGCTCCCTGAGTGGTGTCCCCACCCAGAGGTCACAGAGAGGACACCTGCGGTGACAGGGGACTGATGACCCTCTCGATACACACATTTCTTGAGCACTGAGTGCCTGGGGCTGTGCGGTGCGGTTTCCTTGCACCTGCTAGAGGCTGACGGGACTCCTCGAATATCCCACATGTCCCCTCCTCTGGGGTCTCCACAGGGAGGCAACGGTGTGGGGGAGGAACCACGTCCTTTTGCTTTTGCAGGGGGAGGCAGAGAATTAATTAACAACTGGCCTAAAACCAAAAAGAGCGGGTGAGAAGCAAAAAGCAGAGGGTGAGGTGTAGGCAGGGCTGTGAAGCAGCCAGTGGGCCCCCAAAAGCAGATGTTCTCGCCCCGTCTCACCCAGTGAGAAGGCTAACCTTGGCCCTCCTGAGTCCAGCCACTGCACCCTGTGTACCAGTGATCACTGGGCTGACAAATTACCCCAAACTCAGCAGCTTAAAACAGCCATTTTCTCGTGTGTCTGCATTGTGTGGAGCAGGCACTTGGTAAAGGGATGACTTATCCCCGTTCCGTGATGCCTGGGGCCTCACCTGGGAAGACCTGCAGGCCAGGATGACCTGACAGCCAGGGGCTGGGGTCTCCTGGGGCTGATTCATTCACATGCCGGTGCCTGGGCTGCGAAGGCTCAGAGTCAGACCAAGGACGGAGCACCTCGTGTGGCCTCCCCACACAGCGTGGCTTCCTCACATCACAACACGGCAGCCTCGGGGCGGTGAGACCTCTTGCCTCATGCCCAGGGCTCCAAGCACCAGTGTCCCAGCAAACAGGGCCAAGGCTGCCCCACCTTTCGTGTCTCAGCCTGGGACGCCCCACAGCGTCACTCCTCAGCTGCCCCATCGTCAAAGCAGTCACCAGCCCACCCCGATTCAAGGACAGGGGCACCTTGACGGGCAGAGGACTGTGTCGGGGAGGAGCAAGCTCAGGGCACGTGTGGAAGAGCCTCTCTCGGAAGGGCTTCCCGCTTTCCTGCAGAACCCACTGGGAGGATCTCAGGCTTAACAACGAGCCAAGACGCCAGACACCACGGAGTGCTTGTTGCATGATTCCATTTACGTGACGGTCGAGGACACACGAGCTAATGGATGGTCAGAACAGTGGCTCCTGGGGGTGGGGCGCAGAGGCGAACGAGGGAGGACCCCCTCCCCCGCCCGAGCTCTACTCTGTTCTATATCTGGATCCCAGCGGTGGTTACACAAATGCATCATACGCAGAACTCCATCAAGCTCTGCACTTAAAACCCATGGCCTGGACACACTGGGTCAATAAAGACTTTTTAAAAGAATTATCCAGTGAGCCGCCCACCCCCACCCTACCCCCACCAGCTGGCCCAGCCCG
>NW_005371656.1:876229-881134 GCF_000412655.1 Myotis brandtii
TTCCTTCTCAGTTTCAGGATCCTGAAGTCAGTGCCAGAAGGGCCAGGCCCTTAGCAACTTTATTCTGACTCCTCACTTTCTGGGGGAGGAAAGCCGGAAGCAGAGAGCTGCAGGGCCCTCCTGACCTCCAGCGCAGCACGTCGGCACCACTGAGGGCCCGGTTCCTCAGACGCCCAGGGGGCAAAAGCCTTACCTGCAGAAAGGGCTCCTTTTCCTGCGGGCGGCCGAGAGGTGCATGCTTAGTGAGGTCTTGTCCAATCAGGCCCGTCCAGACAGGAGTTTCTGCAAAGCAGGAAGGCTTCCTACTTGATAAGTGTCTGCACCCACCCCCACCCCCCATCCCCCACCCCCAGCTGGGCAGGGCTCCCACAGAGCAGGGCAGAGGCGGTGGGCAGGCCTGCGGTCACAGCACTCCCTGGAGTCCCGGAGCCTGGGGATAGGGGACGCTTTCACTTTCCATGACCTCCCGAGGCCAGAGCAGGTGCCAGCACCTGGGCGTCCAACAGGTGAAGCCCCAGTCAAGGCCTTTCCTGATTCGTGCTCCCCGCCCCACTGTCCCACCCAGGCCCAGGCCCCCCTCTTCCACAGTCAACGCCTGTTATGGCTGAATTGTGACCCCCCTAACCCCCCATTTCATATGTTGAAGTCCTAACCCCAATACATCAGACTGTGACTGTACCTGGAGTAGGGTCTTCAAGAGGTAAGTACGTTAAAATGAGGTCACATGGGTAGGCCCTCATCCAACATGACCAGCATCTTTATAAGAAAGAGGAGGTTGGAGACTGGGCACAGACTTACGCAGAGGAAGGCCTGTGAAGACACAGGGGGAAGGCGGCCATAACCAGCCACAGAGAGAGGTCTCGGAGGAAACCCACCCTGCTAACACCTTGACCTTGGACTGCCGGCTGTTGTTTAAGCCCCAGCCTGTGGTATTTGTTGTGGCAGCAGGAGTAACTCCCATCATCAGAATGTCACCCATTTTCGCACCTGGCCTTGGCCCAGGCTGACCCCTCACCGCACTTGGGTGCCTTTCCCCTGCCCTCTGACGAGCTCCACCTCCGGGCCTCGCTAACCGGGGGATGATATTTCCCTTGAAGATCCCTGAGTTGGCTGATTGCTGTGACACTCTGACGCTGTGCCTGTGTGCTAATCTCTGTGATGCCACGTGTTGGCTTATGTCCTGCAGGGTCCTCCCTCCCTCCCCAGACTTGGACCCAGAAGCTGCACCTGACTCATCTCCACGTCCCAGCATGAGCGACAGACGGCCTGATAAACTGTCTGCTCCCGTGAATTGCATCGAGCAGTCTGCTGAGTGCCTCGGCTTAGCCCTGTCAGGGTCCCCGGCCCGCGCACCCCTAGCTTGTCCTTCCGTGCCTCTGCCCTGCTCACTCCAGGAAAGCTAAGAAAGGCTTCAAGGTCCGAAAAATTAGCACTGCCTAAGAGACTGTGCATGCCAAGCAGAAGCCCAGGGAAGGCAACACATAAGCCGAAGATGTGGGTAGTGAGTGATGGCTGCCAGGGGCTGAAATGGCTCCTTCTCGGGTTGGTGAGAGCAGCCCTGACCTGTCTGTGCATCCGAGGGTGTGCGTGTGAGTGTGAGTTTGCGTGTGCGTGTGCGTGTGCATGTATGTGCGTGTGTGTGCGTGTGCGTGTGCATGTGTGTGTCCAGGGAAGGCAACACATAAGCCGAAGATGTGGGTAGTGAGTGATGGCTGCCAGGGGCTGAAATGGCTCCTTCTCGGGTTGGTGAGAGCAGCCCTGACCTGTCTGTGCATCCGAGGGTGTGCGTGTGAGTGTGAGTTTGCGTGTGCGTGTGCGTGTGCATGTATGTGCGTGTGTGTGCGTGTGCGTGTGCATGTGTGTGTGGTGTGTGTGCGTGCGTGTGCGTGTGCATGTATGTGCGTGTGTGTGCATATGTGTGCGTGCGTGTGCGTGTGCATGTGTGTGTGTGTGTGTGTGTGTGTGTGTGTTGGGACGGGGCATGCATGAGTGCAGCTAGGGGTGGGAAGGACCCCACACTCACCTGTGTAGGGCAGCGGGTGTAGAGGCTCTGGTACCCTGAAGAGAGCACAGCGTGTGGAGCTCAGACAGACTTGGGGCTTGAAGTGCAGCTCCTGTGCTGCCAGCCGATCACTGAGCCGGACACAGACGCCAGAGGGCCCGCATAGCTCCTGGCCTGTGGTGGGTGCCCTTGGCCCATGGATGCGTCCTCCTCTGCACAACGGCCTTGCCCAGCGCTGAGCCTGCAGCATGGAAGGCATCCTCTCCAGGGCCAGGCTGGCAGGGGTTAATGAGAGAAAGGCTGGTTGTTCCTGAAAACAGAAGGCTGGGTCGATAGCGCTACAGAGCCAGCATCGATCAGCCAGGGCAAAGGCCCTGCGGGGAGCCGCCAGCAGCTTCTCCGAAACGCCCAGAACAGAGCAATCCGGGAAGGCCAGGCCGACGGAAAGGCCCTGGGCGAGTCCGCCCTGGGGTCAACCTCCTCGGAGCACAGGGCTCCCTGCCCCACCCCAGGACACCCGCGGATCCCACTCCAACCTCGGGTGTGAGAGCTGGAAGGGACCTGGGCTTCCTCCTCTCGGTTCTTCCCCTGAGGCCCGTGTCAACAACTCAGCCTTCTGTGAGCTGTGAGGGGAAAATGTTCACGAATCTGTGGCTGGAATTCAGCTTTTCTTTCTATTAGGAGCACAAGCATCAACTACGGTGGAATGAGGAGTCCCTAAGGCCTTGTCACTAAGAATAATGGCCGGTGTTGTCCTGTCTCATTGCAGGCATAGAATTCTCGAAACATTAACATGCCTACCTCAAAACGCCGTGGTGGCTAGACCTACACCACATCTTGTTTAATGCCTTAATAAATGAACACATCACAGTGTCAGGGCGGGGCGGGGGGGTTCTATTTGACAAGTTATTCTACCATTTGATTTTACCAGCCTGCCCAAAGGGTCCATGATACAAAAAGGGTTAAACCTTCCTGTTCTGCGTCAGCACCCATGGCAGGTGGGGGCACTACGGCCCAGAGCAGGCAGTGCTTTCCCTGGGTGGGGGGCTGGGGGAAACGTGAAAAATAGCATTTTGAGCCCGGCCAGTGTGGCTCAATGGCAGAGCATCGAGCTATGAACCAGGAGATCACAGTTCAGTTCCCCATCAGGGCACATGCCCAGGTTGTGGGCTCAATACCCAGTAGGGGGCATGCAGCCAATCATGTTTCTCTCCCATTGATGTTTCTGTCCCTCTCCCTACCTCTCTCTAAAATCAATAAAACTACATATTTTTTAAAATAGCATAATAGTAACAATAATGATAACCCTCATTGACTGCCTACCCCGAGTCAAGCATCATTTTAAGTAATTTCATCTTCACAACAGCCCTGAGAAGAAGATAAGGTCACTGTCCCTATTGAACAGGTAAGCTAAGGCGCAGAGATGTGAAGTAACTTACCCAAGGCCACACAGCTCATAAATGGAAGAGCTGATTCAAACCTCCGAGCCTACATGCTGAACCTCCCTTCTCTCTGACCGCTCCTAACCAGTCCGGGGAAGCACGGGAAGTGCTGAGCTCTGGGATCACACACCCAGGTTTGAATTACGGCTCTGCCTCTCGCAAGCCGTGTGACTCTGGGCGACGCTCTCCACTTCCACACATCAGATTTCTCACCCACATCGCGAGGAGAGCAGCCGCATCTCCATCCTTGGTCTGCGTGGATGACTAACACATGGGGAGCGCTCTGCACAGTGCTGGCATGGAGTGACTGCTCGATGAAACCAAGGGGCAGACCTGTTGACAATGGTAATATGCGCCTGTGTGCTAAAACCTCCAGAAATTACAAAAGTAAAAGTGTTGAGGTTAATACCCAGATCCCAGTTCTCGGCAAGATCGATAAGTGCCAAGAATCAGCAAGCGCCCATGGAATTCTGCTTTCGTTTTCAGGGAGAAGGGGAAAGGCTGAAGCTGGAAGCAAATCTATGAAAATGCCAGTCAGTGACTTCCTTCCAAAGAGGACAGTGCGGAAGGGGAAAGAGTAACACAACAGGAGTCACCGGCCAAGGAGTCGGCGTCCTTGGCCAGCTGCTCCAGGTTAAATGAACGGCGAGAAGGCATATTGATAGCATGTACCTTTGATAAAAGAATGGCACTTTACTTCTACCTCCTGAAAACCCATAACCCCTGTCTAATCCAAGAAAAACATCACACTCACATTGAAGGACATTCTACAAAATACCAGATCAGTACTCCTCAAAACTGTCAAAGTCACCAAAAACAAGGAAAATGTCAGAGAAAATGTCAGCCTGGAGGAGCCTAAGGAGACTTGATGACTAAATGTAACATGGGATCCTGAATGCGATCCTAGAAAAGGGATGTTGGGTGAAAAAAATAGAAGAAAGGTGAGACTGAAGAATGGACTGTAATGAATATTAACGTGTTGCCCAGCCGGTGTGGCCCAGCTGTTGAGTGTAGACCTATGAACCAAGAGGCGACGGTTCAATTCCTGGTCAGGGCACATGCCTGGGTTGCAGGCTCAATCCCCAGTAGGGGGCGTGCAGGAGTAGCCGATCAATGATTCTCATCATTGGTGTTTCTTTCTCCCCATCCCCTTTCCTCTCTGAAATAAAAATATATTAAAAATACATATATTAACAGGTTAATATTGCTTCATGAGTTGTGACAATATAGCATACTATGTACGATAGTAACATTCATGGCTGTGGGCTTAGGGTAACGCTTCCAACTATTTTTACAACTTTTCTGTACATCTAAATCTCTCCTAAAATAAAAAAAAAGTATTCTTTAAAAAAACGTTACAGTATATCTAAATGGTGGTTACAGGCAATTTTTTTTCTTTTTTTTCTGTAAGAGAACATGTATTGGGTAAATTGCAGCAGTAGACGTGATTCCTAGAAGAAA
>NW_005371656.1:881331-912545 GCF_000412655.1 Myotis brandtii
AAGGCACGGTGTGCTCCCTGGAGGGAGAGGTGGCAATTTCTTTTCTTACTTTTACTTCTCTGTGTTTTCTAAATGGTCTATGATGAATATGTTTTGCTTTTGTCTCAGAAAAAAATTCAACAAACTTTGTTTAAAAAAAAGAAATGCATGAATGGGGTGTCTGGCCCTTTGGAGACGGAGTGCTTATAAATAAAAGTATAATTGGCGTCGTTCCTTGGGCAGCGGTTAAACCCAACTTTATCATTCTGCTCCCGGGAGGCTCCCGCCACCAGGGCCTGGCACTGTCCCAGGAGTGGGTGGTGTGCTCTGAACCTGCCAGCTCTCTTCCCGGTGGTGGTGCAGGGCTCTCCTGGCTGGCAGGGCAGGGGCGGGAGCCAGGGCAGCTGCTGCAGGGCCAAAGGGCTTGTCCCAGGTGAGGACTCACGGCTGACTCAGCCAGGCTGGAGGCAAATCAGCCCCTGGAAAATCCTGTTCCCCAGCTTCCAGGCCACTGTCGGCCTGCCTCGGCCAGTGGCCTAGGAGTCAAGAAAACCAAACACGGTCCTCTGTTCCCACCACACCAACAAAGGAAAGACCAGACCAGACCAGACAGGGCCACTTGCTGTGTCCCAGGTAAGGTCGTTCACCATCATTTAGACTCAAAGGGTTCGTTAAAGCAAATAGTGGTGCCCCCGCTCCCCCCCGCCTCCACCACCACCATCTGCAGTTTCCCCTTCCATAGCAACGACGGTCTGAAAAGAATAAATGGAAAATTCCGTAAGTGAACAATTGATAAGCTTTCCATTGCACGCCGTTCTGAGCAGCGTGGTGAAATCGCGCACCGTCCTGCTTCATCTCAGGTGCCATGTGACTCACCCCTGCGGACGGTGTCTCCTCGCGGTCTGTGCTCCCCGCTCGCTCGTTAGTCACTGAGCCGCCATCCTGGTTGTCACGTGGACTGTTCCTGTAGGGCTTGTGCTCAAGTCACCCTGATTTACTTAATAATCGGCCCGTATGCAAGAGTGGTGATCTGGCAGTTTGGGTTTGCCAGAGAGAGGCCATACGTGCTTCCTTAAAGCGAAAGCACCAGCTGCCTGCACACAACTTGTATCACAGCATATTGTTACACTTGTTTTACTTTGTTGTTACTGTTGTTACTCTTACTGTGCCTCATTTGTGAATTGAACTTTTTCACAGGTATGTAAGTATAGGAAAAAAACATAGCACATATACACAAGGTTTGGTGCTACCTGTGGTTTCGGGCATTCACTGGGGTCTTGGAATGTATCCCCGGTGGGTAAGTGGGGACTACTGTACTCTATCACTACACTCTTGAAAGCTGAGGCTCAGAGAGGGTCCCTGAGGGTCACTCCTACACCAGAGCCTGTCTCTAATCCTTTCAGGGACGGGCTGTGAACTTGGCAGATGGCTGGACCACCGTTGGGGAACAGGATGCTGGAGAAAGTGCCAACGGCGGGCAGCAAACCGTCAGACTTCCCACAACACCCCACCACTACCACCCAAATACCTAGGGCCATGGGCAAAGGCCAGCTTGCTCTCAGGCTCAACCCACCCCAAACACCACTGCCAGCTTGGGATCGCAGGGAACGGGGGACGCTCCCTGGGCTCCCCCGATCAGTTTCCAAGGCTTCCTCCTTTATCTGGTACCCAACCCATACCCGCACGGCCTTGGTGAGGGCATCAGAAGCAAGGAATAGGGGAGATCGTGGAGTCATTTCTAGAGAGGAAGAGAGAGGGATAGAGAGTTAGAAACATCGATGAGAGAGAAACATCGATCAGCTGCCTCCTGCACACCTCCCACTGAGGACGTGCCCGCAACCAAGGTACATGCCCTTACCCGGAACCGAACCTGGGACCCCTCAGTCCGCAGGCTGACGCTCTATCCACTGAGCCAAACCGGTTAGGGCGTGGAGTCATTTCTAATTGTAATGGGATTGTGCATTAACAACAGAAACCCTGGGAAGGGACCCCTCAGCTTTCTAACACGTAGGAAAGGTCTGATTCCTTTATGAACAAGTTGAGATGTCTTCCAAGTGGCCTGTGCACGTATTCGAATCACTCTTCCTGAGCTCGTTTAACTCTTCAGAGATGGCTTTCAGAGCCACCTCTGACCAAAACTGATTAGTTTGCTTGACTGCCCCCAGTATTCCCCAATACAGGCATCCAAGGGACTTTCCTGTTTCCAAATCCAAATTCAGGTTCAAAAAACCAAAACCTGCCCCTCTGAGGTCACTCCCAAGAACCCAGGCAGTCTCAGAAATGGCTGCATGGTAAGAATCATACGACTTTCCCGGTTTGCTGGTATCCACCTGCCTTTGTGTTGCTCTCCCCTCTCCCTGCCTCCCATTCCTCAGACAGAAGGAGAGTGGGACACCCCCACCCACTCACCAGATCTGGCTCTGCCTTCCCTGGAAGTGGGCCCGTCTCTTCTCCCTCCCAGCAGAGCCCAGGCACTGGGACCAGCCCAGGCTCCATTTGCCCCACTAATGAGTCTTAAGTGTTTGGCTTGAGTTCCTGCCAGCGCTACGCCTACAGGGGAGGGTGGTGGGAGAGAACAGAACAAAGCTCCTGCCAACTCAACTCTGCTGGGCCCTGAGAAGGCTGCCACAAGGGCGGCATGGCAGACCCACCGAGATGCAGTCAGGCACCCATTTGAAGCCCCCTGCCTCTTTCCCCTCCACTTCAGGGGTTTTCCCAAAATGCAGGTTCCTGGCTCACCTACGGCATTGGAATTGTGGGGTGGGCCCAGGAATGCACATTTTAGTAAGCACCCCAGTACTGTGATGCACAGTGAAGGGTAAGAACCCAGAATTACAGAGAGTTAGGCTTTGAGACAGTAGGATGCCAAGAGCCAGGCGCTTGGGTGGGGAAGGCCAGAATCGAAGAGACATCCTAGAATGCATGGGCTGAAAGGCTAAAAGGACCCTTTATAGAAACCAACCCACTGGTGAGAAGGGTGAATTGTCACCAATATCCAGTTTTCTTCTCTCTATCTGGCCACAGATTTAAACCACATTTTCCATGACCCCTGTAATTAGCAGGGGTCATGAACTGAATTCTGGCCAATGGAATGTGGGTCTCCTACAGCATGCTCTCTCCATTGGATGCTGTGCAGGGCTCCAAGGCCTCTGCAGATATCTGGCTGAGCCACAACAGGGAAGGAGTCTGGGCTCGGAATGACTTTAAGGCAGTGTCCTCCCCACCAATCTTCCTGGACTGAGCAATTTATTTATGGAAAATAAACCTTTGTATGTTAAGCTACTGAGATTTTGGGGTTGTTGGAATCAGCAATCAGCCTTTTAGAACCAATACACCCATCTCAGGTACACCAAGCCCAGGAGTGCAAGGGTAGTGACACTTAATAGCAGAGTGAGCTCCTGGTGGGTCAGGGCTAGAACCAGCATTTCCCACCTACAGCCTTGGATAGGGTTACGGGGCACCATGACCACACACCACAACTGGGCAGCACCAATTCCAAAAAAACTTTATTGTTTCAGTGGTAAAATGTTATTGGTCTCTATGGGGCACCTGGCAGGGCAGAGGGAGACCTGGGGTGGGGCTGGGTTCCATCCATTACAAAATCAAAGGCTTTTATAAAAAATGTTATAAATTGGTATCAAAACAAAACCCAAGGGAGGCTGGAGGAGGAAGCAGAGGGGGAGGTGGGTACACGGAGGGAGGACCAGAACCTTGGACCACTAATGACGGAATCCAGGCCGGGAGGGAAGGTGTGGAGGGAAGTTGGGAAGGTGATACAAAGTGCATAAATGTGCCTCCCCAGACGCTCCTCAGACAGAGGCAGAGGGGGACAGAGGCTACAGCCTGGGACATGGGGGAGAAGGGGCTCCAGCCATCTCCTCGCCAGGGACCCCACAGGAACGGGCATTGCTTGAGACTGCCAGATGGGAAGGACCTGCACCGGGAGGGAAGAGAAGAGCTCATGGGAGCCGACCGTGGCGGGTAGAGATGCTTCAGCTTCCTTCCCTGCCCATCGCGGCTCTCCCCACACAGCCTAGTTATAAGGAAGGTCCCTGGTGAGTGCCCTGGGGTCCCAGACCAGAAGGGCTGTGGAGCACATCAGGACAGCCACAGGGCCCGGGGACCATCCTTGGCCCAGGGAGGAAGGCTGGGATAGAAGCCCTCCTTGTCCATCAAAGGCCAGATGACAACACTTTGTTCTTTGGGCAAAACTGAGGGGAAGCCAAGGGACCCCCCCAAATCTCTGGAACTTGGTTCCATCTGCCTGTTTTCAGCCTGGCAGAGAAAGGGGAATGGAGAGCAAAGGGGAACCTCCCGCATCCTCCAGGGCATCCCCTGCTCACGCTGAACCCCATTCCCTAACCCCAGCCAGGCCCAAGCCCAGGGACCTGCCCTCACCTCAGTGACTTCTCAGACCTTCTTCTTCTTCAGCTTCAGGGCTTGTAGCCAACTGGGCGATGATCCTTCTGACCTAGAAGGCAGAAGGCAAAGGTCACAAAGCAACCGGAGGAAAGCTGAACAGAATGAGGAGAGGCTGGAATGAAAACCCCCACCCCAGTGAGAAGAGGCAGCCCAGGGCCTGGCTGCAGACAGGAACTCTGCCACCAACTTAATACAAGGCTGGAATGAAAACCCCCACCCCAGTCAGAAGAGGCAGCCCAGGGCTGGCTGCAGACAGGAACTCTGCCACCAACTTAATACAGTTAATTTGGGGCTCGTCGACCTCCGCCCCGAGCTTCGGTCTTCCTCTACGTAAAGTGGGGTTTCAGTCAATGCCCCGAGTTCAGGTCACCCACCCTGAGGATTTCTCTGGCTTCGGAGGTAAGGCGAGGGGCTTCCCCAGCCCTGGGACCTTGCAGGACTTGGAGCGCTGGAACGCAGACTCCTTCTGGCTCGACTTGCTGTCCACCAGCTCCCCCTCCTCAGCCGAGCGGTTCCGGGGGCGCAGCTTGGCCTGAGAGACAAGTCCAGTGCAGACAGATGTCAGCGGGACAGGCAAGAGCACTGAGAGAAGGGCAGGCAGTCCCCACAGTCAGGCTCAAACCCCTCTGCAGTCCTTTTACCCAGATGGGTGGGAAGTCACTTAACGACAAACTTCCCTGAGCTGAGCTCTGCCTTCCACAGCAGCCCCCCAAAGAGATACTGTTGAGTTCAGGCGAACTCAGCTGGACAAAGCCAGTGGTGACGTCCAGCTTTTGCTCTCTGTTCCCTCTGCCTGCAAGGCCTCCCAGCAACTCCTATGCAAGCCAAAGCTAAAAGCAAATGCTACAGGAGGCCTTCCCAATCTACCCTCCTACCCGCCAGCACCCCACTGTTATGAAATAACTTCCCTCTTTGAACAGGCCCAGCCCTTACCTGCACCTTCCTATGACCCCTAAATTTCTCCATTCACCACAACTACGGACATGGCTGTGTCCCCCACTACCCCATGAGGTTCTGGGACATGGAACAGCCTTGTTCCTCCTTCCATCACACTTAGCACACAGCGAGCGCAGGGTCAGGCAGGGCCCTCCGTGGAGAGCAGAATGAGAGGAGGAATGGGCAAGAGATGGGGGAATGAACAGATGATGGAGAGAAGGAAGGCTGGGTTCAAGGGGCCAGCGGCTGGATGTGTTTGCTGAGTAACTGAATGGTACCTTCAGGGCTGACGGGCTCAGGCCAGGGAAGAGGTTGACTTTCAGCCCCTTGGTGCCCAAGGACATCCGTGTCCTGCGGTTCTGAGGCTCCTCCACCACTTCCTCGTCTGAAGACGGCACCCGAGAAGCTCGTGGCTCTGCAAGGGCCCAAGGAGGGCTCAGCAGAGAGCAACCCCAGGCCCCCACCCCCCGGCTCACCCCCACATCGACACAGACATCAAAGAACTCACTGGCCCTACCCGTAGAGTCCTGGAACAGGCGTGCATCCGAGTCTGCCGCCTCTGACAGCCCCAGGGTACCGCCGGGCCGGATGGCCGGGGCCCGGTGCCCACGCTTGCGCCCCAAGCTGGCACGGCTTCGATACACGGCGCTGTCGAGGATCTCGGTGTCCTGCTTGGGACAACGGCAACACCACTGCCATCGCCGTCCCGTGGTCCTGCCCCATCCCAGGTGAACCCTTCAAAGCAGCCGCTGTGAGCAGATCCCTGTTCGTGTGACTCACCCCCACCCTTCACCCCCCACCCACTCTGCCTCCTGGATTGAGACGGCTCAGGGCTCTGAGCCGCTGGAGGAGCCCCAGGGACCAGGCTCTGGCTCTCCCTGCCCCCAATAGCCCATCCACTGCCCTGGGCTCAGCCTCCACTGACCTCGATGAAGGAGAAGTCCTGACTGGGAGAGCTGGGGGAAGGGCCTTGGGAGGGTCGCCGAGGGGGGTACATCAGACCCTGCTCGCCCAGCCCGGCCCCGGCAGGGCTCCAGGTGCCGTCCACCTCTTCTGTCCGGCTGGCTTCACCATCAGGCTGGGGCCTCCAGGAGGGCAGACGGTCCCTGCGGGGCTCCAGGGGTTCCCCTCGATCGGCACCTGCCGTCGTTTCTTCCTCTTCCAACAGGGTCCTCAGGCCCGAAGCAGAAGCTGCTGACTCCCTCCGGGCCGCTGCCTTGGAGCTGCTGACGGCCAGCATCTCCTCCAGCAGGCCCTGGGAGGCGGAGGGTGGAGAGCGGGCCAGGCAGCCACTGCTGGGGCTACAAAGGAGCCGGACCAGAGAACAAGGTCACTGTGCGGCCACATCCCCCTCCCCCAAAGCCCCTTCACAGGTTCTGTCTCCCCTCTCCTTCCCGAAGGGCACGGTCAAGACCACACACAACACAGCACAGAAGGGATGAGTGGGCCAGTCTGGCAGGTTCAGATCCTGGGTCCTCCACTTAAGAGACTTTAGGCGAGTCCCTTCACCTACAAAAGCTTCTAACTTTACAGTGCTGTCGGGGGAATGAAATGAGAACCTGAAGCACAAGCCCACCGCCTGGCACTCAGCGTGTGCCCGATGAACAGCAGCTATTGCTACTACTGCCTTCCATGTGGTCAAGCTGTCTCAGTGTCCCTCCCAGGGGCACCTGCTTGGGCACACACTCGCCTGGGGATGAGCCACACAGCCTCTTCAGTGCCCCTGCCCATGTCACCTCTCCCTGTGCCCGTCTCACAGAACATGCCAGGCCCTGCAGGCTGCTGTGTATCTGGACACACTGTTCCCTCGCCCGCCACAGGGAAAGCTTCCCCCACGACCCCTCCACTCACTCTCCCTGCAGCTTAATTCCTCCGCCGAGGCTGGCCTGCTCCCCTCCCCGAGCCGCCACCCTTCCTTGGCCCTGCAAGCCCAGGGCTCCACCTGGGCCAGCCCCTGCCTCAGAGGCTGAGGCTTTGTCCCCACTGCCAGTCTGTGAGCAGCGCAAGGGCAAGGATGAGGCTGCTTTTGCCTTTGTTCCCTCTGCCCCTGGCCCAGCCTGGTCAGGAGCAGAACTAAGCAAATGTTTGCTGAGTGCAGCAGCTTGCATCTCAATGTAGCTTAGGTGTCTTCTGCCTGCTGCTCCCTCAAAACACAACACAAGCACATATGCACAGCACACGTGCACTCTCACCACCTCACACAAGAGCTCGTGTGTTGTCCAGCTGCCACCCCACACACACAGACACCCCGACCCACTCGCAGCACACTTCAGGCAGGATGGTGTGCACGTCGTCTGTCACTCCTGCCAGCAGAGCCACACCAACATGCACACACACACTCACACCATGCACACTCACACCATGCACACGCACACTATGCACACGCACACTCACACCATGCACACGCACATTCACACCATGCACATGCACACACTCACACCATGCACACGCATGGCAAAGGCTGGTGGGAGCCAGGTCTTGAGTTCCCCAGGGCCTGGAGGGGTGGAGAGTGAGGCAGGTGATTCAGTACCAAGACCGAAGCGGGAGGGCTGGAAAGGATGTGTGTCAGTCTGTCCTTCCACAAGCTGCTGACAGATGGAAATTGAAGCAGTCTGGCGGGGAGGGAGGCGGAGGAGGCCGCAGCAGAAGTGCAGCAGCCTGGATGGGGGCCAAAGCCAGCTCACCCTGCTGCTTCAAATCAGGAGGCTGGGGTAGGAGGGGGTGGCAACAGCACCCCTCCCAGCCTGAAGAGGCCCTGCCCCAAGCTCTCCAGGGTGGGGCAGAGAGCAGGCTAAGGAAGAGCCGAGAGGATGTGAAACAGTGACGGGTGAATGGAAAGATCCACATGCAGCCCTGGCTGGTGTGGCTCAGTTGGTTGGGCGTCGTCCTGTGCACTGAAAGGTTGCTAGTTCAAGTCCCGGTCAGGGCATATGCCTCGGTTGCAGGCTCGATCCCCGGAAGGCAGCCAATAGATGTTTTGCTCTCACATTGCTGTTTCTCTCCCTCTCCCTTCCTCTCTCTCTCTAAAAACCAATCATTTTTAAAAAAGGAAAACCCACATCCAGAGCGAGACCTGGCCCCACACCAGGCGGGCAGAGGGCAGCCCTGGGGGAGGCCCTGGGAGGGGGGGCGGGGACGCTGGGGAATGCAGTATGACCATCCCCCCGGCCTGTCTAAACCCCAGAGAAGGCGTGTGGCTGGCACAAGGACCTGCTCCTCATCTCCAGAGAAGCTTCCTCCCTCGTGAGCACCCAGAGAACCTCTAACCTGAGCCCCTTCCTGGCAGGCAATGCAGACAGGCTGTGCTGAGCACGGCCACTCCAGGGCACATTTGGGTTCCATCCCCTACTGTGCCTGTGGCCTTGGCAGTGTTACCGACCTGCTCTGAGCCTCAGTGTCTTCGTCTGTAAAATGGGGATAACGGAAGTACTAGACTTTGCTGGGTTTGTTGGCAGAAATGTGTGCCCAGCACATAGCTAACATTTGATACATTTTTAGGATAAGCATCATCATCCTCAACACAGGTTCCTGGCCTCAGGACTTGGCTCATCTTGTACCCTCTATACCAGCGGTTCTCAACCTGTGGGTCGCAACCCCTTTGGGGGTCGAACGACCCTTTCACAGGGGTCGCCTAAGACCATTGGAAAACACATATATAATTACATATTGTTTTTGTGATTAATCACTATGCTTTAATTATGTTCAATTTGTAACAATGAAAATACATCCTGTATATCAGATATTTACATGACGATGCATAACAGTAGCAAAATTACAGTTATGAAGTAGCAACGAAAATAATTTTATGGTTGGGGGTCACCACAACATGAGGAACTGTATTAAAGGGTCACGGCATTAGGAAGGTTGAGAACCACTGCTCTATACTCTTTGCCCCATTGGGATGCTGAGTCTCCTGAGGGCTGGACCCACCCGCACTCCAGGTGCAAACCCAGGAATGGTATGTAGTACGTAGATCTGCAAAAAGGGCACCTGAGACTGCAGGTTTCTAAAGGTTCAGGGGGAGGGGCAGGAGATGACCAGGAGGCCAGAGAGGGTAGGGGGCGATGCACCAGCTCTTGAGGGACCCAGGAGCACCACTCCCCCTAGGACAAGGTGGCCCTGGACACAGAGGAGGGGCCGAGCAGTCTCCCCATCCCCACCCCGACACCGGTCTTGTCATGTCAGTTTGCCAGGCAGCATTCCAGCCAATGACCGGTGTGGGGGAACCTTTGTCCCACACAGGAATGGTGACAAAAAATGTCCCCAATGGCCTCACTTTATGGGCACATCCATCCAAATCTGCAAAACAGGTACAACCACAGGTAGCAGGCACTTTCCCAGTGCTTACCATGTGCCAGACAGATCTACCACTTCGCCCATGTGAACGCCAACGACCCGGTGAGCACTGGGAGTAAATCACTCCCGGTTCACAGCCGAGGAATCGGAGGCGCTGAGAAGGAACTCACCCACGGTCACAGAGATGGTAACAGAATCAAGACCCGAACCTGGCAGATGGGCCCAAGGCCTACTCTGAACTACCCTCCAGGACTTCTCACTACCATGGGAACCTCCAATTTTTCCTTTAAAGAGTAACTTTCCAGAGCGTAGAATTTCTCTAAACCAGCTGCTCAGAACTCACGAGGCCCTTGGCTACTAGTGAAGTTTGGGAAACATTGTGTTAGAACAGTGATTTTCAACCTTTTTCACCTCATGGGACACATAAACTAATTACTAAAATTTTGCAGCACACCGGAAATATATATTTTTTGCCAATCTGGAAAAAAAAAAAAAAAAGGGTAGAGCCCTGGCCAGTGTTGCCCTGTGGTTAGAGAATCAGTCTGAGCACTAAAGGGTTTCGGTTTCAATTCCCGGTCAAGGGTGTGTACCTGGGTTGCAGGGCCGATCCCCAGGACAGTCGGGGTGCATGAGGAAGGCAAGCAATCTATGTGTCTCTCTCACATAGATGTTTCTCTCTCTCTCTATCTCTATCTCTCTCCTCTCTTCCCCTCCCTCTCTCTCTTTTACTCTCTAAAAAAAAAAAAAAGGAAAAAATATCCTTGGGTGAGGATTAAAAAAACACATAAACACACACACACAAAAAATAGGTATAATGTTGATTCATTCACACTGGACGGCTATTGTTGTGTTGGCTATTGTCACTTTTTATCTGACAATCTAAAGGGAAAGAGGTCAGTGCCCCTAGAGTCAGGCATTGCATGTTTTAAAAATTCCTGCGGTGAAAACTGCCATTAGAGAAAGGTAAACATGCTCCTTACTCTTCGGCTTTAATGGGTTGGTGCTTGCTAATACACACGCACTCACTCTAAGTGTCCGGGATGGCCACAGAGTCCCCAGCATTTTCCAAACTTGTAACAGCCACACATCCTGTGATGGAGACCAAAGCTCAGACAGCTGAGGACCCCTGCTTCTCTGCCACTAACCTCCTGGTCCCCAACCCAGTCCCCTCACCAGCTCCCACCAGGCCAGCCTCTCCCTCCATCCGAAACAAAGGGGAAGATATTCCCTCTTTCCCTTCTTAAGAGCCACCACTGGAGGGGAAAGGTGGAGGGTGGTGGCCCCACTGCTTCGTAGTCTGAGTCCCGAACGCGGTGGCCGCACCTGACGTAGAGACGTAGGAAAGACACACTCTGACTCTGTGACCTTAACACCCCTATTCTCCTGCGAAGTGGAGGGGCACTAATCCCTGCTTCACCTGCAGCTGTGAAGGTCAGTGAGGTCAGGTGTGCAGCAGGGCCCTTGGGGACTGCAGAGTCCTGAGTCCCCAGAAGAGAAATCAGAGCAGCCACAGGCGCCCACATGCCGCAGCACCAGGAATGCTGAGGCTCCGAGTCCCACATCAGAGAGAGGCTCAGAGATGTCCAGGACCCAGGAGCCCTGGACTCCTAGTCCCGTGCACTCGCCCCATCCCTCCTCCCCACGCTCCTCCAACTCCCTCTATAGCCTCAGCCCCCTGAGCATCAGCCTGGCCCGTGCTCTGTCCTTTCCTCTCCCCCTCCTCCTCCTCAGTCCCTAATGCCTTCCCAACCCTTCAAACACCTCCCCCATTCCCTCTAGACCCTTCCCGGTCCCTCCTGCCCCCCTCCCACTACCATCAGCCCCACACCTCCCTTCCCTTCCTACATGGCTGGTGAGAAGCTCCAGGGTTGGGAAAGGTCAAACATTCTACTGTCAAGACAAGGAATCCAAATCTCAGTAGATGGAAATGTTAACAAAGAGGTTAACAAAGAGATGCAATGTGTTGGGGTGGGGGGTGGGGGAACATGGGGAGACCTGGATAGAAGGTGAAGAGAGTAGCCAAAGAATACATATGCACAGCCCATGGACACAGACAACAGAGTGGTGAAGCCAAGGGAGGGGTGGCGGAGCTGGGTGGAGATGGGCAAAGGAGGGGAGAGAGAAGGGGGACATCTGTAAATGTCAAGAAGATAATTAAAAAGAGATGCAATGCCTTTTTGCACTCTTTCCTGATGGAAAATCACCTCAGTTGGCTTTAGAACATAAAAGTTCCTGAGACAGACTGTGGCTGGCTCACAAAACTACCAACGTGTTGCGTGCCAAAGTTCTTGTTCAGCCACTTTGCAGGGAGGCCAAGGTCATGTGGCCAGGAGTCAGGCCCCAATGCCCTTTGGGTTCTTAAATTATTGCTTCTTCGGGGCCTTAAAATGGGGCAGACAAGAAGCACCACGTTCCTAACCTCCTGAGAGACAATGTGCCACTGTCCACCTCACTCCAGACCTGGAGTGGCCAAGGCCAAGAAGACAGAGTCCTTCCTATGCCCACGAAAGCACTGTGGTCCTGGCCCAGGAGCACCTGTGACTAGAGCTGAGAGGCCTGGGGAACAATCACTGTGCTCAGCGGGAGTCTCCAGAGGTGGGCGCGTACCATTTCCTCCAGCAGTCACACTATGACGTCACCAAGGAAGCTTAAAGCGTGGGCTGCACGAGTAGTAACACCTCCAACATCACAGTCACCATTCGGACAGGTTGCAATTTTTCAGGCATCCGGCACACGTCCCCTCACACACCGGGATGGTGTCCCCTTACCTGGCTCCAAAGCCGGGGGTTTCTCCCATCTCCATTCCGGGGTCTTCAGGGCAGGTCTCCAAGGAAAGCGAGGAGTCATCTTCGCCCTGGGTCTCTGGTCCACTCGTCTCGCCAACCCCCAGCTCCCTGGCCTCCATGGGGTCTGGGTCTCTGGCCTCCTGGCCAGGGCACAAGATGCCAGTGTCCCTGAGGCCGAGCTCTTGGCACTGGCTAACTTCTCCCACCCCATGCTCCCTGGCTTCACTCGGAGTCCCAGAGAGCTCCACATTCCGGAGCCCCAGGTCGTGGGTCCAGTCCATCTGTCCCACTCCACATCCTCGCGGCTCCCGAGAACCGCCAGTCTCTAGGTCACATGGCACCTCCAAATTCCTCAGGCCCAGACTGTCACCCCAGTCCACCTGGCCCACCCCACGCTCCCTGGAGCTGCTATCTGGCCCCACGGCCATGTTCCTGAGCCCCAGGTCCGGTGTCCAGCTTGCCTGTCCCACTCCACGCTCCCTTGATTTAAGGAAGTCTCCGGCCTCCACACCTGACCAGTTGGTCTGCCCCACGCCACTCTCTCTGGCCTGGCTGTGGCCTTCTGCCTGCCCCACCCCAGCCAAATCTCTGCCCCTCACCCCGACATCAGAAGTCCAGTCCTTCTCCCCAACTCCCATCTCCCTGGGCTCCTCAGAACCCCCAGCCTCCAAACGGCTAGCCAGGTCCACATCTCTCAACCGCAGGTTATCCGACCAGCCGGTCTGTCCCACGGCATCCTCCCTGGCCTCACTCGAGACGCCAGAACCCACACAACTGGACACTTCCAAGTTCCTGAGGCCCAGCTGGTCAGTCCAGTCCACGGGCCCAGTTGAGGTCTTCTCAGGAGACGCAAAGTGGCCACCTCCCATCTTGCCAGAAGGACTCAGGCCAGCACCACCCACTCGGTCATGGCCAATGATCCCAAAATGATGGCTCCTCTTGGTAGCCTCCATGCAGAAGTCACCACTCCAGTCTCGCTGCCCTGGGCTGAAGGCCGCCTCTGGCTGGGAGACCACACCGAGGCTGAAGTCGCCAGCCCAGCCTCGCTGCCCCACTTCCCTGTCTTCCGGGTCGGCATCTCCTGGGCTCTGGTCCCCTGCCTGCTGTCTTCCGTGCAGCCCTTCAATCTCCTGGCTGGCACTGCTGTCCTGCCAGCTGCTCTGGGCTCTCGGTCCCCGTGCTCCGTCCTGGTTCTGGGGGCTGCTGGGGCTGAACAAGCCCCCCAACTCTCTCTCCTCTGGCTGGTCTGGGTCCCCGCTGGCCTCGCCCAGGCCATCTCCTCCACTCAGAGTCTTCTCAAACTCCTCATCCTGCTGTTGGGCTTCCTCAGGACTGAAGGCGGTGCTCCGGGCTCTCACCCCGAAGCCTCGGTCCTGGGGGCTGAGGGTCGTGGCACTGCCACGGCTGCTGTAGTCCCTCATCCAGGCACTCTTCCCAAAATCCAGGTCCGGCTGCTCAGCACCCTGGCTGCCAAAGATGCCAAGCGACGAATCTCTCTTCCCAAACTCCTGGTCCTGCTCGTCGGCATCCTGGCTGCTGTACTTGCCCAGGTGGTCCTTCTTCCTCACTTCCTCCACTTCCTGGCTGGCATAAGCCCCCAAAGAATCTCTCTTCCCAAACTCCCAGCCCTGAAGGCTCGCGTCCTGACTGCTGTAAGAACCCAGCACATCCCTCTTCCCGAATTCCTGGTCCTGGAGTTCCACATCCCGGCTGGAGTAAGTGCCCTGGGAATCCCTCTTTCTGAACTCCCAGTCCTGAACATCCGGCTCCTGGCTCTGCTGAGTGCCAAGCGGGGCTGGCTTTCCAATCACCCGGTCCTGGGCTGGGAGCCCCCCGCTCCCATGCGGGCTGCCGACCTCCACCTCCTCATGGACCTCCACCTCCTCATGGCCAACGATGCCACACCTGCTGGCCCACTCCCTGGCGCTCCCTTCCCCTGCTCCTTGCCCACTCTTGCTGGACCAGTTCCTCTCTCCAAGGCCTGGGTCCCCTCTAGGGCTCACACCCCTAAGGCCATAGTCCTGAGAAGTGTCTTGGGACCAGCTGGAAGGGCTAAAACTGCTGGACTGTGTATCTGCTGCAATCCCAAATTCACTCTGCAGATCTTTCTGGGCCCAGCCGAGGAGTCCCTGGGAATCAGAAAAGAGAAACAAAGAAACAATACTGAGAGTCGATCCAGAATGGGAGTCAGCACTGTCTGGTGCCCGAGTGAGCGAGCGCCACACTTGGGCAACAAAAAGCCTGGGTTTGTATCCCAGTTGTGTGACCTTGAGCAAATCACTTAACCACTCTGGGCCTCATGGTCCTCATCCTTAAACAGGGATAACTCCTACTGCATGGGTGGTTAGGGAGGATTAAACAAGATCATTTAAGCCAAGTACTCTGCATAGCACTGGCTCGCAAAGAGCACTCAGCAATGGGTACTCAATCGATGACCCTGGGTCATGTTTACAGCCCTTGGGCAACACTTGGCCAACAGCCAGGAGATAGGCAGCCAGGCTTGGTGGGTCTTCACAGAGTGTGGGGCACACTTTCTTTATGAAAGGACAAGACTCAAAGCCCCTTCACAACCTCCTTTCCACAGCAAGATTCCACCGCCACCCCAGCCCGTCTAGTCCTATGAGTTCCCAGCCCTCCTGCCCTCAGGAAAGCACCCACTGCCCGGCCTCCCCAGGAAGACCTCCCAGCCCTCCCTCACCCCGGCCCCGGGGGAGACAGGAGGGACAGCCTGACCAGGCAAAACTCCCAGCCAGGGCTCCACACCCGAACTCCCTGACTCACTCCTGAGGGCGGGTGAGCCCTGGCCTCAGGGCTGTGCAGCCGGCCGGCCTCATCCCGCAAGGCAGCGTTGGCCAACAGCCTCTCCAAGACAGACATGGTGTGCTCCCCATCCCCAAGCTGGGCCATGGCCCCTGCCCCCAGCACCCACCCCAGGCAGCTGGGTAGGCAGGGCTGGGCACTCCCCTTCGCCCGGACCTGTCGGGCGGCAGGCGGCTCTGGCTCTGGGCTCACCCTGGCCCTACTCCCTCTAGAGCAGCTGCAGCTCTGGTGGCCCCGCCCAGAAGCCAGTTGAGTCACCCACATCCCGGGACAGACACACCTACTGCAGGAACGAGCTGGGTCTTAACTCCTTCCTGCTCCTCCTCTGCCACCAGCTCCCTCAAAAGGC
Organism: Myotis brandtii; assembly: GCF_000412655.1. Classification (NCBI taxonomy): domain Eukaryota; kingdom Metazoa; phylum Chordata; class Mammalia; order Chiroptera; family Vespertilionidae; genus Myotis; species Myotis brandtii. The sequence goes on from NW_005371656.1 coordinate 896,920, forward strand.
CCCTGGCTCCTCCTCCCTTTCAGTCCTGCCCCTGCCAGCCCAGGCTGGGCTAGAAAAATACATTTCAAAAGCCACCTGGACTCCAGCCCTTAAAATGACAGGAAATGTGGAAGGAGAAAGGGCACTGGGCCCAAGCCCAGCCATCAACTCGCTGGGTAATCTTGCACAAGGCTCGCCGGCTCTGGACCTCGGCTGCCTGTCTACAAGGCAGGTCTTGAGCTCAATGGCAATAACTCTGAGCCCAGCCGAGGAGTCCCTGGGAATCAAAAGGAGAGAAACAAACTCATGATGTACTAAGTACTCATGATGAGCCAGGTGCCACTGTCAGTACTTTATAGGTATCATAGCTCCTTTAGTCTTTGCAATGACCCTATTAGGTAGAGTTCATGACTGTTATTCCCATTTTACAGCTGCACAAACTGAGGCACAGGCAGGACAGTAACTTGCTCAAGGTCACACCTGGGCAAATAACAGAGCCAGGAGATGAACCCAGGCCATCTGGTTCCAGCACCCACGCTCTAAGTGGCCACACTCCGTTGCCTTTCACAATACTAGTCCTAATAAAGGTTTGAACGCTCAGTATGTGCCAAGCTCAGAGCGTGTTCCACATCTCACTTTACCTGCAGTACAACCCTAATGTTATTATGAAAGGACTCTGACATTTGGAGGTTAGGGCACATTCCCAAAGCCACTCAGCTAGTGGATGCTGGAACTGGTACACACTCTGAACTCTAAGCACCATCCCTAGCCCCGGCCAACAGCTTTGCCAGACTGCACAGCTGTGAGGGACACGTCCATAGGTGCCTTGCTCATAGCTGTACCCCAAGCTCTAGACAAAGTCCACTCAGAAAGAGCGAAGCCCATTGAAGCCCTGGCTTCCATCCCGAGGCCCCCGCCCGCCCTGTGCCCGTCCTCACCTCGGAGCAGGCACTTGGGGTCTGTGTGCCCTTCAGCTCAGGTCCAGCTCCCCGCCGTGCACTGCCAGCATTGGGGGGTGGCGAAGCCAGGAGGGCATCCAGCCAGCGGGAGCTGCTTTCAGGACCTGCAGGCTCGGGGGACGCCCTACAGGGGTCCTGAGCCTCTGTCCTGGGTTGGGTAGTCACAGCCCGGGCCAGGGTCACAGCCTCCTCCTCAGCAGGCAGTGCCTTCCCAGGGCCAGGGGTGTCAGCAAAGAGGACACAGGGCTGGTCAGGGGGTGCTGGCTGCTGCTGCCCCAGGACCGGCTCCAGGACAGGCAGGGCGGCCTCCCTGGTGGCCAGAGGGAGTGGGGACTCTTGTCCGGCCAGGGGCTCCTGCTCCTCACACCTCTCCTCTGCCTGCAGCAAGGCCGGTTCAGGTGGGCCCCCTGTTGTTGGCAGAGGCTTGAGGGGATCAGCTGGGGATGGAGGCTGACTCTCCCCATCACCCTTTTGGTTTGGGGAGATGCCCGAATCATCTGTCTGCACCCCAGAACCAGGCCTTCCTGGTCCCTCTGGAGCTGACCAGACCCCTCGCCCCGGCTGGAACGCTCCCTCCCCACTGGATGCAGCCAAGTCACCAGCCGCAGTGGCCCCAGCCTCCGCAGCCACAGCCTCAGCCTCCACAGCTGCAGCCTCTGCAGCTGCAGCCTCAGCCTCTGCGGCCTCACTGGCTTCAGTGATGGGGGAGGGAGGCGGGGAGTCCAGCCGCCACACCCCTAGACCCGAAGGCCGAGTGGGGAAGGTCCATTCAAAGGACTGTGACAAGCTCCAGTTGGACTCTGTCCCACACCCAAAGGGACGCTCCAGGGCCGACTGGCCCCCCTGGGTTTGGAGCAGGTCAGCCAGCGAGCCCCCCAGCTTCTGTTCTTGGTCAGGCAGCCGGAGCACACCTTCAGAAAATCGGCGCTGACCCAGGCCGGTGGGGCGGAGCTCTGCGTCACCCCTGGCCACCTCCTCACCAGATGGGAACGTCCGATCAGGATCAAGCAACTCACCCCCCTCCATCGGGGGCCGGGGTGAGGTGGCTGGAAGCTGCTCTGGGCTGTGGCTCTCCGAGACCTTTTCCACGGGAGGGCTACTGGGTCTGGGGGCATCTGGGGCTCCCAAAGCAGGGAGCCCTGGGCTAGGGGCATAGCAGGCACCCTCATCTGGCAGGACCACAACTGGGGACGCTGGGGTCGCAGGGAGGCAGGGAGAAGGCCCAGAAGCTGCGGGGCTCTGGACCTCTGGAGGATGAGAGTGGCGGGGAGAGCGCTGGAGGGGTGAGTGAAGTTGGGGAGACCCAGGGGCTGGGCCTGAGACTTCAGCAGGGAGGCCTGGGCTGGTGAACCCTCCATTCTCTGCGGTGGGACCTGGACTTGAGGGGACCCAGGGCTTGGAAACCTGCAAGAGAAAGGTTGAGAGCTATCACGCACCTTCAGGTAGGTGGAGGAGACCCCTGCCAACCCCATATAGACCACGGGTCAGCTGCTTTTTCACCTCTCACTCCACAGACAGGAGAAAACTGGGGGCCTCTCAGGACAGCTGGGAAAGGCCCCAAGTATTAGGACTTCCTAAGGTTCTCTGCCCCCTCCTTGAGACCCTCTCCCCAGAAAACACACACAGCCCTACTCACACAGTATGACCCCACCACTTCAGGTGGTTCACACACTCCCACCCACCTATCCCAACGCTCGTCAAAGGATCTCCTAAGAGTCCATGGTTCATGGTCAAGAACACTGGCTTTATAAAGGGAAAAGGAAATTTGGAAATCTGACCATCCAGGCATGTGGGGGTTCTGCTTCAGAGCAGGACTCCAAGCCCAGGGCAGCTCCCAGGAGCAGCTCAGGGGATGTGGAGCTGCCCACCCTGCTCAGTGCACCCCCAGGTCCCAGCGCTGCCGACGGAAGCAGGCAGGCCTCGGGCTTCAGGCACGGAGTCACCCGCACTGCCTCTCGTAAGCTGCAGGCCCTTCCATATGGTGGTCACTTGACTTCTCTGAGCCTCAGCCTCCCCTTCTGTCCATTAGGGCTGGTGGCAACAATGTCCCCCTCACAGACTTAGGAGAGGAGTAAGTAAGATTCGTGCACGTGGCCTCTCGGGACAGGACTTATAAAGAGCGGATGCTGTGGGATGATGGGGCAATGCTTTCAAACTTCAGACATCTCCCATCCTCTCTCAGTTGCCGACCTTGCTTCCCTGAGAATACAGAGGCCACGGCATGGCACGCCCACACCCTGCTACCAGACGGGATCCCAGATAGTGAACTGTCCTTGCTCAGGGCTAAGGCCAACCCCTCCCCTCTCCCCTGCGTCACTGATTTTTTCCTCCGCTCCTGGATCATTTTCATCAGCACAAACTGCTCTGACTTCTTCCACCCTAAAAAGAAGAAAAACACTCTTGCCCTCACCTCTCTCTCTAGCTACCGCTCACTTTCTTGAACACCTTGTCTACGTTTACTGTAGCCCCAAACAGGCTGCTTCCTGCACCTTGCCACCTAACTGCTCTGGTCAAGGTCACGATGTTTCCTTGTAGCTAAGTCCCATTCTCAGTGCACCTTCCTTGACCTGCGGGCAGCATCTGCCAGCTGACCCACCCTCCTCTCCCCCCCCCCCCCCCCCCCCCCCCCCCCCCGCATTGTTCACAGTTTTTATGGCCTGACACGCCTTGCAAGACCAGTTTCCTCTTCATTCCCCCACCTTGTCCCACAAGCTTCTTTTAGCCTTGTGGAGCAACAAATCCACAGGGGGTGTTTCTGGTATCCAGGTGTTCTCCTCCCGCCCCTTCTCCCACCTTCCTCCTCCCATCATGGAAGCTGGCTTCCTACAGCCTCCATGACTCCACCCTCGCCAGCTTTCCTCCCATCTGGCAGCTGCTCCATCCTCTCCTCCGTCCTCTCCTCAGCTGGGCTGGGCTGGGCCTCAGTCCTCTTCCCTCCAGAGGCTCACCCACTCCCCTGGAGCTCCAGACTCAAATAGCCCACTGCCCACTCGACATGTCCACGTGGATGTCGAAAAGACATCTCAAACTCAACTAATCCAGAAGCAAACTCCTCCCATCTCCTCCCATCCCGCTTCACCCTTCAAGTCCCCTCTCACTAAATGGTAACCTGGTCCTTCCGGTTGCTAAGGCCAAAAGCCCTGGCGCCATCCTTGATTCTGTGTGCACGCTCTCTCTATCTGCCGTCAATCTATCTGCAAACCCTGTGCCCAAACTGACTTTCAAATTCCACCCAGAGTGACCACTTCTCACCATCTCACCACAGGCTACCTCCAGGGTCCATCACCTCACCCCCGGATTACTCAAACAGCCCCCAGCTGGCCCCCGCTGCTGCTCTTAGCTCCCTGCAACCAAGAGGGCACGGTGACTCTTTACAACTCTCCTCCAAACCCCTCACTCAGGCCAAGGTCCTCCCAGTGGCCTGCGAGTTTCCAGGCAATCAGTCATCACCTCTCAATCCTCACTGCCACCCCGCTGCTCCCCTCTCGCTGCGACCCGGACAGCCTGGCTTCCTTGCCAGGAAGGTACTGAGTCCTTCCAGGAGAGCACTCGAGTCAGACAATTCAGAGCCTGCCTCAGCCCCTGGGTAAGTTACTTAACCTCGGTGAGCCTCTCATGTGTGACTAACAGGGCCCACTAGCTGCAGTGATCACAAGGATTAAGCCAGTCAACCTTCCTGGCACATGCCCAGCACACAGTAGGTGCGTGACTGACGGCAGTTACGATGGATAATTATTCTTATAACGAGCAGCCTCATGGCCTGAACCACACTGGATCAAGAGCACTGGCCTGGGAGTCAAGAAACCTGAGTCCCGGGGCCAGCCCCTGGGCAAATCACCTCCTCCATGACCCTCAGTGCCCCATCGGAACCAGAAAGAGATAGAGCAGATGACCACAGGTGACCCTTCCAGCTTAAAATTACTATGAGTCCAAGTCATAACGGAGGGTAACTCACGTCAGTAGGTGGCTCAGAGCTGGCCGGCTGAGCCAGGTCCCCATTGAAGGCCCGGTCCAAAGGGGGGTTCCTGGGAGGGAGAAAGACAGGAAATGTAGGCACAGTATTAAGAAGCCCGTGACAGATGAAAAAGGGGACAGAGCTATGTTAAGAGTCTGCCTAAGTGACTTTAGCAGCACCCAAAGTTAACCGCCCCAGGCATTTCTTCCTGAGCCCTGCCTGGGACCACAGGGGACAGAGAAGCTATCCAGTTTCTATAGTGAAAATGGCCCAGGGGGTAGTGCCTATTCCCTACCTCTATACCCAGGGTTAAACTCCACTAGTCCCTTTAGAAAAACCATCCTGGAAGCCCACACTCCCCAGTGATTCCCTAAAAGATCACCCTCCTTCCCCTAGCCCCTAAGGGGTTAATGTTCTCCTCCGGCCAGGGAGCGTACAGCTGGCCTGGCTGCCCTGCCAATACTTCTAGAAGGAGCGAGCACAGGGGGAGGGAGGGGGGCAGAGTGATTTTCCAAGGTTGAAGTTGTTCCTCTGAAGCTCTGCTTGGAGCCAGGGAGGGGAGGATAGAGGGCTGAACCCAGCCTGGGAGCCCTGGCCTGGGACAGAGAAGGGTTAATCCAGAGCCCTGCCCTCCAGGTACTTTCAGGTGAGAAAAGGGCTGGGCTGGAGGGCAGGGTAGGGCAGAGGTCTTCAGCTTTGGGCTCAGCCCCAACCACAGCAGCCCTGCCCTTCGCAGCAGCAGGAAGGGGAGGGGAGCCTCTGGGCCCCGCAGAGCCACCAAGGGCCCAGGGGGCCAACAGTGCCTCAAGCAGGCGCTCCCTGTCCTGGGGATGGCACTTGAGATCCCTCGGCCTCTTCCTCCAAGCCCCTGTGCCCACCACCCCAAGAGGCACCTCCTGGCCAGCCTTCTCTGCACTGGCAGAACTCTGGAGAAGGGTATTACACGCAACAGTCTCCAGCCCGGCCGTAATCTCTGCTCAGACACCAGCTGGCCTGGTATCAAGGTGTGTTCACATCTTATCTCTCCCATCAGACTCCTGCAGGCAGACCGTGCCCTTCTCATCATACACCAGCACCTCCTGGTACACTGCTCCGTACACGGTAGGAGCCAGCAGCCAAGAGCACGTGTGCTTTGGAAATAGACATGAATTCAAACCTCAGCTCTGTCTTAGTTGCTGAGGAACCATGGGAAGTCACTTTTGAATCTCAGTTGCCTCATCTCTAACATTAATATTCCCTTCACTAAACACAATGGCTGTGGATTAAATGAGGCAAAGTTCAGCTCTTGGCATTAAAAAGAAACTTCCATACTGTGCACCTGAACTCTCCATAAATGCCCATCAACCCTAAAGAAAATTATAACTGTAAGGAGAATCTAGTCATAACACCGTCTGCTGGCGAAAGCTTTGTAACTTAGCCCGGGGCCTGCCTGCACTCACAGCACACAACGGACCTAACAGTGAAGGTCACAGTCCCAGATGGGGCCACCTACTTCATCCTCCAGAACGCAACAGCCTCCCGCCCCTCACCTCTCCTCGGGGGTCTGGCTGTGCTCTTCAGGGCACTCTGTGGGAGACTTCGCAGGCCCCTCCTGGGACCATTCCCTGGAGAGGGTCCCACCATCCTCATCCACAGGACCAGTAGCCACACCATAGGTCCTGGGGCCGTATTTTGAGCTACCATCGTGGTTAAAGGTGAGGCGGGAGCCCCAGAGGCGGTCAGAGCTGGTGGGGACCTCCTTCCGCGGCTGCTCCATCTTGGCCAGAATCTCTTCCACTGTGGTGGCTGCAAAGCGCTCAGAGGCTGGACGGAAGGGGGCGGGGGCCTTCCGCACACCCCCTGGGGCAGCACATCGAGCCGGGGGTGTCAACGGAGGCATCTCTTCTTTCCCAGCCTCCTCTTTCCCAGCCTCTTGAGTGGCTTCTCCTCCAGTAGACGTCTCGGCCGGCGGTCTTGGTGCAAAGGGAAGGGGACGCCTGCTGCCACCATAGGGCTGGGGTCCTGCCAGCATGTTCATCTTCCGGGCAGAAGGCAGCTCAGCCAGAGGACCCCGGGGTGGCCGCGGCCCAACAGACACCAGCAGGCTGGGCTTGGCAGGCAGGGCTGGCTTGGCAGGCAGGGCCCGGGGTTTGGGCTTGACAGGAGGTTTGGCCCGAGGGTCACCTACCAAAAGGAAAGGGTTGGTTGGGGAGGCTGTCAGAAGAACCAGGATGTAGACTTCTTCATCTCCTCCCTATTAACTCAAAATGTTGACAACCTTCAAGGCACAAGCCACATGTCACCTCTTCCATGAAGCCTTCCTTGGTTTACCATACCTATCCCAGAAGCACCTTCTGTCTCCAAATTCTCAAAATGTTTATTCAATCCTTCCTGGAAGCTAAAGCTATTTAAGGGTCCAGCTGACACCTTATTTGTCCCTGTACCCTACTCTGCATCTAACACGTTCTTATTGAATGAATGAATGAATGAATGAATGAATGAGAAAAAGACTCAATAAACAAATGCTACCTACCCATAATCGAGCCCTCAGCCCAACATTTCTCCAATCTAGTCCGGTCCTCTTACATGACACTCTACCCTCCTACCATCCACAGCAAACCTTTTATCCCAGCTGAGTCTCCCTACTCTGCCTCCTGGCTGTACCTCCCCAGGACACACCCAGGCCACCTCCCCAGGTGTGTGATGAGGAATGCAAACTTATTATTGACCTAACCCACCCAGAAATAAATCTGCCGCAGGAAAAGAAAACAAGATTAGGAACCTACCTTCTATATAAGGCATTCCAAAGCCAAATAAAAGACCTTGGGATTACTCATTGCCACGGCCCTCCTAACAGAAACCTCTATCATCCACTCATTCGGCTCAGCCTAAGAAAGGAGTCTAGACAGGAGCCAGGAGGCCTGGGTTCAAATCCCTATAGGTACACGTCATTTCTCATCTAGGCCCCCGCCTCCTCCTCGCAAAACACTCACATCATTTGGAAGGTTAGCTTGTTCTTATCTGCTGTAGATCTAAGACCTCTAACTGTTCTAAAGGGTCTTACCAGGAACTGAGAACCTTTCAAACTCATCCTGCCCTCCTCCCTCCCACCTCAACAGAATCATCACTCCCCCACCCCTTCCAGGACAGAATGCGGGCTCAGCCTCCACCCCTCTCACTGCCCTCCCGGCCACCCGGCTCCACCCTGCACCCACAGGCACCTACCTGGCTCAGAGCCAGCAGATACCAGCTCCTCCTCCATCTCCCGGGGTGGTGGGGAAGCCATGGCTGTGCCTTCCCTGAGAACAGACACTTTCATCACATTCGGCAGAACCTGCATGAGAATTGAGAAGCGGAGGGTGTGAATAGGGGCAGCCAAAGACCTGGGAAATAAGAGGGAGAAGGCGAGAGGGTTGGGCGTTGGCAGTAGGCTTGGCCAAGGGAAGCCTGCTACTTCTAGCAGAGGCAGAGTGTGGGACAGGAAGAGGGAACTTCAGAGCGGGTGGGAGGTCAAGGGAGGTCCCCAGCAGTCTATCCTCAATTCTTCCCAGATCACTCTCTAACTCTGGTCTTCTAACCACAAAGTCCTGGAGCTTCAGGGAGCTACCTACTCTTCCCTCCCCTGCTGAGCTCTCCGAGACACCCCACTTACTATTCCCAGGGCCCCCCTTGGGTGCAGCAGCCCGCTCGAGGTATCTACTCAGGGGCAAAGCAAGAAGGCCCCAGAGTCTGAAGCCTCTTCGTGAATCACTTCAGGGGAGACGGGAAAAACCCGCTCCTCCCCGACCTGGGGCTCCACCCCACAGCCTGCCTTCCCTTTCCCGCTCACCCTCCTTCCCTCCCTCCCTCCTGCAGCTGGGAGTGGTTCCCTCTCCCCCCTTCCTCCTCCTCCATCCACATCCCTGCCCCAATCCCGCCTCCCTCAGAGCCGTCTCATCCAAACACGGAAAAATAAGGAATAAGAAGTAAACATCTGGAATACATTTTTTTCTTTAATTTCTCAATTGCTTTGGCTTCAGCACGGAATTTGATGAGGTAAAAGCCAGGGCCTAGTCCTGTTGCCATAGCAATGGCCTCCCACTGGATTTCCAGAGCCGTGCCAAGAGGAAGGAGGAGCCGGCCCAGGCTGGGCTGGGAGAATGGGACAGGGCTTGAGAACATCCGGTGGTGGGGTGCCTGGGGGAGGGGGGGAAGACTCCTGGGGTTTCCCCTTCTAGGACAGTCAGGGTAGGACAGCCACAGCCTAAGCACTGCTGATACTTGGGTGGCCCTCGCTGGCCTAGGATTGGCCTGAGGGGTTTTGAGGGGCAGAAGAAAATTTTAAACCCAGTGGCACAGCCCTATAAAAGTCACTGGGTGTCCCTCCTCTAAGCCTGAACCAGGAGGGGGACTGGGGTCTGATTCAATGCTGGGTGGGTCTACCCCCTTCTAGCTGTGTGCCCTCAGGCACAGTGCTTACTGCTCGAAGCCTCGGTTTCCCCAGGTGAAAAGTGGAGTTAGTGTGACTGTTGGGAGACTTGGGGGGGCGGGGGGGGGGGGGGGGGGGGACCACAGGAGGTTGGCTGTGGGAGCACACTGACCACCAGGGGACAGCTCCTGCATTGAGCATCTGCCCCCTGCTGGTCAGTGCACCAGAGCCTGCCTCAGCCCCTGGGTAAGTTACTTAACCTCGGTGAGCCTCTCATGTGTGACTAACAGGGCCCACTAGCTGCAGTGATCACAAGGATTAAGCCAGTCAACCTTCCTGGCACATGCCCAGCACACAGTAGGTGCGTGACTGACGGCAGTTACGATGGATAATTATTCTTATAACGAGCAGCCTCATGGCCTGAACCACACTGGATCAAGAGCACTGGCCTGGGAGTCAAGAAACCTGAGTCCCGGGGCCAGCCCCTGGGCAAATCACCTCCTCCATGACCCTCAGTGCCCCATCGGAACCAGAAAGAGATAGAGCAGATGACCACAGGTGACCCTTCCAGCTTAAAATTACTATGAGTCCAAGTCATAACGGAGGGTAACTCACGTCAGTAGGTGGCTCAGAGCTGGCCGGCTGAGCCAGGTCCCCATTGAAGGCCCGGTCCAAAGGGGGGTTCCTGGGAGGGAGAAAGACAGGAAATGTAGGCACAGTATTAAGAAGCCCGTGACAGATGAAAAAGGGGACAGAGCTATGTTAAGAGTCTGCCTAAGTGACTTTAGCAGAACCCAAAGTTAACCGCCCCAGGCATTTCCTCCTGAACCCTGCCTGGGACCACAGGGGACAGAGAAGCTATCCAGTTTCTATAGTGAAAATGGCCCAGGGGGTAGTGCCTATTCCCTACCTCTATACCCAGGGTTAAACTCCACTAGTCCCTTTAGAAAAACCATCCTGGAAGCCCACACTCCCCAGTGATTCCCTAAAAGATCACCCTCCTTCCCCTAGCCCCTAAGGGGTTAATGTTCTCCTCCGGCCAGGGAGAGTACAGCTGGCCTGGCTGCCCTGCCAATACTTCTAGAAGGAGTGAGCACAGGGGGAGGGAGGGGGGCAGAGTGATTTTCCAAGGTTGAAGTTGTTCCTCTGAAGCTCTGCTTGGAGCCAGGGAGGGGAGGATAGAGGGCTGAACCCAGCCTGGGAGCCCTGGCCTGGGACAGAGAAGGGTTAATCCAGAGCCCTGCCCTCCAGGTACTTTCAGGTGAGAAAAGGGCTGGGCTGGAGGGCAGGGTAGGGCAGAGGTCTTCAGCTTTGGGCTCAGCCCCAACCACAGCAGCCCTGCCCTTCGCAGCAGCAGGAAGGGGAGGGGAGCCTCTGGGCCCCGCAGAGCCACCAAGGGCCCAGGGGGCCAACAGTGCCTCAAGCAGGCGCTCCCTGTCCTGGGGATGGCACTTGAGATCCCTCGGCCTCTTCCTCCAAGCCCCTGTGCCCACCACCCCAAGAGGCACCTCCTGGCCAGCCTTCTCTGCACTGGCAGAACTCTGGAGAAGGGTATTACACGCAACAGTCTCCAGCCCGGCCGTAATCTCTGCTCAGACACCAGCTGGCCTGGTATCAAGGTGTGTTCACATCTTATCTCTCCCATCAGACTCCTGCAGGCAGACCGTGCCCTTCTCATCATACACCAGCACCTCCTGGTACACTGCTCCGTACACGGTAGGAGCCAGCAGCCAAGAGCACGTGTGCTTTGGAAATAGACATGAATTCAAACCTCAGCTCTGTCTTAGTTGCTGAGGAACCATGGGAAGTCACTTTTGAATCTCAGTTGCCTCATCTCTAACATTAATATTCCCTTCACTAAACACAATGGCTGTGGATTAAATGAGGCAAAGTTCAGCTCTTGGCATTAAAAAGAAACTTCCATACTGTGCACCTGAACTCTCCATAAATGCCCATCAACCCTAAAGAAAATTATAACTGTAAGGAGAATCTAGTCATAACACCGTCTGCTGGCGAAAGCTTTGTAACTTAGCCCGGGGCCTGCCTGCACTCACAGCACACAACGGACCTAACAGTGAAGGTCACAGTCCCAGATGGGGCCACCTACTTCATCCTCCAGAACGCAACAGCCTCCCGCCCCTCACCTCTCCTCGGGGGTCTGGCTGTGCTCTTCAGGGCACTCTGTGGGAGACTTCGCAGGCCCCTCCTGGGACCATTCCCTGGAGAGGGTCCCACCATCCTCATCCACAGGACCAGTAGCCACACCATAGGTCCTGGGGCCGTATTTTGAGCTACCATCGTGGTTAAAGGTGAGGCGGGAGCCCCAGAGGCGGTCAGAGCTGGTGGGGACCTCCTTCCGCGGCTGCTCCATCTTGGCCAGAATCTCTTCCACTGTGGTGGCTGCAAAGCGCTCAGAGGCTGGACGGAAGGGGGCGGGGGCCTTCCGCACACCCCCTGGGGCAGCACATCGAGCCGGGGGTGTCAACGGAGGCATCTCTTCTTTCCCAGCCTCCTCTTTCCCAGCCTCTTGAGTGGCTTCTCCTCCAGTAGACGTCTCGGCCGGCGGTCTTGGTGCAAAGGGAAGGGGACGCCTGCTGCCACCATAGGGCTGGGGTCCTGCCAGCATGTTCATCTTCCGGGCAGAAGGCAGCTCAGCCAGAGGACCCCGGGGTGGCCGCGGCCCAACAGACACCAGCAGGCTGGGCTTGGCAGGCAGGGCTGGCTTGGCAGGCAGGGCCCGGGGTTTGGGCTTGACAGGAGGTTTGGCCCGAGGGTCACCTACCAAAAGGAAAGGGTTGGTTGGGGAGGCTGTCAGAAGAACCAGGATGTAGACTTCTTCATCTCCTCCCTATTAACTCAAAATGTTGACAACCTTCAAGGCACAAGCCACATGTCACCTCTTCCATGAAGCCTTCCTTGGTTTACCATACCTATCCCAGAAGCACCTTCTGTCTCCAAATTCTCAAAATGTTTATTCAATCCTTCCTGGAAGCTAAAGCTATTTAAGGGTCCAGCTGACACCTTATTTGTCCCTGTACCCTACTCTGCATCTAACACGTTCTTATTGAATGAATGAATGAATGAATGAGAAAATGAGCCAATAAACAAATGCTACCTACCCATAATCGAGCCCTCAGCCCAACATTTCTCCAATCTAGTCCGGTCCTCTTACATGACACTCTACCCTCCTACCATCCACAGCAAACCTTTTATCCCAGCTGAGTCTCCCTACTCTGCCTCCTGGCTGTACCTCCCCAGGACACACCCAGGCCACCTCCCCAGGTGTGTGATGAGGAATGCAAACTTATTATTGACCTAACCCACCCAGAAATAAATCTGCCGCAGGAAAAGAAAACAAGATTAGGAACCTACCTTCTATATAAGGCATTCCAAAGCCAAATAAAAGACCTTGGGATTACTCATTGCCACGGCCCTCCTAACAGAAACCTCTATCATCCACTCATTCGGCTCAGCCTAAGAAAGGAGTCTAGACAGGAGCCAGGAGGCCTGGGTTCAAATCCCTATAGGTACACGTCATTTCTCATCTAGGCCCCCGCCTCCTCCTCGCAAAACACTCACATCATTTGGAAGGTTAGCTTGTTCTTATCTGCTGTAGATCTAAGACCTCTAACTGTTCTAAAGGGTCTTACCAGGAACTGAGAACCTTTCAAACTCATCCTGCCCTCCTCCCTCCCACCTCAACAGAATCATCACTCCCCCACCCCTTCCAGGACAGAATGCGGGCTCAGCCTCCACCCCTCTCACTGCCCTCCCGGCCACCCGGCTCCACCCTGCACCCACAGGCACCTACCTGGCTCAGAGCCAGCAGATACCAGCTCCTCCTCCATCTCCCGGGGTGGTGGGGAAGCCATGGCTGTGCCTTCCCTGAGAACAGACACTTTCATCACATTCGGCAGAACCTGCATGAGAATTGAGAAGCGGAGGGTGTGAATAGGGGCAGCCAAAGACCTGGGAAATAAGAGGGAGAAGGCGAGAGGGTTGGGCGTTGGCAGTAGGCTTGGCCAAGGGAAGCCTGCTACTTCTAGCAGAGGCAGAGTGTGGGACAGGAAGAGGGAACTTCAGAGCGGGTGGGAGGTCAAGGGAGGTCCCCAGCAGTCTATCCTCAATTCTTCCCAGATCACTCTCTAACTCTGGTCTTCTAACCACAAAGTCCTGGAGCTTCAGGGAGCTACCTACTCTTCCCTCCCCTGCTGAGCTCTCCGAGACACCCCACTTACTATTCCCAGGGCCCCCCTTGGGTGCAGCAGCCCGCTCGAGGTATCTACTCAGGGGCAAAGCAAGAAGGCCCCAGAGTCTGAAGCCTCTTCGTGAATCACTTCAGGGGAGACGGGAAAAACCCGCTCCTCCCCGACCTGGGGCTCCACCCCACAGCCTGCCTTCCCTTTCCCGCTCACCCTCCTTCCCTCCCTCCCTCCTGCAGCTGGGAGTGGTTCCCTCTCCCCCCTTCCTCCTCCTCCATCCACATCCCTGCCCCAATCCCGCCTCCCTCAGAGCCGTCTCATCCAAACACGGAAAAATAAGGAATAAGAAGTAAACATCTGGAATACATTTTTTTCTTTAATTTCTCAATTGCTTTGGCTTCAGCACGGAATTTGATGAGGTAAAAGCCAGGGCCTAGTCCTGTTGCCATAGCAATGGCCTCCCACTGGATTTCCAGAGCCGTGCCAAGAGGAAGGAGGAGCCGGCCCAGGCTGGGCTGGGAGAATGGGACAGGGCTTGAGAACATCCGGTGGTGGGGTGCCTGGGGGAGGGGGGGGAAGACTCCTGGGGTTTCCCCTTCTAGGACAGTCAGGGTAGGACAGCCACAGCCTAGGCACTGCTGATACTTGGGGTGGCCCTCGTGGCCTAGGATTGGCCTGAGGGGTTTTGAGGGGCAGAAGAAAATTTTAAACCCAGTGGCACAGCCCTATAGAAGTCACTGGGTGTCCCTCCTCTAAGCCTGAACCAGGAGGGGGACTGGGGTCTGATTCAATGCTGGGTGGGTCTACCCCCTTCTAGCTGTGTGCCCTCAGGCACAGTGCTTACTGCTCGAAGCCTCGGTTTCCCCCGGTGAAAAGTGGAGTTAGTGTGACTGTTGGGAGACTTGGGGGGGGGGGTGGAATGCATGCAAACTGCTTAGCATAATGCCTAGCACATAATACGTGCCCAATAAATGTTGGCCATTATGAATACGATTCCATTCGGGGTCACCAATGAGCTAACATCCTTGGTAACCACCTCCCCCTCTCCCCAGACCATTCCTCACTCCCACAGGGCCGTCATGTCACCTGCTCTTCAGACACTCCACCACCTCCTCAGTTCTCATCCTGGCTCCCGAAGCACCATCCCACCCACAACACCCCCACCCCCATCCCAGGCTCTCCAGCCTGGGGGACAGAGTGCTCCTCCCTCTAGTTCCAAAGGAAGGGGGATGTTTCCTAACACGTGGCATGCACAGAGCCCCTGACATGAAAATCTAACCCCCTCCAAACGGCAATGGGCACAGCCTTCCTCAGAGTCACCCACTCCTAGTCAGGGAAGACAGCGCCGAATCCAAAGAAGGGCCTCTGATGCCCAACATTTGCAAAACCCACCCACCCCTCACCTTTGACCCTGCCCCAGCTTGTTTCAAAGATGGGAGGGAGCAGAGGGAAGAGGGTAGAGAGAAACCCAAGACTGTCCATTCGCTTGGTCAGCGAACTTGCAGGGCGCACTGCTCACTATGGGTGGGTGAATAACTGTGCAGAGCCGGGCCAAGTGTGCATGGGGGAGGGGCCCATGATAGGGAAAACAATATTAAAACACAAGATTGTTTCCTTGTCCTTGAACATTATTACATGGAACATGGTGTGGGTGATTAGAAATGGAGACAAACAGGCCCAGCACCGAAAAACGCTTTCACCTGGGGGCCTGAGGGACACTCTGCAGTATGAGGGCGCAGCAATGAAGCGGGGCTCGGCTTCCCCAGCCGAGGGGACCCCACCGCAGGAAACCCAGGTGCCAAGCCCTGGCTGCAGAATCACAGCTCTGAGCACTCCCCACCCCAGGAATCGGGGGCTGCAAGGGCTGGGGAGAGGTCGGGCAGTTCCAGCCGGGGCAGGGGCCCAAAGGGACTTGGGCGCAAGCGGGGTCGCCCCTCTGGACCCTAGGATCTCTGCCCGGACCCGGACCCAGAGAGGTCGGCAGGGATGGCACATGAACTGCTGGAGGAGGGAGGGCCAACGGAAGACGGAACAGCCAGGGTGAGGGGCCGTCTGGAGAGGCCCAGTGGGAAAGCTGGGGACAGAGGGGACGGCAGCAGCCGAGGAGGAGGAGGAGAGGAGGGGGGCGGAGGGGGCGGGGGCGG
>NW_005371656.1:913116-923624 GCF_000412655.1 Myotis brandtii
GCCGCGGGGCCCCGCCCCCGGCCCCGCCCAGGACCACGCCCCCGAGCGCCTCATGAATATCCATGAGCCAATGGAAACCCGGAGTGGAAAGCCCGTGCCGAGCTCGCCTGACCGTATGCAAACAGGAGCGGCCCAGCCACTCAATTATTCATGAGGCTCGCAAATGAGGGACCCGCCCCAGGATCCGACCCGGTGAAACTGACGCAATTCAGCCGCTAACAGCGTTGGGGCAAAATGGCCACCGAGACGACGGCCTAGAGAGGAAACCTAAGGCGACGGCGCAATCCTCAGGCTCCGCGGCCCGAACTGATTGCGGCACCATAGAGTCAAGGCGGGGAAAGAAGGGAACCGCGGG
Organism: Myotis brandtii; assembly: GCF_000412655.1. Classification (NCBI taxonomy): domain Eukaryota; kingdom Metazoa; phylum Chordata; class Mammalia; order Chiroptera; family Vespertilionidae; genus Myotis; species Myotis brandtii. Next base: position 913,472 of record NW_005371656.1, read on the forward strand.
CCGCGGGAGACTTCCTGTGGCGACACCTGGGAGCCGATGCCACGTGGCCACCCCACGTGTGCCAGTTCAGATTGAGAGCCACCGTGAGGAAGACTGTAGCTCTATATTCCTCACCGATCCTCCTCACTCCCCTCCTGTTATGCCCGCTCCCTAGATACAAACTCTTCCTGACCTCATAATTTGGTGCACCCCTTTTCCTGCCAAGCTCCACCGCATTCCACTCCTCTCCTGCACCCCCATCGGACCGTAACCCCACCCCCACCCGCCCATCCAACCGTCCAGCTCAGGTTTCCCTCCTCCCGGTGGCAGCGGCCAGTCGATCCTGATTCCATTAACGGAGGCCTGGAAGACCCTTGCCTCTCGGTGATTGAGGATGGAGCCAGCAGCCGCCCCCCCGCAGCTTGGCTAATGGAGTGGAACTGTGAGAGCGGCTTCCTAATCAGATCAGCTCTCATTTCCACACTCTCCGGTGGCCCGTCCCGGCAGAAGAGGGTGAAAACCAATGCTCGTCCAGCCGGGAACAGAACAGGATGTACCTGAAGACTGGATTCCCACGGGCAGCAGGCCCTGCCCATCAGAGCGGGTGGTAAACATCACCAAGAACAGGGAGAGCAATACAGCAGGGCTACAGAGAAGGCAGAGGACATGGTTTCCAAAGTCAGTTCCCTTTATTAAATGATTTTTTTTCCACAGACCAGAAATACAAAATAAAAGTAGAAATAGGCCCCAGTTAGGAGCTACAGGCCTGAGCTCACATGACCCCTGTGGCAGCAACTTGAACAGGACAAGCAGCTATTATATCCCTCAGGTCGGGAAAGGAGGACAAGGGTTTGAATCCAGCATTGCCCTGTCTCTCCCCAAACTATGAAGAGCCATCCTTGTGAAGCAGCAGGGGAGTAAGACACCCCCGCTGTCCCAGTGAAGTGCATCCCCCCAGGAGAATCCAAAGGCTACATTTCGTATGAGAAACTGGTACAAAAACATGGGTGGGGAGGCCAGGGGGGTGACAGGACAAGCCCAAGGAGAGAGAATTTTCCTCCTCTCTACTCATCAGATCCGGACGCAGAGTCTTCTGAGCTGGGGGGCGTGGTGGCTAGTTCCTCTTCTTCAGAGTCCTGAAAAACCAAATGTTTCTTTAGGGGAAAGGTAGAATCCCAGTTGCCCTCCTGGCACTGTTCAGTGGGTAAAGGGCCCCCAGTTCCCTATCCCCATCCCTAAACTCCAACACTAGCCTTCAGAACCCCAGAATTCCACCTATCCACTCCATCCCAGTACTCTTATGGACCAGCCACAAACCTCAGCCCAGGAACATCTGCCACCTCCCACCTCGAACTCAGATGCCCCTCACCCTGCCAGGCCCCCCAGCCCCCAAACTCCTGCCGCACCTCACTCCGCCTTCTCTTCTTTTTGCTCTTGTTCTCTCCTGAAGAGCTGTCGTCACTGGTCACAAACTCTTTGCTCTTGAAGCTCTCACTGAGCTGCCTTGATGATGACTTGGATGATGAGCCCTTAGAGGGTGTTGACTTCTTTTCCATCTTTACCTTTACTTTCTTCTTCTTCTTTGACTTGTCCCTACATTAGCAAGAGGGCAAAGGGGCTAGGCCTTCAGGTTCATCAAGGCCTTTAACAGGGCCTCTCTAGGTCCCAGCCATACTGCACTATAAACGTCAACGGCCAGCCATGTCAGCCCCAAGGGCCCCAAGGAAAAGCAGAAGATGTAGGGGTCATAACCTGGACACAGGCAAAACTTATTTATTTGACATCTCTTGCTTTATCTTTAAAAATTAATTACATGAATGATATAATATGTATTTAAATATCCCATACCTTCATATAAAATAGACCCTCTAGGAAAATGGGCCATATTTATCCAGCACATCACCCATACTTGGGCAACTGCCTACCCAGATTTGAGAAGCACTGCCATACTGCAATCAGAGGTATCTCTATTACCTTTAACACCCTAATTCTCAACTTGGACCTGCAAAAATATTTGCCAAAAATAGCAGTTACTGGGCCATTCTGTTCCCAACACTCACCTCTTAGAAGACTCACCCCTGCCCCCTTCATATTCTTTCATGGCTTTTTCATATTCCCTCCTGGCATCCTCAGCTTTGCGATCCCACTCCTGACACACACACACACACCGTGGGGGGGGGGGGGGGGGGGGTTTACAAATATTTATATTTTTTATTGATATCAGAGAGGAAGGGAGAGGGATAGAGAGATAGAAATATCAACAATAAGAGAGAATCACTGATTGGCTGCCTCCTGCACAGCCCGCACGGGGGGGGGGGGGGGGGGGGTGAGAGAGAACAGAGAATGAGATCCCTTCCCTGATGCAGGCAAAACCCATACAGAAAAGTTCTGCCAACGGCCCCTTGCCCCCTTTCTCAATTACAAGATTCACCACCCCTCATCTCTGCGGCTACTCACCTCTTTCTTCTCTTTGGACATTGCCTTCCAGATCTCGCCTGCCTTCTTGGAAAGATCAGTGATACTGATGCCGGGATGGTCTGACTTGATCTTCTCTCGGCTGGCATTGAGCCACAGCATGTAGGCAGACATGGGCCTCTTGGGGGCATTGGGGTCTTTGCCCTTCTTCACCTGCACAACCACCCAATGCCTTCAGCCACCTATATCCCACAGACCCCCACATTCTCCCAAAGCAATTATTTGGATCACCTACCTGGGGACAAAATGGAGAAAGGACTAAACAGCATCAAACTACACTGAGAGCTCCCTAAGGACAGGGACCATGAGAGCTCTGCACCCCAGTGCCCAGCTCATTAGGGGCCCCTTTCTTTGCTCTCCTGGAACAAAGCCTGTTTCCTATTCAGATATCCCAGAAGCTAATTATGTCAAGGACCAGAGAAGAACATTTCCAAGATACTCCTCGAGGCCGAAATCACTAGCTACAAAAAGCAATCCCAGGAGAACTAATCGAGAGGCCCCACTGGTGGTGACAGAAGTCAGACAATGGCCACCCAGCACCCTCCCATTCAGAAGAGAGGCCGCACCTCCATAGGCTTCTTGCGGCTCTTGCGATCCTTGGCCATCTTGGCCTTTTTAAGCTGTTTCCTTTTCTTCTCATCCCGGTCACTGTCACCTTCGTTACTGGAGGAGCTGGCAGAGGCGTTGCTGTCAAACCTGCCAAGGAGAGTGAGGCCGAGACTCAGGGAGGGAGGACGGACCCCCATGGCCCCAGGTCAGGAAGAAAATAAGTCCAAAGACACCTGCTGAGAAAGGGGAATGGGAGGACCACACAGCCTCCACCACCATCTCCAACTCTGCTTCCGCCCCTTCGCTGAGGTGGCTTCCACCACCACCTCTCCAGACCCAGCCACAGCAATGGGCTAGCTGGTGACTCAATCAAAGGAAAGCAAATGGGCTTCAGCTGCTCTCCTTGGTCACAGCCTAACCCAGGTCCCACTCCATCCCCAAGCTCCTGAGGACAGGAATTCTGTCTCATCAACATGCCCCAAGTCCACTTCACCACTTCCTTTGAGTTACTCATCTTAATCTACCCTGTAGTCTTTCTAGTAAAGAGATAATTACTAGAAATAGTGGGGGAAACCCGCTCTGGCCTAACCCAGTACATACCCATGTAATTAACAGTCCTATCTGATACACACAGAACGCCACAGAAGAGACAACCACCGATACCTGCATGGTGCTCAAGTTTTCAAGGCACTTTCATGAGCCTTTTCTCAATGACTCACTATGAACAAGCATGTGGCAAGCACAGGTAGTGGACTCCTGTAGACTTTCTTTCCTATTTCTCCCCAATATTCATTCCAATTCTTCTGGATTAAGAGTCTCCATTTTCTGTTGGGAACCACTGTGTCGCCATTCAGGAAAGGCTCACCCATCCGCAGGCACTTAGGGTGGGTGCATGGCCTAGTTCTGCCCATCAGAACACATGCTCATAACTCAGGTTCAGAAGGGCCACGTAACCACCTGCTCACCGCTGCCTGAGAGCAGAGGTACTCCTGGTGTAAACCAGTGGGACTAAGCCTCTGAGGCTTCTGAGGGTCACTTGGCACTGCATGGGGCAGACAAACCTACTGAAATAAGCAAATCAGCCCTAGCTGGTTTGGCTCACTGGATAGGGCATTGGCCTGCAGGCTGAAGGGTCCCGGGTTCAATTCCGGTCAAGGGCACATGCCCGGGTTGTGGGCTCAATCCCCAGTAAAGGGCATGCAGGAGGCAGCTGACCAATGATTCTTTCTCATCACTGATGTTTCTCTCTCTCCCTCTCCCTTCCTCTCTGAAATCAATAAAAATATGGATATCAGAAGGAACAGAAACACATTCTCCATGGCTTCTGAGCACCTTGATCCAGGTGCCTGAAGCCAATCTTATCCCTTGGCCTCTCCAGTTACAAGAACTCACAAAATTCCCTTTTATGCTATAGTCGGTTTGTGATATATTTCTGACACTGGCAATCAAAAGTCTTGATCAATATGGGGGCGCTACTGCCGTTTCACAGATGGAAAAGCTGAGATTCAATGACCTGAGGACTCTCAGCTGGTAAGTGGGAGCACTGGCTGAATCTCAGCCCAGCCTCTCCCACTACCCTTCTCTGGATTCACAACGTGCCTTGCACTGACACTTGACGATTTTCTTTTATTTTTTTAAATATATTTTTATTGATTTCAGAGAGGAAGGGAGAGGGAGAGAGAGAAACATCAATGAGAAGAGAGAATCATTGATCGGTTGCCTTCTGCATGCCCCCTACTGGTGATCAAGCCCACAACCTGGACATGTGCCCCTGACCGGAATTGAACCGGGGACCTTTCAGTCCGCAGGCCAACGCTCTATCCACTGGGCCAAACCAGTTAGGGTTATACACTTGACGATTTTCAAAGCATCATCTCCACCTATCACCTCATTGCAGGTCATTTTCTACCCTGGATCAGTAGCTTATGCTGGGGACGCAAGAAATGGCCAGATATCTCTGGTCCCTCACAAGCCACCCCCATGGGGTGGACCCAAAACTCACTCCTCTGCCACGTCCTCCTCCTCTTCACCTGGGTTGAAAGACTCATCTGAAAAGGAACACAGGATTCATCAGTTTTGCCCCATGGAAATCCCCTCTCCTGACCCAGACACCTGGCTCTGGCGGGAAGGGTCTGACAGCCCCCCGCCCCGGCACTGCCAAAGCTAGCCCACCGGTTTCTTCTCCCGAGTCATCGCTGCTGTCGTTGGCATTCTCTTCCCGGATCTTGCCCTCCTCCTTCATCCGCTCCAAGTAGGCATCGTGCTGATCTTCATCAGAGTCAGCATAGTCATCGTAGCTTGGGTTCATGCCCTAGGCAGGGAAGAGATGGGAGTAAGGGCCACTCGCCCAGGTGCCAGAACCCCGGCACACTCAAAAGCACGCCCCCATGCCTGTAAGATCAGAGCAACAGCCCCCAGCTGGGGCTGAATTGTCCACACACAGCCAGCGTGCAGGGCCTATGCCCCGAAAACTTCCTGCCAACTGGGTTAGTCCAAGCTCCTCCCTCTCCCAGCCCCACTGGGGGCTCCTGGGGGCGGCAGAGACTGATCTAAGGTCATGCGAGGAAACCTGCATCAGGAGGGGAAGGGTCACACGCACCTCTTTCTTCTATAAGGGTAAGAAGAGAAGGGAGAGTGAAAAAAAGCCGGAAGAGTCCCTGCCCCTTCCCCCCGCCAAAGAACGGGAGAGGCTCAGCCTTTCCACACACAGCGGTACCTCTTTCAATCCTCGGTTTTTGATGTTGAGTTTTTTTGCATTGACAAAATCAAACAGCTTCCCATACTCCTCCCTGTGGGGGGAGATGCACAGTTACCAGACAGGCAGGGCCAACGAGAGGAGGACTACCATGGACCGGGACAGACTATGGGGCCTGGAGCTCTTGACCACGTTATCCAACCCAACAGCTCAGAGACACTCGGAGGACAGCAGGAAAGAGTCTGACACTAGTCTTGAAAGAGGAACCTGTACAGCTCTCAAGAGTTCTGAGAAAGAAAAGGTGGGGAGGGGTGCACCGAGTAGGGGGAGGAGGCGAGGGGAGGGGATGTCATCTTTTGACCGGATTGTATTTCATACTTCACCGTTGTTATGAGGATTAAGTGTGAAACAGCGAGCACTCGATAAACATTAGCTGCTGTGTTCTTGGGCACCGAGCTCATTCCAGGAAAGGGAAAGATAGCATTTCCATCATGGGGGGAGTGGAGGAGGAGAGGGCCAGTACTGAACAAGAGCTTTAGTAATATGGAAAACAATATTGTTAAGAACAGAAAAAAAAAAAAACAATGCAGAGGCTTCCAAAGGCTGAGCACTTCAAGGAGAAGAACCAAAGCCCAAGGAAGCAAAAGAAAAATTCTGCTCAAGGCAAGAAGTCAGGGACGAGTCACAGGCCAACAGGGGGGTCCCAGGCCTCCCAGTCAAGACTGGGTAAGGACCAGGATACCCAGGAAGGGACTGGCAGAGGCTCTCACCTCTCAATGCTACTGAAGGTATACTGAGTGCCCTGCTTGGTCTCAATTTCAAAGTCAAAGGACCGTGTGGTGGTGGTGCCACGGGCGAAGTTGACGAAGGAGATCTCATCAAAGCGGATGTGCACGGGTGGCTTGTGGACGTAGATGAAGCCCCGCTCCAGCGGATACAGCAGTCCTGAGCTCGCCTTGTAGGAGCAGGTGATGCACTGGGCCCCAGAGTGCCTGGTGGAGGGCACAGGGAGCCCAGTCAGTGCCTGAGGCAGCAGGTGGCACAGAGCCACAGAGAACATCTCTCGGGAGTATATCTGCTCAGGCCCTCAAGTGAGTGAACCTCACTAAGCTGCTCTAATGAAGGTGACTGACACCATCAAGATACAACCCAACCAGGCCTCTGAGAAGCCGTGCTCCCATCCCAGGGGGGGCTTACCCAGGAGACGTGGCACAGCCCACCCCCGTAGCCCAGGACCCGGGCCTGCACGCTCACCCTTGGAAGTTGCCCGGAACTGTGATCTTGCGGTTCACCAGTGCCTTCATGACCCGGCTGACCATCTCATAGAGGGATCCCGACATGTTCTTGGTGAGCCGCCCCTCAAAGCGCTTCTCGACCTCTTCTCTACAAACAGAGGAAGATGAGATCACGAGCACAGCTGCCTTCTAACGCACACCCATCTCCTGCAGGCAGGGGCAGGCATGAGGGAGCACTCACTCATTCATGTTGAGAGTCAAGGAGATGTCCTCATCCTTGGAGAAGAGGAGGATCAGAAAGTGGTAACGGGTCTGGCCTTGCTTGATGGGGGGATCCAGGCTGATCTGGTAAGGAAGAGCCAACAAGGCTTAGCACCAGTCGAAGCCCCACGAGAACTTGCTGACTAACTAAACCCCAGTGAAATCCACCTGCCAGACTCGGGCAGAAACCAGGCCAATCCACTCCCGGTGATTTCTGCTCACCACAAAGAACATCTGGCGCTGGTCCTTGTGGGGTAGCAAAAAGAGGCGCAGCACCGTGGTGTAGGGGATCTTGTAGTCGAAGGTCTTGCCGTGCAGATGCAGAAAGGTGGGGTAGATCCTAATGTCGTACCGTCCTCGGGGAGTCAGACACTGCAGCTCCCGGAAGATACAGATGGCATCTCCAGTGGCCTGGATCACATCCGCCTTAGACAGCACGTTCTGGGCAAAGGCCTGCGAAAGCACACACTGGTAATGGAGCAGCAGGACCTGTTCCCAGGCCAGCCAGGCCCACTTGGCACCATCTGCCCCCAAGGTGACCAGGGGAGGCCTCACCTCAACAGGGTCCACGCCATCCTCTTGGGTGGGAGGCACGTAGAAGCGCACCTCCATGAGCGAGACCTCTGCATCATCGTTCTGGTGGAACTCCAGGGTCACCTCATTCTTGCCTGTGGTGCACTGGGACACGTTGCTGAGGGGTATCTCGAAGACCGGCTGGTCGCCAATGTCAAAGGAAAGCAGCTGCCCTGTGGGGAAAGGGCTATCAAGCCACAGCTCCTCCCCTCGAGTCTGCATAAACCACGTTCCCACCAGACACAAGTTCCCTGAGGACAGGGCTACCCTGTTCACACTGCACCCACAAGACCAGGCACAGTGGTCCTTGATAAATACACGAGGAATTACAAACTGAGAGGAAATCAGAGACAGTGACAGAAAGAAATAAATTAAAGGCTGCCACCCTCATCCTACCTTCTCCCCAAACCTCAACCTGGCCCAGGACTCACCACCAAACTTCACCGTTCCCCAGTTCCAGCCCTTCACACATAGGTCCTTCTCCATTAGCTCAAGGCGATAGTGAGTTTTGAAGAAATCAGCGAGTTTCTCAAACTCCTGTGGGTGGAGTGGAGAGAGCAATCCCAGTAACACTGATGGTTTTAACACAAGCTTGAACATTCTGCAATTATCTATTTCTGAGAAATTGCCCCAATATACCTTTTATCAGAAATCCATGCTGATTTAGAATCTCAGCTATAAAACACTGTAAGAGGTTGTTTCTGGGGACTGGATCTCTGGGAGGGGAAGAGTAGAGTAAGGAACTGACCGCTCGTGGTTATGGGCCTCACAGTGCTATCTTGGTGCAGATATTGCTTTAATGAAAGTGAACATTAGAAGGAAGTGGATATTAAGAGGAAGTAAAGTCTTCAACCCAGGCAGTTCAAAGTGGAAAAACAAAACCTGAACTAACGCATCAAACTAAGACTCTGCACCTGAATAAAGGCAACAAGCAGAAACCAAAAAAAATAAAAACGGCAGAAAATCTTCTGGAAGTCAAGGCACAAAGACACTCCAGACTCTGACACCCAAAGCTGAACACTCATTGCCTGGTGGCCTCAATCAATGGCCTTGCTCTACGGAGCTCAAACCAGCAACTGCGGGGTTACCACAGGAAGGAGACCCAACTCTCTCCAGAAGATTAAAATGAAACCAGATGGCACCATAAAAGGGGGTTTATGGCAAGAGGACACCTCACCGATTCTCGGAAGCCGTCATACTTGTAGACATGGCCGTTCTTTGTGAGCAGCTTAAGTCCATGGCCCAGAGCCACCCGGCGCCAGATGCCTTCCGTCAACTCCCCAGCCTGGATGTTGTCCACTTTGCCCGTCTTACTGTTCTTGAAGATGATGCCCTGGCGGCTCAACCTCAGCCGCCCATCATTCTGTTGGAAAAAGGGGTCCAAATGCATCATTCTAGGCTGGCCAGGTATCAATCCAGAAGCAACAGCTTAAGTGCTGGGGGCCAGCAAAAAAGGGACAAGTAGCCAGGAAGCCGGGATCCTAATCCTGGCTCTGGCATCCAGAACCCGTGCAGGTCCTCCGTTTCAGGATTCTGGATTGAACGGCAGGCACGGTCCCTTCAAACTCAGACCCTGTAACTCTCGTACTTTCTCACTGTCGCCTTTTGTTGGGGCAACACCAAGTACAGGACACTCTGACTCCTTTTCCAAAGTAGCAACACGATCCAAGCAAGCTCTTGTGTATGGACGGAAAGTCTACTCCGCTCCCGCATCCCCACCTCCATCAAAAGCACAAGCCCTTCTTACCATGGAGCCTTTCACCTCCTGGTAGATGTCGTTGAACTCCAGTGTTTCTGCCATGCTAACTGCCCCTTTTGGCCTCAACCGGGAGCTGGACCCCAAATCTTGGATGGGTGTGCAGACACTCCCTCAGCAGGCTGGAAATCTGAATTCAAGAGGGAGACACCTGAGCATGAAAGACAACACCTCACTCTGCCCACGGATGGGGCCAGGTGGCAACCCATGGCTGTGCCTGCGAGGTTGAGGATCTCTGCCTGCGAGCCTTCAGGTGGGCTCCGCAGACCTCGAGGGGCCAGACCCAGCCCCGACCAGAGAACAGGGCCTGAAGTAGCGCTTACACCCCAACCAGACACAGGCTCTGGGCGCTCCACCGGGCGCCATGGCAACGAGCAGCCCATGGTACCCCCGGGCCAGCCCGGGGCCCGCACTTCGCCCGCGCCCTAACCCAGCTCAGGATGCAGGGTTCCCCTCCCAGCAACTGCATGCGCTCCCACCGCGTCGCGGCCCCAGCCCCGGGTTCCCCCCGTCCCATAAAGTGGATTCGCCCGGTGCCCGCGGATTCGAACGCGGAACGGCCCATCTGGAGTGTTCCGCGGGGGAGCAGGACTCGACCCCCCTGGGGCACGGGGACGGCGACCACCCACC
>NW_005371656.1:923881-952362 GCF_000412655.1 Myotis brandtii
CCCGCGTGCGCCGCCCAGCGTCCCGCCACCGGAAGCTGTCTCCGAACCATAGAGAGGACGAGCTGGCTAGAGAGGCGCGGGCCCGGCCGGCCTGCGAGGCGGTCACATAGAGCGTCGGCGGGTCTGGAGGACCTGAGCGCAGCCGGGCGGCGAGGAAGTCCCAACCGCTTGGCGTCGGACTAGGAAATGGGAACGCGTAGGGCTGTTTAAAAACTACAGGCACTGCTTCAGCGAAGGACCAGCTTCTAATGAGAAAAAGTGTAGTTTTCCTTTAGCGGACTTTCCACAGATGCGTGTGTTAGATGGACGTGGGCCCCTCTCTTCTGCACAATCGTGGTTTTTGTGGAGTGGAAGGAAGTCTGTGGGCCAAGAAGAAAAATACTTTGACTTGTGGAGAGAAATGACGCCTCCCACTGGCGGCGCAGAGAGCGCGGGTGTTGGTGTCGCCGCGACAGCCCTGCTATCCCCGGGATCACATGGGATTGGATCCTTTTGGAGATGAGTTCACTGTCTGCGCCCAAAAGCCTCACTTCTCTAACCACAATGTATGGATCGCCCAGAAGAGGCTGGTGCCAAGTTCAAGTGCTGGCGTCAGATGCACCTTGGAGCCAAAACTGGTGTGAAACCGCATCAGCCTGAGAGTGCCGGAGCCATGCCCCGCCTGTAGTCCTAGGATGCATCTTGGAAACCAAAGCGGGCCAGACCTGGAAGGCACGTCTGACTTTGTCTGCTCCAACCTCCTTTTGCAGGTGGGAAGGCTGAGGCCCGAAGAGGAGTCGACCAGGGTCTCAGCGAGTTGGGAGCAAAGCCAGAGCTTAGAACCCAAACCCAGTCCAGTTCTCTTCTGTCATAAGCACATGACTGTACATCCGGAATGATTGGTAATGTGTCCACATGAAGACAGGGGACAGCATATTCAAACTCAAGATGTCTCTGACAATCCGTCTTAAAGCAGTTAGACCAGCTTGGTGGCTCAGTCCCCGGGTGCGAGACCGAGGGTATGCACCATTGCTCCCTGAACTCGTGGCTTTGCCCTCTGGGGAATGGCCTTTGCAGCACTAGCAACGTTGTTCAACTGGATTCCATAAATACATACTGAGCTCTAGCTGGTTTGGCTCCGTGGGTAGAGTGTCGGCCTGCGGACCACAGGGTCCTAGGTTGGATTCGAGTCAAGGGCACATGCCCGGATTGCAGGCTCCATCCGCAGTAGGGGGCGTGCAGGAGGCAGCCGATCAATGATTCTTTCTCATCATTGATGTTTCTCTCTCTCTCTCTCTCTCCCTCTCCTTTCCTTTCTAAAAACAATAAAAATATATTTTTTAAAAATTTCATCATTGATGTTCTCTCCCCTCTCCCTCTCTGAAACCAATAAAAATATATTTATAAATAAATAAATACATATTGAGCGCCAACAGAGTTCTAGGATTTAAGGAAACTGGTGAACAAGATGGAAACATTACCAGCCTTCCAGGAGCATACAATCTAACAAATGATTCAGATAAGTAAACTGACAGTAAAATAAAACAATAACAACAAAAAAAACACTTGATAATGCTATTCTACATGTAGAGCTTCAGCCACTGCCAACTTGAGTTAGAAACGTGAACTGCGATTCCTTACTCCCTCCAGGGAGAACAAGAGAGCTGTTTGAGACCCCTCCCCTGACCCATTCTATTAGAGGCAACTATGGAATGGGGGTGGGGGTGGGGGCTGGCTGCAGAACTGAGTGGCTTAGGAAGACTGGAGTGAAGGGGGTACTCCTATAGGGAGGTTATTAGGTGGCTGGGGGATGGGCCATTGCGAGGGGCTTTCAGGAGAGCATAAAGCAGCTGGTGAGCTGGGCTGAGGATGCAGCATAGAGAATGGAATAGAACCGTAGCCAGAGTGCAGATAAAGCATGAGTCCCAGAGGGCCCTCGCCAGCTGGATCGCAGGCAATCAGGAGCCAGGGATTGGAGACCCCACCCCTGCTGTGACATCACAGGGGAGTGGGGTGGAGACGAACAAAAAGGGGTCCCCCGCCCTGGCCTTGGACTCTTGGCAGCCCAGAGCGTCAAGAGCAGAGAGAGCCTGGGCTCTGGGCTAGGGTTGCCTGACTTAAAGGAGCAGGCTCCCCATTCCGCAAGCCCCTCTAAACTGCCCCCTCCAGGCCTCCTTGATCCCCGTCTCCCAGTCTGAGGACCTCTGCCTCCCGCAGCCACCACTGGGTCCCTCTGAGCGGTCCATGAGCACGCTCTCAGGATGAACTGCATGTCAGATTTCTTCACCTACGAGACCACCAAGTCTGTGGTTGTGAAGAGCTGGACCATTGGGATCATCAACCGGGCAGTTCAGCTTCTCATCATCTCCTACTTTGTGGGGTGAGTCTGAGGCCCTTCAGGTCCCAGGAGGGGAGGGCTGCCCGGTGTCCTGGCCCCCTTCTCCCCTCGGTGGTGCTGTCCAGCTTCCTCAGCTTCTTTCTCCTCTCTTGGGGAAACAGTCTGTTTGGTGGAGGTGTGTCTCAAGGGCCAGCCTCTGCCGCCCTCATCGGGGATCTGGTCCCAGGATGGGTTTTCCCTCCAGTGAATCCACAGTTGGAGAGTGGTCTGTAGGCACACACCCCAAGGGGAGTCCTTGCCCTGGCACCACTCTCCACCAGGAGAGGTCCCAGGGGACCATCTCCCCTCTCCCTTCTCTCATCCCCACCCTCAACCAGAGAGCAGGCAGACCAGACCCCCTGACACATCTTTCCACTGACCTCAGTCAACTCTTTGGGGCCGCAAGAAGACAAGGGGGACAGAAGGGGACAGAAGACACTGAAACAAGGGAGATGGTGACAGCGTGATTTCGAGGTGGGAAGGAGAGAACTGCACCCGCTTTAGAATGAGGGCTCCCCTCCTGGCATGGGGGGAGAGGAGCTAGAAAGGGGAGAAACCCTTGCTCTGGGAGGGTCAGACTAGGCAGGGGGATCTTTCCCTTAGGAGAGAGGGAGGAACATAGGCACCAATGACATTCCAGGGAAGAGTTTTTTAGGAGAAAAGTGACTTTTCTGAATATGGTGAGGTGTCCCTCTTCACGAAGCCAGAAATACTCCGCTTTGTAAATTCCCTACTTCTACCTGACTTTGTACTGTATAACCCATCCTGGGAGATACTTAAGAGCCAGCGAGGTCTAAACACCCCTCTCCGCCCCCACTTCTTTGAGGCACCCCCCCCATTCACACACGCCCAGACATACACACTCACACACCCAGAGAGAGACACACAGACATACCCACTCATACTCACACAGACACAGACACACTCACACAGAGACACACACACCCACACACATAAGCACACAACACACATGCACAAAAGGCCGAGGAACACAGGATGGCCAGAGAGGAAACACATTTCTCATGGTCCTTCGCACACGCTGGTGGGCCCCAGGAAATACAGGTCAGAACTTCGAGGGTTTACTTTCCTGGTGTGCAGGTCTCTAGTTCATGCTGTTCTTTGAGACAATGGGTCTGTGTGTGAGACACAGCCAGCCACTGCCGGCTGCCGTGAGTCCATTCAAGCGAGTGGAAGGAGACCTCCTGGGTGCGTGCGGCCGGAGCTGCGGGTGAGGGGCCTCCTTGCTGAAGGTCGCAGAAGTGGGAGGGTGTGCGTGGACAGGTGGGAAGACAGGGACTAAGGGATTTGGGCTCCGTGGGCTTCTGAGAGCCAGGAAGCTCCGGGCATACAGATGTTGTAGGCAAGGCTGCGCACAGGAACACTAGCGAAGGGACTCAAGCTCTGGGCTCGGATTGAGTGCCCTCGACGCTCCCTTCCACGTTTGAGGTTTTGTGAGATGTTTGCAAATGGTTCACGTCGGCATCTCCGGTGCCTGGCTCAAAGTTGGTTCCGAAAGGTTCGTGTTCACGTGCACGTGTGATGCTGTGACTGTTTACACGTAGCCACACGATGGTATGATGGTCCAGGCGGGGGCCCAAAGCTGCCTCAGCACATTCCCAGCCTGGCCCGGCTCTGTTGGCTCCTGGCAGGAGGTGGTGGGTAGAGGCAGCCAGCTCCTGGACCAGCCTGCTCAGCACCCCACTGCCCCGTCTGGTCTGATGCGCCGACCACCCCTGGAGCTGGAGCCTGGCCTGTTGGTGCCAGCACGAGATGGCGTCTTGGTATCCAACCCCATTCATCTCCCAGCCTGACAGCTCCCCCCAGAGCAGCTCCTTCCATTTGCATCGTCGGGTGCACTCCGCAGCCCAGCTCTCCCCCCTCCCAATCCCCGCCTGAGCCCCATCTCTGTGCACATGAGCCCATGCACCATTAGGATTTCCTGATTCCATTAATTTAGCACAAAGTGATTGAGCGTCTCTTCATGCCAGGCATTGTGCACCGAGGCTGGAACAGTGGGCAAACACAGACAACAGTCCTCACCCTCATGGAGCCTACAGTGCAAGAGATGGGCACTAATCAAATAATCTCTGCAAACAAATACAAAATTTCAGTGGGGGTTCAGGGTTGAAAGAAGAGACACAGTGCTAGGATAGCAGCTAGTATGTAGGCACTGGACTTGGTCAGGGAGCTAAGGAAGGTTTTCTGCAGATGCGGCATTCAAGCCAGACCTGAAGGACGAGTCGGAGCAACCCAGGGAAGGGAGAGAGTTCAAGGCAGAGAAGCCCAGCTCTACAAAGGGAACGGGCCTGGCTAATGGGGAGAAGAAAAGAAGGTCTCTGTGGCTGGAGCAGGAGGAGCAAGGGGAGGGGGGTGTAAGGTGGAGGCAGGATCCCAAGTGGATCCCAGACCTCAGACACCTCCGGTCTTTCCTTTTTACAGAAGAGGAATGGAAGGGAAGCTACTGAAACATTCTAGAGTGTGTGTGTGTGTGTGTGTGTGTGTGTGTGTGTGTGTGATTGAGAGAGATTGAGAGCAACAGACAGACATGATGAAATATGAATTGAGAAATTGAGAATGGTGGCTGATATGCCAAGGGATTGGAATAGGTAGGAGTGGATGCAGGAAAATGTGTTAACAGGTGGGCAATGGAGAGAGATGACTGTGACTTGGCCTCAATAGAATTTGAAAGGATTTGTAATGCTGTGATGTTAATGCTTAATGCTCGCTTCTTCCACTGTATGCTCGTCGGGATTGAGAGCAACAGACAGACATGATGAAATATGAATTGAGAAGACCACTCTGGTGGCTGATATGCCAAGGGATTGGAATAGGTAGGAGTGGATGCAGGAAAATGTGTTAACAGGTGGGCAATGGAGAGAGATGACTGTGACTTGGCCTCAATAGAATTTGAAAGGATTTGTAATGCTGTGATGTTAATGCTTAATGCTCGCTTCTTCCACTGTATGCTCGTCGGGTAGACCAGATGCACAACCTTACCTAGGACCTGTGTGACATGAGCCAACCATTTCTCCTAAGCACTCACGGCAACACACCACCTAATCGTCTCCACGCGTGCTCTCACCCCCGCCCCTGGCCTCAGTCTGTGATTGACACCACTTCATCACTGGTTTCTCTACCCAGCCCAGGTGCACAGAGAGGCCAGGACCTGCCTGGCATTTCTCCCACTGTCTTTCCTGGGCCCAGGTGGTAATCCAGTCTCCTCTATGGGGTGGGACTTCCTAAGAGCCAACCTCTTTTCTGGATCCCGTGAAGACCTGAGGAGGGAATGGGAGATCCCTGAGGCCTGAGTTCCCATAAACACTGGCCAGTGCCTGGCCTTAGGCTGGTTTTCGCAAACTAGCGGGGAGGGGAATCCCAGCCCTTTGATGCTCCCGCCATCGCCATCGGAAGGACCTGTGGTGGCTGATGGTACCTCTGGCCCAATAGCAGGCCTGCTCTCCTGTCCTCTCCCCACCCCCACCTCCACCCCACCCCCCTCAAGGCCTGATCCACAAGCTCATTATTTGCACAGCCAACCTCTTTGCTTCATTTCAAATGAAGAGTCTGATCTGCCTCATTTCAAATCTTATGTAGAAGCACAGCACATAAAGCCATTAAAATGGGGAGGCGCTCTAGTTAAGAAAGGGGCTGGAATTCCACCTCCTTGGCCCCCACCCCATCCTCTCACCCAAGGAAGCACCCCGAGGCACCCTGTTGACTAGGTGACAAGCACTAGGTGACAATACTGTGGGAAGACCTGCTGGAACCCCATCTTACAGGTTTAGAGAGAGCAGTGGTTTTCATGTGTCCCCTCTCGCCTCACCGCAGCCTTATGATGGCGAGACTAGGGGACGTGGGACACCTGGTTAGAAGCCTCCCTCTGACACCAGAGGTGGGGTGCAGACAGGTCATTTCACGTCTCCAAGTCTCCGTCGCTGTATCTGGAAAATGGGTTCAGGAATGCCTCTCCTGGGGAGCAATGGTGAGGGGAGGTAACCCGTGTCTGTTCGTCGCCAGCGTTGGGTGACTAGGTAATAGATAGTAACTGTCATTATCGCACAGGCCCCCCATCACGCCTCCCCCTTTCCCTCAGCCCAGCTCCCGGCTCCCGGCTCCCGGAGAGACCCCGTCCTCCGTCCTCCGGCACACACAGCACACCCTCCTCACACCCACTCCCTGGCCTCCTCCCTGCACACCCCACCTGCCAAGGAGCTGCCACCCGCCTTCCGCTCTATAAATAATAAACCAGGAACACAAGAAAAAATAAGTCAGAGCAGCCGAGTCAATGCCAGGAACGAGAGGCTCGGTCCTGCCCCATCGCCTGAGCCCTGGCCCCCAGGGACCCACGCAGCCCTCCGTTCTGGAAATGAAGCACCCCCGCGTTCGAGCTGCCCCGCTGACGCCCAGGCCCCACGGGGCCACTGAAATTCTTCTGCCTGTTATTTAACAGCAGAGAGAAACCTGCTGTGGCCGCTCCTCCCCACTGGGCACAGGAAGGAGCCCTGGGGAAGGAGGGGCCGGGGAAGGAGAGATTGGTCAGTTGCTCCTCCCAGCCTCTGGAGATGCGCCTATGCTGGGAGGTGCTTTCCCTGGACAAGGACCAGGGTCCAGGTCAGGGGCCAGCTGCGGCCAGGTCCTGACCCCGGACACAGCTGGAGACCCTGTGGTGAGGCCATTGTGAGCAGCCCGCCGGGGCTGGAACCCACATACAGGCTCCCTTATTTGTGGCGTGATGGTAATAACGAAGCCGTGTGGTGGGCTGGTGGCAAGGCCTCGGTGAGTCCTGCACGTGGACGGCATGTAGCGTGCTGGGCTGATGACGTGGTATTGACCATCTGAACTTGGCTTCTCGTCGGCAAATGTTCCCAAACTTTAAAAACGGGGATGGAAGGCGGGGTGCATGTCAGGAAACCATTTCATTAGATTGACGCTCAGCGATGTCTCCATCCCATGGCCAAGCACTGAGGTTGGGGGCGGGGGGTGAGCACACAGTAGTACAACCGCTGTTGGCTGGGAGCAGAGAGCTGGGGCCCGCGACCTCCCTCCTCCACTCTGCAGGGCCCCCAGCCACGAGCAAGGATGCTCATTTTGGACAGGTTTCTGGAAGGTGCTCCACCCCCCCACCCCCACCCCCTCTGCTGGGGCACGAGCCGGCGATTAGATTTCTACGTGAGCCACGCTCCCTTGTGAGATCTTGATGAACACCCACTTCCCTTCCAAGAGGAAAAAGATAGAAGTGCCAAGGAAGCCCAGCTCACGGCTCCCTGGTCTTCCGCAGGGGCGTGGTGTTCATAGAGCGTCTTACAGGCAGGCAGACAGCTCTCAACAGGCGTTCATCAGGATGGGCCTCTGTAAGGCCGTGACCATGAGACAGGTGACAGGTTGGGCGCCGCCTGCCAGCGCTGGCTGGGCCCCCAGCCTTCCTCTCCCGCTCTAGAGAGCGCACAGAATTCCGGCCCCTGAGAGAGGCCTGGCGTGGGGGTTCCTCGGAACCCTCTCACCAACAGCTGAACAAGCAGCCACTAGCAAATGTCAGCCTGGAGGGCAGGTGCCCATCCCACAAGTGACTCACCCCCTGGCATCTCCCAGCATCAGGGCATTCCAGAGGCCCCCAATCCAACCCCTCCCCGGGAGGTGGGCATCCCCGTCTCCTTGAGACTTCCCAGGCCTGTGGCGCTCACCGCCTCCCACCCCAGCCCCCAGCCCACTCTCGGGGTGAGAAAGCTCCTGGGCTTGAAGTCCTCAGCCCTCGTTATGAAGTCCTCGGGTCATCGCACGCGCTGCCCTCCGCTTCCCAGCCCCCAGATTGGTCTTCTCTGCCCTACACCGTCTCCCGCTCCTTGCGCTCATCCTCGTCTTGTGCCACCCTGGTGAGCATGAGAAAGTGACCCTAATCCAGTGTTCCCAAAAGCACGCCCCTGGATTCCACAAGACGTCACCACGTTTCTCCAAAACCGAGAGTGTGCGGCATTTCCCAAGCACATGGGGTGAGGTTTTCTCACCTGTGCAATGGGCCGGGGAACAGCATCTGCCCCCCAGTGCGCCTCCTGCTGGAAGCGTGGTTAGTGAGGCCGAGTGGCTTGAGCCTTGAGGGCGGTGGGGGGTGATTACTAACGGAAAGGCGGGCACCTCACAGAAACGCAGAAGCAAGAGTGGTCTGCAGGCCCTTCTTGCTGCTGGGGAGGCAGGTGGGAATGGAAGAAGGCAAGGGTCCCTCCCTGATCCCATAATGGCTGGAAGTAGCAAAAAGAAGGCAATGCAGTTAAATGCCCACTAGGTGGCAGCACAATCCAAGGAATAAGATTAGAGGCTCCTCCCTCCCAGCCCAACTCCGCCCACCTGCCAGGTAAAGGCTCAGCCGCTGCCCCTCCCTCACTCCTCCCTCCTCACCTGAGGCTCGCACAGATGGAGACTCTGCCAGGTGCCCAGTTCCCAAGCATCTGCATCGACTTGTTCACTAACACCTGCTGTGTGCGGGCACTTAGGATGCAGCCATGCACAAAGCCTCCATGCAAAGAGTCGGAGGCAAGGAGCCTCTGCTCCTTCTGTCTCAGGTTCCTGCCGGGGAGGAGGCCTCTGTCATCCGCAGGAACGATAGATAATGCGTTCTCAGCGGGGTGATAGCACCCTCAAGGGGTGAGGATTGGTTTCTGAAGAATAAAAAAAGTCTCTTTTTATGTGTAAAGTGCAAATATACATATAGTATGTAAATTGATATGAAGAGTATTAAAATTTCATGGAGGGAGGACGATTAGGGGGAAAAGTCTAAAAATGCTCCTTCAGCAGGAAATGGGGGAAGGATGGAGAACAGTGGTCTAAGCCAAGCCAGAGCTCACTGTGAAGCCCCCCTCCCCCGCCCCCCACACACACAGGCCTCCCCTGCCAGGCCCCGTGGTCCATGTCAGCAGGAAGGCGACCCCTCCAGCCTCTGTCTGATGAGCCTACACCCTTCTCTCTTGCTCTCCACCCCGCTCTCTGCCCAGGTGGGTTTTCTTGCACGAGAAGGCGTACCAGGTGCGGGACACATCCATTGAGTCCTCCGTGGTAACCAAGGTGAAGGGCTTTGGACGCTACGCCAACAGAGTCATGGATGTGTCTGACTATGTGACACCACCCCAGGTATGGCCCCCCTACGGCAAGTGGCTGTGTCGACGCCCAGACCTGGGCAGGTTGGCGGGGAGACCCTGTGCATCCGTGACCCAGAGCCGTGGCTGGGGGAGGGGGGTTACCCTCCTGAGTCAGCACCGGGCATCCTCTTGTTCTGCCACAACCTGTCCTGTGATCAGGAGGACACACAGAGGGAGCGCGAGGGGCCAGGGGGTATTGGAAGGGCCTGGTTTTGGAGCCCATGTCTGCCTTTATTAACCTGTGACCTTGGCCCAATCAGCAAGAGCCCCGGTTTCCCCCTATGTAGAGTGGGGATAACAAGAGTCCCTGCCTCACGAACTGGCACTGTTGCGTTTTCCTCTCCTTCTTCTCCCAAGGGCACCTCCGTCTTTGTCATCATCACCAAGATGATCGTCACTGAAAACCAGATGCAAGGGTTCTGCCCAGAGGTGAGGCGGGGGAGGGAGGTTGGGTGAAGCTGGTCAAGGAAGAAGCCGCTGGAGGGCAGTGGTGGCAGGGAGGGGCGTGGGTGTAAGCAGAGGTCCTAGGTCCAGCCTTGGAGCCCAGTCCTGGGACCGACCTCCACCCCCCGGAGGCCCCCGGCTGGGGAGGCAGTGGGCACCGAGGGGCTCACCCAGGCCGGCCCGGGGCCCTTCACCCACCCGTGGACCTGTCTCCCCTCAGAGCGAGGACAAGTACCGCTGTGTATCAGACAGCCAGTGCGGGCCCGAGCGATTCCCGAGTGGGGGTGAGTGGAGCCCCTTCCCCACCCCCTCACAACCCCAAGTGGTATGGGACCCCAGAGGAGTTCCCAGTCCAGGGATGGGGGTGACAGCTGTGCCATGAGGTGGTGAGTGATGTCAAGGAGGAGCCAGGGGAAGGAAGAGATGGGTCCCAAATGGCTTCCTAGAGGCGGTGACATTTGAGATGGGCCCTGTGGGACGGAAGGATTTGGCAGGACAGAGGGGCTTTGAAGGAGGCATTCTAGGCAGAAAGAACAGTCAGCAAAGCCTCGGAGGCAAGGAGCAGCCTGCTGTGACTGGGGGCCTGGGACCTGTGAGAGGAGGGGTCACCTCCCGAGGCTTGCCTAGGGCTGGGAGGGTCAGGGAGAGCTCTGCGGGGCCAACGTGCCACCGGGGACCTCTCTTGCCCTGCCTGTCCTTTCCGTCCGCCTGCAGGGTCCCTGTGTGTGTGTGTGTGTGTGTGTGTGTGTATGTGTGTGTGTGTGTATTTGGGGGCGTCTCCGATGAGGAGGGGTGGGGTGGGGGAAGGGCGTGGCAAAGGGCCAGACAAGCACACAGCACTGTCCCCGCCCTCGCAGGGATCCTCACGGGCCGCTGCGTGAATTACAGCTCCGAGCTCCGCACCTGTGAGATCCAGGGCTGGTGCCCTGCCGAGGTGGACACGGTGGAAAGGTGAGGGCCTGCGCCCGGCGGGAAGAGAGCCCCACCCAGGCGCCCCTGGGCCACCGTGGGGCGCCCGGCACCTCTGAGCTTGCAGGGGGTCTTGTGGGCCCCCACCCCCTGTAGTGTCCAGCTTCCCCCCAGCTCGGCTCACCTGCCACTCCCGTCCTCTGACCCTCAGACCGGAGAGGCCCGGGCCACATGCCCGTTGGGCGATGTCCACCAGCGAGGGTGGCCCCTGGTGAGGGCTCCCTGCTGCCCTGCCCCTTCCTTCTGTGCTCACACAGGCCTGTCATGATGGAAGCCGAGAACTTCACTATTTTCATCAAGAACAGCATCCGTTTCCCCCTCTTCAACTTTGAGAAGTGAGTCCTCGCTCCTCCCTGAAGCCCAGAGGCAGTGCTCCCACCCCTCGTTCTCAGAGGGGAGGCGATGCCGGTCACCATGGGGTTCTCCCCACTTTCTCCCCATCTCCGGGGGCTCCTGACTCCCATCTCCCAGCCAGGTCTCCCCACCAGCCCTGACCACTGAGGCTCAGGTGGACTCGGGCCAGTGTCTCTGCCAGCCCCCCCACCACCACCACCCCGGCCTGGGAGGGGGACATTAGACACGAGCACTCACGACCCTGAGATGGGAGAGAGGGTGACAGGAGAAGGATGCAGGGACAGCGGTGAGGCCCCCCGCCTGGGCGCGCAGAAGGGCCCTGGGGCTCGGGCAGGCTGGAGAGAGCCTTGTGGAGGGAGGCCTGTCTCCACCTTGACCCTGGGCCTGGCCTCTCTCCTTCCCTCCTCCCTTCCCAGGGGAAACCTCCTGCCCAATCTGACCGCCGCCGACATGAAGACCTGCCGCTTCCACCCTGACAAGGCCCCCTTCTGCCCCATCCTGCGGGTGGGGGATGTGGTCAAGTTTGCGGGGCAGGATTTTGCCAAACTGGCCAGCACGGTGAGGACCTGGGGACCCTTGGGCGGGCGGGGTGATGGGCCAGCGGAGCAGCGGCGAGGCAGTGCCCCCTGGTGGAAGCATCCCAGTCCTGCCACCTGTCCTGGGAGGTCTTGCCCCCTCACCCTTCCCCCCAAGGCCCGTTCCCATTCCAGTTACTCACGTCACCTGCACACAGCGAGGCCTGGGGCTCTGGACATTGGATCGGTGCCACTTCCTCCCGTGTTGTAGGTGAGGGGCTGACGACACCAAAAGCAGGATTTAGCGCCCCTGGGGCTCGCCCTGAGCCACGGTACTTCCCTCCTCAGCAACACGGGATGGCACCTCCCTCTTCGTTCTCGCCACCTGCGCCCTCCACCTGAGCATGCAGAGCACTCACGTGTCTTATTGGTGGTGCTCCCCACCCCCACCCCGATGAGGGGCACCTGAGGGCTGCGGGAGGCTCACGCCTGCCCCCTTTCTGCAGGGCGGGGTTCTGGGCATTAAGATCGGCTGGGTGTGCGACCTGGACAAGGCCTGGGAGCAGTGCATCCCCAAATACTCCTTCACCCGGCTCGACAGCGTTTCTGAGAAGAGCAGCGTCTCCCCAGGCTACAACTTCAGGTAATCAGGGGCATCAGGGCAAAGAGGCAAGGGCCGTTCTAAAAACTGCATCCGGCCCTCACTGGTTTGGCCCAGTGGATAGAGCGTCGGCCTGCGGACTGAAGGGTCCCAGGTTCGATTCCGGTCAAGGGCATGTACCTTGGTTGCGGGCACATCCCCAGTGTGGGGGTGTGCAGGGGGCAGCTGATCGATGTTTCTCTCTCATTGATGTTTCTAACTCCCAATTCCTCTCCCTTTCTCTCTGTAAAAAAAAAAAAAAATCGGTGAAATATGTTTAAAAAAACAAAAACTGCATCTGAAGAAACAACGCGTATTTGCAGGAAAAGGGCCCATGTTCCCCCCACAAGGTTTCTGTTCAAAATGAGGCAGGACTTTCCAACGGGCAGCTGTCGGAGACAGACAGGCCATCCGGTGAGATCATGGCTCCGGCCGCAGGGAGGATTCGCGCCGGCGGTGGGCGGTGAGGCCAGATGGCCAGGGTCTCCTGAAGTGTTGGGTTCTGTGATGCTGAGTTCGTTTTTCCGCTCTGGCTCTGAGGCCGGAAGGTGCCGAGGCCACGCCCAGGCAGCCCCATCCCTTCTTCTGCGCCTACATTTTCTAAGGGTTCTCGCTCCGCAGAGCAAGGGCAATAGCTGGTATCATCTTCCAAGATGGAAATTTTGTATTTCTGTCCAGAACCAGGAAATGTCACTGGAGTCACAAGTAGCAGTTACAGTGGGCATTCGTTCTTCAGTGCCTTTCGAAGAGGAACTCAGGCCAGTCTCTAGTAGCATCTCATTGATATTCCCAAAGGCCTTGAGACACAAGAGGCCCCCCTCGCCCTCTCCCACTTTGCAGACAGGGAAAGAGAAGAACCCGGGAGAAGCTACTGGGAACCAGCTGAAAGCCCTTGAGCAAACCCTTGACCTTCTCCCCTCCCCCTCCTTTCCCATCCGTGAAAGGGCAATGGTATCGTTATCTCCAGGAGCCTATCAGCCAGTGTCTGAAAAGCTTTAGCTCTCTGTTCTGTTTTTCTCTTAATTTTTGAAGATCCTGACGTTTCTGGCAGGGCCCTCAGGACTCTGTGTTATACACCAAACAGGCTAATTAGCTAAGTAGGCAGTGATTAGGGGACAATCCCTATAAGAACATACTACATCTATATGTTCAAGGAATTGCTACTCAAATTTCCTTTGTTGTAGTGGTATTTCACAATATAATGACATACATAAGCCCAAAAAAATCATTTCACCTTTTTTTTTTTTTACCTTTATCTGTAGCTTGAAAAGGTAATTATCCATTCCATTAAGCTTTCTCTGTAATCGTTTAACATATGCATGTGTAATCTCTGGAAAGAAGAATGTTTTTTAAAAAAATTGAAAGTGCTTTCATAATCAACTCCCAACTTTAAAAAATCATAGGAAACAACACATATTTTAAAGTAGTTTAAAAATACTGTTTGGCTCCCTCGCAGAAATTGGCATATTTATTCAGTCGGGTACATCACACTGAAATCAATACAAAGGATTTCATATGATAGCTTAAAATAGAAACATATTAATAAAATTCTCATGATCTAAACTGCAAGTTTTCATCTTCGCAACTTCCCCCTGGCCATTGGGAATTCTTCAATCCTGCAAATAACTTACTTGGCAGGAAAGCTTATGAAGGGAATAACTATTGGGAAGACCCCGGCTAGTGGTGTCACACAGCTTTAGAGCAATGTCTTTCATTTAAAGAATTGGTTTGGAGTTCTTTGTCTCCAATGTAGTGTGCCGTGGTACACACACACACACACACACACACACACACACACTTACACTCACACTCACGAATGCACGCACACCTCGCCTAGGCACAGCAGGACGTGAGGCAGACGGGTCCTACGCAAGCTTGTCTTTGGAGAGACAGGTCAGAGATCTCTAAGGATCCTGCGAACATAAATCCCTGGGGGACTAGGGGAACCGTCTGAGGGGTGTGGCCTCCACACCAAAGACCTCCAGCCAGAATATGAGGGGGTGAAGCTGCCCAATTTGATCCTGTGGTTTAAAGGGCTTCCCAGAGGAATAGCACTGGTGTGGGGAGTATCTGATGGCCTTGGCAATCAGAGGGCTCTGCCCAAGCTCCTTGAAGTCACTCCCTTGGGTGTCTACCCACTCACCTTCATGCTGTCTTCAAGCTACACGGACACCCAAGGCTAAGCTAGGAGCCCACATAGGGCCTCCTTTCTGAATCCTGAGAGGGAGGAAAAGGGCCACAGCCAGGGTCAGCGTGGGCACAGGGCAGTTCCTGGGATGGGTACAAAGTATGCAGCTCCTGAGAATCCCACAAGCTCCCTGTAGGTAGGAATGATACTGGGCACCGTGTGCGAAGTGTCTGTGCACTTTGGTTCATTGTTCACCACCCCCACTCTCCACAGGGAGGCGCTACAATCCCTCCCCCACTTCATAGGAGAGAAAAGTGAGGTGTGCAGACCTAACTATGTTTCCCAATGTCACAGAGCCAGTAAGCGTGGGAGCCTGCATACAGACGTATTTTCTGGAATGATGTCCACCCCAGCCAGGAAGGCTAGGGACATGGGCACGTGTTAATCCTCAGAAATGTAGGCCTATGTGCTCGTGGGCGAGCGACTAGCTTCTGGGGGGGCCACAGGACACAGCCTGGCCTTTTGTCTCCCAAACAAATTCCTCTGCCTCTCTGACAGGGGCCCGGTTTTTTTCAACGTCTTGCCATCCTGTCCTACAGTTTGTTGCCTTTTGCTCTGGAGGGAATGGAATCCTTCAGCCAAGATTCAGCCTTGTTTAATATGCAAACTCAGACATCCAGAGGCAGCTAGAGACTCGCATTTCCATCACTAATTACTTCTGCGGCTCCTTTCCAAACCCCACCCCCATTTTTGGAGGCTCTTCGCCTGCAGAATCCGAGATTTAGAGAAGCTCTAGCTGTTGAGAACCCCTTGGAGACACCTAGACGGAGAGGCGGTCATTCTACAGATGAGGAAGTAGAAACTTCAAAGGGGCAGTGATGTGCCCAAGGTCACGGGTGCATCTTAGAGTAGCCTAAGAGGCCATTTGCTCCCAGTGCCTACATCCGTCTCTCTGCAAAGCAGCCCTAGACAAGGGACCACTTCACAAGATGGCCTGTCCGTCATCGGATGGCCTCCCATTCTTGTCAAGATGACCTTGTATTGAGCCAAAATGTGTCTCCCTTCAACCCCCACCCAAAGTACCTGTCGCTGTCCATCTAAACTTACCTTCGTTTATGTGATCTGAAGGTTTTCGTCTGTCCCTACCGCCCTAAAATTTGCTGGAAAGATGTTATTTTACTCCGAAGTCTGTTCTGCATGGCTAAAGACTCCAGGGGCTGCTTTAGCTTATTTGTGGGTGTGTGATTTTTAACTTGGTATTTTTAAGAAGCCTCTTTCCAAGTACCTTGAGATTGTGCAGTTGGTGCGTTCGTCTGGCTTAGCAGTGGGCAAAGGGCAGCATTTTTGAAAATAAGAACTGGCCAGAGTCACCAGTTCAATGGTGCGAGGGTGACAGGCACCCCAGTGTTAGTGTTCCTGCAGGGGTCAGTTCCTGCCACACAGAGGGGGCCCTCAGTTTACCAGAGCACCCCACTCCCCAGAGCTGGGCGCTGGCACTGTCGTGTGTGAGTATCGCGTATGAGTTTGTGAGTGAGGGTGAGTGTCTGTGGGTGAGTGAGTGTGAGTGTGGGTATGTGTCAGTGAGTGACTGAATGTGTGCGTGCGTGTGTGCGCGTGCCTGAGTATGTCAGTGAATAGATGTGTGTGGGTGTGAGTGTATAGGCAGAGATGGTACAAAGACAAATTAAAAATACTGTATCAGTCAGGGTCCCAGCAGGAAACAGATGGCACATGCAAATTGGGTAATTTGAGGAGAGTTTAATACAGGGAGTGCTGCTGGGAGGGTGCAGGGATACCACAAAGGATCCTGCAGTGCCTGGGGCCCGGGTCTGAAGGGGCGAGGACAGGAAGCCGGAACCGGAGACAGAGATAGGACACAGCAGCCTGAGGAGAACAATGACCCAGCCATGCCCCCTCAGCAGCCAGAAGCCAGGCAGCAGGCCGAGGCAGCCCAGGGCAGGGTGGGGAGGGAAGGGAGGAGCACTGGTGTCCAGTACCAGGCCTACCAACTTTCCTGCGTGAAATCACAGCCCTTTGTTAACTTTTGAAGCAGCACTCACCTCACCACACCGTTGATTGTCCAAGGAAAAGGCATGTATACATAGCCTTGAGCAACGTTGCAGGCAATTTCTTTGGTTAAAGGATACTTTATTTCTACAAATAGGATGTAAATGCATCCTCAGAGTGAGAACCCTAAGACAAATGGGTAGATAAAGTAATGGCCTGGAAACCGGCTTCACTGCTGGCTGCTCCCTTGCAGGAAATCAGCATCCCAAGCAGTGTGGTCCGTTTCCTTCTCTGCATATCTATTTAATATTTATTTATGTGGCATAGAATTCCGAGACTTTGAAGACCTTTGAAAGCCTATCCCTGGGCCTCAGGTTAAGGGCCCCTCGCGCCCTTTCACACCTATTTCTGACAGGATTGGCAGCTCATCACCCACCCCGCCCACACCCCTCAGTAGGCAGAGAGAGATTTGGAAACTTGCCCAAGACTACAGAGCCCAATTAAGAGGTTCATCAGGACTCAGACCCAGGAACCTGTCCTACAGCCATTGCTTCTAGCAAACCTCCCACCAGCATATCACTAGCAAAGAAAAAAAAGAGGCAGCTCGAGCACATAAACCCGGTAGTGACTGCTGGGATGAGGAGAGAGAAGCAAAACGGTGCGCTCAGCAGTGTCGGACTCCTGGTGCTCCTGAGGGTCCCTAGGACAGCGTTGCTCCTAAAAGGCACCGTCGTTCCTGGCTCTCCTCCCCTGGTGTCTGCTGGCACTCAGCTGCTCGCTGCTCCTCGTGCTGGAGGAGTTTGTGGTGAGTGTTCCATGTTGGAAATGTACCCGCAGCAGCTTTCACGAAGCTGAGACTTGGCAGCTGAGCGGCTTCCATGCGGAAACGTGCCGATCCGCGAGATCTTAGGCCAATCGACAGAGACTGGATCGAAGCGTGTCCTCGGCTTTGATCATCCCTCCCTCAATCTGGGTTTTTCTCCTCCCGGGAGCCATGGAGATGCGTTAGAGCAGACACCTCCCTCATCACCACAGAAGCCCCCCCGGAAGGCCCTCTTGCCTGGGGCACTTTTGCGTCAGTTCTCCATGATCTGTTTTCCTCTTTGCTTCCTTTAGGGTACAGTGGGGTGTAATTAGCATGAGCTTGAATTTATACAGCCCTTTATACCTTTACTAGAGGCCCGGTGCACGAAATTCATGCAGGGGGGGGGTCCCCTCAGCCCAGCCTGCACCCTCTCCAATCTGGGACCCCTTGGGGGATGTATGATTGCCAGGATCGGGCCTAAACCGGCAGTCAGACATCCCTCTCACAGTCCTGGACCTCTGGTTCCTAATTGCTCACCTGCCTGTCTATCTGGTCGCCCTTCACTGCCTCTGCGTTCTGGCCTGATTGCCCCTAAGTACCCCCCTGCCAGCCTGGTCACCCCTAAGTGCCCCCTGCTGCTGGCCAGGTTGCCCCCAACTGCTCCCCCTGCCACCCTGATCGCCCCACGCAGCCTGCTATTCAGTCGTTTGGTCGTCCCTCACTAACCCCCCTGCTGGCCTGGTAATAGGCAGCCATCTTGTGAGGGTGTGAGGGTTAATTTGCATTTTACCTCTTATTATATAGGATGGCTATTGAGTCCTCACAAGGACCAACATTATTGGCAGAAAATATTGGCTAACACTCCCTGAGCACTTATCAGTGAGCCCAGGACTTAGCAAGTGCTCTTGGTGGATTATTAATCGAGTGAAGAGGGAGAATTTCATAGCTGGAAATTGGAAGCTCAGAGGCTTCATGTATGTGCCCAAGGCCACACAGCAAATAATGCTGGAGCCGGAATCCAAATCCGGAAGGCCTGGCTCCAGGGCCTGGGTCACAACCACAAATATCCTGCTAGGACAGGTGTGGTTGCCCCCATTTTACAGATGAGGAAACTGAGGCCAAAAAGATTACTCACTGGAGTAGACAGCTAGTAACCTGGCTCTCAGGTACATCTTCCAGCCCTGTTTCCATTGACCTTTTCCTGCCTTGTGAAAGATAAATGAATGATAATACGTGTTTTTAAAAAAGGATCGACAACAAACCATTTTCAGAATGTCTGTCTTGAGGTTGATTAGGGTCTTAGAATATGAGTAAATAAATATGGCTTGGGCCCTTCTCTACCAGGAGGAGTCCCAGCTTGCTCAGGGATGCTGCCCAACCCCCATGCAATGAGTCTGCCAAGGAGATATTTTCCCATCAGTAGAAAATCAACTGTAAAAGTATATTTCGGCTGGCAGAATGATTCCCCACCAGGCAAAAAGCTCTGCTGAGAACACCACCTCCTTCGCTTAGAAACCCAAATTCCAGGCCCAAGTTTTCCCTCGCAAGTCCAACCCGGATCCTCCAAGCGTGTTGCTGTTTTCCCTGCTGCTGTAACAGTTACGTGTCCCTGCTTTGGGAAGGAATTGCCACCACTCTATGGGATCGTTCCTAAACAGATGTCTGAGAGTTTCCGAGGGATTTGTACATCGTGATAAAAACCCTTCTCCATTCAGCAAACGTGTAGGGCTGCCGCCTGCTGCAAATGTCAGCTCAGCGTGGGGAAGCGCTTCTAACGGTGGGAACCACCCAAAGCTGAAAGTGGGCTGCTCATACAGGTAGTGAGTTCCCTGTCGCTGGAGGTAATTAGGCAATGCAGGAAGCAGCAGGGGGTGGGCAGGGGCTTAGGATTCCAGGGGCCCGAGTTCTGATCCCTGCTGTGCTTCTCTCAGGCCTGGAAAGTCTGACTGTTGCCTGCTGACCACTAGATAATGTACTGAAAGCTCGGTGCCCCCCAACTCAGCCCTCCCCCAGCCACACTGAATCCACCCTTCAGCTAGTACCATCTTCTTTCTCCCTTTCACATTTGGGGAAACCGAGAAGCAGAGGTGAAGTGATTTGCCCCAGGTTATGTAGAGGAGTTCAGTGGCAAAACCTGGATCCAAGGCCAGACTGCCTCATTTCAAAGCCCTAAGCCACCAGCTCCCCCACTGAGTTGTTGGGGCCCAAATGAAATGATGGGTGTGGAAGCCTCTAGCCGCTTAGCAGGAGTAAGGGCTCCACATACAGCTGTCCCTGCGTTTTCCCCAGTCCCCCTCCACAGGGCTGGTTCCCCATGGCGGGAACCAGTAGCACCTACTTTCCCATGCAGCCAGCTGCTGGATCCAGATGTTTTCTATTTGGAAGAGAAAAGCATGTGGTTCGCTCCTGTAGACTAGCTCCACCTGAAGAGCAGGGAGAATTTGGGGCAGCCAGAGGCAGGGGGAGGAAACCCGGCGGCTAATCTGGGAGGTGTCTGGAATCTCTGAAAACATTTATTCCTCCGGCAAGCATTCCCTGCGCTGGGCCCTTGGGCAAAGAGGGGCCCTGGGAGCTGGCTCGCAGTCAAAAGTCCAAATTATCACCTGTAGTCTGGTGTGGCAGGGACCGTAGGAGAGGCCCGGATCCTCACATCCTCCCCGACAGGAAAGGTAGCCCGGAGGCATTTCACAGCCTTGGTGCTGGGAAACCAGAAACCGGCTCTCTGGAGAAAGGAAGAAAGCACTTTACTCTGTAGTGTGTTTGCCGATTTCTGTGGTGTAAATATTCCACTGTGGACAGTTTCAAGCTGCAAGTGTGAAATCACTGCATGTGGAATTGGGAAGAGACACACCACCAGATACTTCCTCTTCCACGCATCTCCATCCTCCCAGACCAGTACACTTCCTGCCTCCCCTTTTCACTGTGCCTTCCCCTGAGAGGGCCTGAGCTTCTTACCTTTAACTCTCCACCCTCAAGTCTCAGCTTTAGAGTTATTTCACACGAAGCCTTCCCTGACCCACCAGCCTCGGTCAAATGCCTTCCTGGGCTGTGCTCTGAGAAAGGTGCTCCTCTCCTTCCCAGCCCTGAAGTCTAATTTGAGCTACTCATGGATGGTGCGATTAATATTTCTCTCCCTCTCATGAGAGCAGAGCTTGCCGGTGTATCAGCAGTGCCTGGCACAGTGCCTGGCATACAGTGGCTGTGCTCAAAATATTTGTTTAAATCTTGAAAGAATCAGAAGTCACTGAGCAGGACCCTGACGGATGAATAGGAGTTTGCAAGGGGGAAGAGGGGAGGAGGGGAACAGCATAGGCAGAGGCCCAGAAGTCTGTGTCTAGGAAGCGGGTGCAGGAGATAGAGGAAGGCAGGTTGTGTGGCTGGCACTGGAGGGGCAGGGCAGGGCGTTCTGCAGAGGAGGCTAGGGGAGTGGACTGGGCCAGGTTGGGAGGGGCCCTGTACTTCAAACCAAGGTTCGGAACGGTGGTGTCCTTCTCACTGACCCCATCTCTCAACCAAGAAAACCAAAGCCGGAGAGGTAGGAATCAGAGGATTTAGGAGAAATCTGGCCCGGGCAGGTGTAGCTCAGCCTTTCGCCTTTTCAGGCCAGGGATTCTGGGTGGAGAGCCCCACCCTGCAGGTGCAAAAGGGGGCCCTCAGCTAGAGAACGGAAAGAAATGAGCCAGGACTGGACAGAAATCGGGCATCAAAAAGAACAGTCTGAAATGCAGGCTAAGAGTCTGGGCGGTTGAACAGGACCTCCTGAGTTCGAATCCCAGCTCCGCTCACTTGACTATTGCTGTTGTGACCTTAGACAAGTTGCTTAACCTCTCTGATCCTGGTGACTCCTCTGTAAATGGGAATCACGGCACTAAGTTCCTTGGTGTTGCTATGAGTATTAAATGAGTTAGTTACTTGGCATTGAGCACATAACACAATGCCAGGCACATAGTAAGCACCCAATCGATATATACATTGTCTGTTATTGTTTCTAATACTATTATCGCCGGGAGGCAGGAGGTGTGATAGTTAAGGAAATTGTAGATGTTATGAGTCCACTTTATCTTGATCTTAGGACCTGCTTTAAGCATTACTAGATCTTGCTTTAATTACGCTATCTGGACACTGTCTCGTCTGGCCTTCCTCACTCTTACTTCTCAGTTGAGAGAAAAAGCTCAGGAGGTTGAGTGACTTGCGTGGAGTCACAAGCTTGTTAAAAACACCGTGGGGCCACACCCAGACCTCCTAGGACTTTCTTAGCCTCATAGGACTGTAGCATCATTGGAATTCTCTCTATCTTCAATGACTCCCCAGTTTTAACTCATCCTCTAACTCGGGCTTCCTGGCTATAAAATCACAGGAGTTTGCAAGTGGTTAAACATTGCTCACCGCGGTAACAAACAACCCATCTCAGTGGCTAGTATGTGCTCCTGGCACAGTGCACCGGGGACCAGTGGGGGCGGAGTGCTCAGGAGCCTTCAGGGGTCTGGGCTCCTGCCACCTACTGACTCAGTCGCCCCTACACCCTGACTGCTCCCCTGGCTCTTGAGCAACTAGCCATGAGGAAAGGGAGGATGAGGAGGGTTCGCTCTGACACCTGTGGGCCCAGAGGTTACATACCGCACCTCCCCTTTGGCAAGAACTCTCTGAGGTGGGGCCCCAGCTAGATGCGAGGGGCTAGAACACGTGGCCCAGCCGCATGCCAAGAGGGAAGGTATCCCAGCCCCGTGATCGCCCAGTCTCTGCCCCACGGTCGGGCCACATTCTGGGACCCCCACCGGCCGCTCTGGAGTGCAGAAGTCAGGACTCCTGGGCCCTTCTTCTGCGGCCGGCCCCCTGCCTCCGGCTCGGGGTTCACTCTCCCTCCCGCCCCAGAAGAGAGCGGGCCCTGCCAAGCCTCCTCCGAGGGTGGGTGGTGGATGAGATAATGATCTTATCAGGCGTCCTGCCTCTTGGAAGGCAGGTGCTGGAGAAAAGCCAAGTCCGCTTTGGTTCTTCTCCCTGTTCCCTCCACATTCCTTCCCGAGATAAATTTAGCCAGCCCTCGCTGGGAGAGGCAGTGCCCAGGATGCCGGCTTTCTGCTCTCCCAGGCGATGGCGGAGCATCTTTCGTGGCTGCAGCCCATGGCCAGGAACGCAGACCTCGGGACAGGACGCAGTCCCGGCCTCCGCCCTGCCCCAGACCTCAGCCACTCGCCCTCCCACCCCTGCCCCGTGCCCACGGGCTTCCTCTGCCACAGCCCAGACAGCGGGGACTCTTCCCCACACACGATCTTCGTCCAGGCCTGGATTCTCCAGCGGAGGGAGGCGGGGCACAGAGCGCAGAAGGACTCTGAGGTCTGGCATCAGGGCCGCCCCTGGGCGTCAGAGGCAGGAGTGTTCAGGTTAAGAGCAGGGCCTTTGCCCAGCCAGTGTGGCTCAATGGTTGCGTGTTGGCCTATGAACCAGGAGGTCACGGTTTGATTCCCCATCAGGGTACATGCCCAGGTTGCAGGCTCTCATCATTGATGTTTCTTTCTTTCTCTCCCTTCCTCTCTGAAGTCAATAAAAATTAAAAATAAAAGAGCAGGGCCTTTGGAGTTGTCAGTGTTGCCTCCCACCAGTCTCCTCATCTATAAAGTGGGTCACCGGAGTCTGCTCCCTGACATTGAGGAGATGCTCATAGGTTTGCACCCTTTTGGTGCTCTGTCCATGGCGGGTGTGGAGGTGGTGAGGGTCCATATTTAGGCTCAGGCCAACGTGAAAGCCAGTGAGGGCTTCCCGCAGTCTCCCGCCCGGGCCTGATGCTGCTTTTGCAAACTTCCTTAAAATCTCCTGCGAGGCCTCCTTGGAGGGTCGTGTTCTTGGACCTCCTCATCTTTCTAGAAACGACTTCCTCTCTGGGGTCCTTCCCCTTCTCCTGCTGGTGCAACTTGAATTCAGACCATGTACTTGGTCTGTGATGCTCTCTGCCGCCACCCCCAGACCCTAATTGTTCATGAAGATGGTCTAGCCCAGTGATGGCAAACCTTCTGAGCTCAGCGTGTCAGCATTTTGAAAAACCCTAACTTAACTCTGGTGCCGTGTCACATATAGAAATTTTTTGACATTTGCAACCATAGTAAAACAAATACATATTTTTGATATTTATTTTATATATTTAAATGCCATTTAACAAAGAAAAATCAACCCAAAAAATGAGTTCGCGTGTCATAGGTTCGCCATCACTGGTCTAACCCCTCTTCTTCAAGCCTTTGTGTCTTAGGATTAGGAAGTTGGTAAGTGGCAGAGCCTGGCTTCGAACCCAGTCAAGCTGAGAAACCTGCAGAGAGGGGAGAAGGCCGGGCCCTGGGCCACCCAAGCAGATATAACTGAGGAAGCATGGAGTCCTGGCTCAAACGTTCGCACACGTCAGAATTATTGAGGGAAGTTATTTAAAAGGAAGAGTCCTGCCCTAACCGGTTTGGCTCAGTGGATAGAGTGTCGGCCTGTGGACTGAAGGATCCCAGGTTCGATTCCAGTCAAGGTCATGTACCTTGGTTGAGGGCACATCCCCAGTAGCGGGTGTGCAGGAGGCAGCTGATCGATGTTTCTCTCTCATCGATGTTTCTAACTCTCTATCCCTCTCTCTTCCTCTCTGTAAAAAAATCAATAAAATATATTTAAAAAAATAAAAATAAAAGGAAGAGTCCTGAGCCCCACCCACAGGGATGCTGATTCCTGGGTTCAGGGTGGGGCCTGAGAAGCTGTCTTTTTAACCAGCCCCCCAAGATGCTGCCTGTGAAGGGGGTTGGCTAACCTGGGGGCGGAGACTCAGACACAGGTTGGACCATGGCAGGTGTCCCACCAAACCATCTGTAAGGGCTGCGCAGTAAGTGACGGTCGTAGGCTCCCGAGGACCCCGTAGGTTCAGGCAGGAGCCCACAGTGGGACCCACCTTTGCCTCTGACCTCCAGGTTTGCCAAGTACTACAAGTTGGAGAATGGCAGCGAGTACCGCACACTCCTAAAGGCTTTTGGCATCCGCTTCGACGTGCTGGTGTACGGGAACGTGAGTCCTTGGGCTGGGCAGGTGGGTGGACAGGGGAGGAAATTCAGACCAACCCTGGGCCCGGAGAAGGCTCCTGGGCAGGGGTGAGGGGCAGGGTCCTGCTGCTGACCAGCTCTGAGACCCTCAACTGCTCACACCTCCTGTCTCCATACCTGCACCATGAAGGGGTGGGGCCTGCTGCTCCAAGGTCTCTCTGGCCTCACCCCTGCCCTGTGGACTCCGCCCACTCGCCTTGGTCTTTGTGCACACAGGCAGGCAAGTTCAACATCATCCCCACCATCATCAGCTCCGTGGCAGCCTTCACCTCTGTGGGAGTGGTGAGTTCAGCCCCGCCAGGCTCTGACTGGTGGCCAGTCAGGGTGAGGCCCCTGCTGGCAGGTGTGGACAGGGAACTGAACCCAGGTAAGCCCTGCTTCAGCCTAGACTGGAAAGCCCAGCCTCTTGCCAGGTGCTTCCGTCTCCTGCACCACCTCCCTGCTCAGCTGGGCCCTGCTTTGTCCCCTGCAGTCATGGGGAGCTCACTGCCTCCTCAGCAGCCTCCCATCTGCAGGAGTCTGGCCTGGTACAAGTTCCTGGGCCTCCCCA
The DNA here is from genome assembly GCF_000412655.1 of Myotis brandtii. Lineage (NCBI taxonomy): Eukaryota > Metazoa > Chordata > Mammalia > Chiroptera > Vespertilionidae > Myotis > Myotis brandtii. The sequence goes on from NW_005371656.1 coordinate 948,838, forward strand.
AAAAGGTGGGGGCGGAGACGCAGACACAGCCCCGCCCCCAGGCCAGTGCTGCCCAGGGCCCGGCAGCTCAAGGCCTGCCCTCCTTTCCTCCCCCAGGGGACTGTCCTCTGTGACATCATCCTGCTCAACTTCCTCAAGGGGGCCGACCAATACAAAGCCAAGAAGTTTGAGGAGGTGAGTGGGGTCCAGGAGAGGCAGCGAGACAGGGCAGGGAGGGCCACTGGGCCCCAGGGATTCTCAGTGGCTCACCGTCCAGGGGCTTCTGAAGGGGCTTCTGAAGGGGCTTCTGAAGGGAAGTTCACTGGGCCTCAGTGCACACTGGGGGTCCAGACCTGAGGGTGTTTGGCCAATTGTGGGCTCTGTGAGAACCATGGGGGCACTGTGGGTGGTCGCTGTTGCCGCCCCAGCCGCTCATCGTCCCCTCTCCATTTATGGGGCAGGGAAATCCTGCTATGGGCTGGCTCTGGGTTCTGTCTTCCCTTGAGATGCATGGATGGAGTCCTGGGATCACACAGACACGCTGTAACTCCCCAAAGACCAGGCTGCGCGCCCCGACTGCTGAGTCTGTCCAGTGGGTCCTTGCCCATAGTCAGAGCACCCTCATGCCAGCCTTCTGCCTGCAGGTGAATGAGACGACGCTGAAGGTCGCTGCCTCGGCCAACCCAGTGTTCCCCAGCGACCAGACCCCGGAAGAGAAGCAGTCCACTGATTCAGGGGCCTTCTCCATCGGCCACTAGGGCCCCCCCCCCAGGGCCCCACACTCACTGCTGGGCTCCAGGCCTCCCAACAGAGGACCCCACCGGGCAAGGAGGATGGGAGAGGGAGGGCTCTCCTTTCTGCTGCTCACCCCATGAGGCCACAGCTGGAAGGCGACTGGGTCTCCCAGTGCCCCCTACTGAGACTTCACTCTCACCTTCACCCCTTGCCTGGCCCCTGTCTGCTTCCCAGGACCCCTGGGGCAGCAGCACCTGAGTCTTCCCCTTTCCAAAGAATAGAGAGAATAATAGTAATAATGAGTGCCTGCCAAGTGCCCGGCACTTCACACACACTATCTCATTTAATCCTTAGAATAATCCCATGACGTAGCTATTAGGTTCCCCGTTTTGAAGATAAACTGAGGCTCAGAGAGACTGAATCCTTTGCCCAAGATTACACAGCCAGGCAGCAAGAGAGCTGGGATTTGAACCCAGGTCTCCATTGCCCACACCTCACAAGAGGAAGGGCAACTCCCACGGGTGTGCCCTGCTGCTCCAGCCTCCTCCACCCTGACCAAGGTTAGGTTCAGCTTAATAAAGAGTAAGCCCCAGGCTGGCCCCGGGAACTTGGGCCCCATTTGAGGGGAGACCAGTGAGACTGGTGTGAGTTCTCTTTCTCTGACTCAGGTGGGTCCCCAAATGAGAAGGAAACAGGAGGCGTGACTGTCGGTGAATTTTCCTTACCTCACCCCACAGCTCTGTCCCCACACCAGGGCCATTCTTGTTCTCTCTCCGGGACCCTAGATGTACCCACACACATCTGGGCCCCTCACTGCAGGCGCCGGATTTGGCCACCCCGGTGGGAGGGGATCCTGGACCTGAGGCCCTGCTCCCGGAGGCCAGCCGTCCTCCTTGAAAATGCTGGTGAAAAGGCCCCAGTGAGCCCCAGTGCCCTGCGAGCAGCTGGTCAGCCAGGCCTGTGCCCACAGGGTCCTGATAAGGTGGTCAGTCTCCTAATGCCAGAAACTAAAGGGTCTTAGAAACCATCTCGTCTGACTCTCCTATTTACCGACAGCGAATTGAGGCAGCAGGTGGAAAATGACTGTCTCATGGTTTGACTGTCTGGTGGTTAGTGCCCTGGCACTCGGGGAAGGAGGAAGGACAGGGCGCTGGCAGGGCTGTGAGAGGGCGCCAGGTGCACCCTGCCTCCACTTCCCCTCCCAGGCAGAGCTCGGAGGCAGATCTGGGTTTTATGAAGCCTGAAGCATATACATCTTGGGGCATCTTTAAAAAAATAATACAAAATTGGGTATTAGAAGGGGCTCGTGCAAGTGAGCAGCCCTGAAGTATGTTCCACCAGCTTCTGGGCGAACCACCTCTGGCGGAGCTGGAGTGTGGGCATGACCTTGAGGGCTGAGCAGAAAGGAGCTGAACTGTAGATGGAGGGCCAGCCCCTCCTCAGTGGTGCAGGGGACAGGGGAGATGTGCGGAAGAGGCATCTTTGGGAGTAGTTTGGGAGGATCAAGCCATGGGCACTTGCAAAGGCCCCACCCCGGTGACCCCCTACCCCAGGGGGCAAAGGGGTAAGATTCCCCCACACGAGGTCCCTTCCCATCCCCCGACTCTGCCTCATCCCAGCCCCATCCTCAGGAAGGTGGGATGACACCTCCCCAGGGGCAGCCTTGGGAATCGGCAGTGTCTGGAGATCTGGCCAGCAGACCTCAGTGGAAGGCAGCACCATGTTCTCCACCCAGAGGCCCACAGGCACCCTGCCTTCCCACCCCCGTGCACCCAGTCCTCAGGAGGCTGGGGTCACAGGAATGTTCTCTGAGGAGGAGGTCTAGGCAGCTATATCTGGGGGAACCCTTTCCCCCATCCCCTCCCTTTCCTCCAGGCTGGGTGGTCCTGAGCCTGCCAGCAAGTGTGTAAACTCATGAGTGTGAGCCTGACCTTGTCCTCCCCACAGCTGAGCTAAGTGACCGCCCTGTGTGCTGGACTTAGGGGTATATCAGCAGGAACAACAACAGCAAGCTCTTCTCTGCTGCCTCATGGTGTCCTCAGCACAATCACCAACATAATCACACACCAACCCTGGTGAGGCTGCTGTGTTCAGTTACTGATCCTGTGTAATAGAAAAAGAAACAATATATGGAAATTGGAACTGGGACCCATGCTCATTCCTAACTCTACATTGCTTCTTTTATTACTCAGCACAAAAGCTAACATTTAGTGAGAACTTGCCATGGCCAAGCAATGGGCTACATACGTTAGAGGGTTTGTCTAATTCAACCCTCATTTTACAGAAGAAGAAACGAAGGCTGAGTAAGGTCAAGAAACTGAAATGGGGCAAGTGGGACTTCAGGACTCCAGAGCCTGGGACCTTGACTTCTGTGCTACATCTGCCTGGGGAATAGTTAGGAAATTTGTCGACACCTTCTTTCCTCTAAGTTTCAGTTAGGCTAAACCAAGTTTTGCCACAGTAACAAATAAACTGCAAAATCTCAAGGTTTAACATGACAAAGTCAGCCAGGCAGCCCCCTCCATCGGGGAGTATACCATCGGAGGCACATAGCAAGCAAAGTGAGAATGGGTGGGTTGTAGGGGTCATTAAAGGCCAGTCCTGGAAGTTGCTTGCATCACTTCCAACCACATGGCACTGGCCAGACTCAGTCGCATGGTGAGGAGCCCAACGATACTACAAGGAATCCCAGGAAATAGTCTTCCTGGGTCCCCATGAAGAGAAAATAGTGAGCGCAGCACTCTCTGCTTCATCATCTCCTTTTCAATGGCTCTTCTTCTCCACAACTAGCCTCACCCCCCCCCCCCCCAC
>NW_005371656.1:952411-962108 GCF_000412655.1 Myotis brandtii
TGCCCTTTTTCCCCCCCCTCATCCTCCCCCCCCCCCCCCCAATGTTCACTGACAGTTCCATGCGTCCTTCCCTTCTGTGCTGCTTCTCACAAAACCTTGTTCTCAGCAAATTACCAGTCAATCTCCCAGAGGTATTAATAAATAACATACTCAGGAGTTTCTTCTCCTAAGAGTATTTGCTTTTTAATCAAGAGCTATTCAACACTGAAAGGCCTTAAACAGCCAAAGGAATGAATATATAATGGTTGAAGTTGAGGCCCAATAACAAACAATCCTATATAATAAAGAGCTAATGCAAATGGTCATCACACCCTCACGCCCTCGCACCCTCATGCAGGGACTGCTCAGACACTCAACACTGGGGAGAGAGGAACAAGCCACCCACCCCGCAGTCCCCTGCAGCTGTGGCCAGCCTGGGCAAAGCTGGCCCAAGTCCTGGGTGCCTGCAGCTGGCCAGAGGGAGGGAAGCCCAGGACCCAGGGGCCTGAGACTGGCCGGAGGAGGGAATCCTGGGTCCCGGGTGCAGGGCGAGGCAGAGGTGGTTAGGGACGATCCGGCCAGCAGGGGAGCAGTTAGGGGCAATCAGGCCTGTAGGAGAGCAGTTAGGGGTGATCAGGCAGGCAGAGGTGGTTAGGGGTGATCAGGCAGGCAGGCAGGCAAGCAGTTAGGAGTCAGTGGTCCCAGATTGCGAAAGGCAGTCGGACATCTCCCAAGGGGTCCCGGATTGGAGAGGGTGCAGGCCAGGCTGAGGTGATCCTCCCTCCATGCACGAATTTCATGCACTGGGCCTCTAGTGTTAGATATTTGGGGAATATCTTATCTACACTGGCTTGCCTGGAGCAAGCTTCAGACTGAAGGGCTCTGAGCCACCACCAACATTTTTTCCCCTCCTTCCCTCTACCTCTAATCTTGACTGGCAGGATACTGAGCTACTGGGGTTGGCTAGAGCCAATTTCCCATCAAGGAGAAAAGTGGAGGCTGAGAAAAGGGGGTTTACTATTCAGCTGAAATTCCAGTCCCAGAGCTACCTATGCAGAGCTTCCCTTACTGCTTATCTTCCCACCCCCCACCCCCTACAGCAAGGTTCGACTGTTCTTTTAGAAGCAGAGCATCAAGGATTAGCTTGCAGCAGTACACAATGCAGGGCCCTGGGGGAGGGGGGCTGACCCCCCAAGGCAGCTCCCCTTCCATGCTGTTGGGGAACCAACATGCTGTGATTAGGAGCTTCCTGACCCAACCTATATCCAAGGCAGATGGACAAACCCCTCTACAGAGGACAGGTCTCCATCTGGAGGCAGCCCCTGGGGCCCACACTGGCAAGGCTCATGGCAATGCCAAGCTCATTATCCTGTTGCCAGAGGCCTGCTCATGTTCAAGGGGCTTGTCCCTGCTGCTTCTTCACCACCCGCTCACCCAGGGGTGCTCTGATCCCGTCCGATCCTGTTCCATCGTCTCCAGCACCTTTAGAAAGAAAGCACACCTGGTCCTTTGTTCCTTTTTGTTGTTTTTGTTCCTGAAACTCCACATCCCCTCAGATGCCTGTAGATACACACACACACATGTACACACACATACATAGACCTGTACACAGGTGTACTCAGGCACACTCTGGCCTGTAAACACACTCCCAAACATACCGGCCAAAGACACACAGGTACACACGGATGCATGAACACAGAGATTCAAGTACGTACAGATGCAAAGTCACACAGACATACGCATTCACAGATGTACACAGACATATAGGCCTATCCATAAATACCCAGAGATGTATAAAATATACACATCTCAAACAACACATAAATGCCCATTGACACACAGATTGTGCACATTTACCAATAAAGATTTCCATATGCACAGGTATACATACATACACAGGTATAAAAAATGACTCGTGTGTACACCAAGATACATATACACACACGCACATGTATGTCTACAGAAATACTTGTACATTCTCCCTGAGCCTCATGTAGAACTACAACCCAGGGCTCCCTGCCCTCTAAAAACTGAGTCTCAGGTCCAGCTTCCCTCTTCATCCACTCCAGGGACTTCCTGGACCCTAGCACCTCACCTGAACAAAGGATAGCAACAATCTTCCCTCTCAATGTCCCCAGGGTCTGAAAAAGTGGGGGCAAGAAGCAGAGGCCTGGGGCTAGAGAACTGGGATGGGACCCACACTGCCATCAGATGCCCTGATGTTGGCCCCAGGGCTCTCCCGTGGGAGGTGCTCCCTCCTGAGAAGGTGGCACCTCCAGGGAAATAGGGTGGGGATGGGGATGTGGAGAGGGAGAAGGATTGGGGTAGGAGCCACCCTCCTGGGAATGGGGAACACATATCAGAAGAAGTTGGGGCCTTTGGACTCACTCACACATGCGTGGCTGGGAGAATGGACAGTAAGGGCCAGGATCAGGCCAAAGAGACACAGGGCTACACAAGGCTACTCTCCCCTCCCTCCCATGTGGTTACAGCAGGTGGGACCTAACAACTGTTAAACAGCAAGCCCCAAACGGAGTCACTGTGCTAAGCCCACCCAAACCAAGGCTTAATACCTAACCTAGTGCAGTCTCAGCCTCTCCAAGGAATGTCACCCTTAACCAGTCAATCTGAAATTACCTGGTCAGCATGAGTGAGGTAATTCTTTTTTTTTTTTTAAATCCTCACCTGAGGATATTTTTCCATAATTGTTGTGTTTTGTTTTGTTTTGTTTTGTTTTGTTTTTTAGAGAAAGGGAGAGAGTGTGTGTGGAGGGAGGGGGAGAGACAGAGAGAGAAACATCAATGTGAGAGCGGTGATGTGTTGGTTGCCTCCCACACACACACTCTCCAACAGGAGTGTGGGGTGAGGGGCGGGGATGGAGCCTGCAACTGAAGTACATGCCCTTGGCTTCGGGCTGACGCTCTATCCACTGAGCCAAACCAGCTTGGGCTGGTAATCTTCTTAATAGACCCCTTCCAAAGAAAGGTGACCTCCCCTGAAGCAATGCATTCTTTGCTAGAACCTTCCTTCTGCCTATAAACACCTTCTATTATTACAGATTTTCAGAGATTCTTTCTATTTGTTGGATGGGATGCTGCCTGATCCGTGAATCAATGAATAAAGCCAACTTCATGTTTAAATGTACTCAGTCCTCCACTTCTTGAATCAGTGATATCACCCTCATTTGGAAAGCCGCCCCACTCCCACCCAACCCGCACCCTATACTGAATCAAAACAATGCAGGAGGGCCAGTTCCCCACCAGCCCGCTCCCAATGAGAATTTTCCCCAGGGGGGAGAGGGGTGCAATCCTCCAGCCTGGGCTGAGAAAGGTCTTGGGAGAGCCACCCAGCCCTTGATCTGCCCCCAGGTGGCGCTGCAGCCAAACCCCTCAGCGCCCCACGCCCATTCCACCAATACCAGTGGGCCGCTGGCCATCCTTTACTTTCCTCAAAGCCCCACCCTGCAGGAGTGAGGGCTTCCAGGAGTTCCAACCCCGGGGAGTCCTCGAATGAGCAGTGAAGAAACAAGAGTCAGGAAATGCAGTGGGAAACATGACTTTATGACCAGGAGAGGCTGGGAGTCCAGCCCAGAGCATAGGGTGGGCCAGGGGCCGCCAGGAGGGGTGTAGGGAGGGGGCTCCAGGCAGGATCTCTTCCAGGCCACTGGCTTAGTAGGAGCAGATGAAGGGCAGACGTCTTCCACAACGTTTTCGTCGCCAATGACCTCCTAGAAATAGAAAACACGGTGATGTCAGCTGCCAGCAGAGTGTGGCCCGTGCCCCCCTTGCCCTCCAATTGTCATGATATGTTTGCCACACACCCCCACCTGCTTGTTGAGTTTTCACCCCAGGAAGACAAGGTGCTGAGTGCTTCCTGGGGGCTCCTGGCTAATCCTCACAATGACTCCCAGAGGGAGGTGCTGTCCTCATCCCCATTGCACAGATGAGGAACCTGAGGCTCAGTGGGGAAACAACTTGTCTGTATGCTAGTGGGCAGGTGGCAGGGCTGGGGCGGGAATTGTGGCAGCCTTTCTCCAGCGTGTATGGCCTTAGCCACAGTCCTGAGTCCCTCACGTCTGGCATTCAGCCATTCCTAATTCACACATCTCTTGCTTGTCCCTCATCCACACATTTCATTCACCTTAGCTATTCTTTTTTTTAAAACATATATATTTCTTTATTGATTTCAGAGAGGAAGGGAAAAGGAGAGAGAGATGGAAACATCAATGATGAGAGAGAATCATTGGTCGGCTGCTTCCTGTACGCCCCCTACTGGGGATCGAGCCCGCAATCCAGGCATGTGTCCTTGGCAGGAATCGAACCTGGGACCCCTCAGTCCCCAGGCTGATGCTCTATCCACTGAGCCAAATTGGCTAGGGCGTCCTTGGCTACTCTCAATTGTCACATCAGTAGCAGAGGAAGGAAAGCAGCCCCCAGACCCCCGGCTGAGCTTAGTCTGTGAGGATGGAGAGCCCCCATCCAGCCCTCACACAGGGCACCCCCTTACCCTACATCACAACCCTCCTCACAGACAGGATGTTGGTTCTCCAGTTGTGGGGAGGCTGTGAGTTTGAGGAGGTGTGCTCAGGCAGCTCAAAGGGACAGTGTGTTAAAGTCCACCTTGCCGTCCCTCCCCTTTGCCCTGGTGCCCAGTCCCCCTCACCTCTGGTGCATAGGGCCACACAGCGGCCGCGCCCACGTCCATTAGCCCAGTATGTAAAATTCACAGCACTCCCATCAATCCAGTGTAACCTTCTGCACTAGAATGAGAGAGGGGATAGGCTGGGTCAGAGGCTGAGGTCCAGGAAACAGGCTGATACAGAGGTTCCAGAAAATGCCCACTGAGTGTCCCTTTCTGGGAACTTCCCACCCAGCTAGGAGCCAGATATCCTGGACACCCACCCCTGAGAGTTTGCAGGCAATGACAATGGACAAGCAGTGGTCCCTCCCCTCCTCACACAGCCAGGCTTCTCAAACTTTCTGTGAATACAAGTCTCCTGCAGACCTTTTTAAATGGAGATGCTGATTCAGGAGTCTCAGATGAGGCCCAAGACTGTGCATCTCTAACAAGCTATCAGGCCATGCTAATACTGCTTGGTCCATGGACCACACTTGAGTAGCAAATATAATAGCACTTATTCACCCACTATCCCAGAACCACTCTGAGAGAAGGACCCCCATTTTAGACATGAGGAAGCCATTCAGCTTGTAAGTGACCAAGCTGGGGAAGGAAAGAGTATCCTAACTCCTGGGGTGTGCTGGTAACTGTTTATCAACCAGCTCTGGGGGAAGGTGAGAAGGCAGAGTGAGGGAAGAACCCTAACTTGTAACAATCGCCAATTTCCTTGGGGTAAATACACCTGCCATGGCATGAAGTCACTGAACATGGAATGGGAAGAGATGCGCACAATCACCAGTTCTCTTTAGCCACACCAGCCAGCTCCCCTACCGCCTCCCACAGGGAAGTCACTTGGCTGCTGGAATGAGGCCTGATGCCAGAGAGAACTTCCTGTACCTGGGAGCTGGCCCCTCACTTACCCGGCCCCTGAGTCTGCCTCCAATCCAGACCTGTTGCTGGTTAATATTACTGGCCAAGCACTGGAGTTGATAGTTGACACTGAGGTTGTGGATAGAGACGAGGTTGCCTCTGTAGCACCTCCTGCAGATTTTCTGCAGAGAGAAGAGGTGGGGTAGATAATTCACTGGGTTGTTTTTTTTCCCTCAAGTTCCTGAGACTTCAGAAGAGAGTTCGCCATCCCTGGTCAGGTCAGAAATCACGGATCTACTTGCTCCTCCAATTCCATCTCTGGCTCCTTCATCTGTCACTGGGAACTTCTTGCAGGAAATAATAATAATCATGAGAATAATCTTAGCCACCATTTACTGGGAGTTTATAATGACTCAAGGACTGATCCAAATGCTTGCCATGTATTATCTCATTTAATCCTCACCATAACATAAGAGGTTGGTACTATATATCTCCATTGTACAAGTGAAGATCCTGAAGCTCTGAAAGATGAAGGGACTTGGCCAGGTAACATGTCATTGACAGGTGGAGCCAGGGTTTAACACAGGTATATCTAATACCAAAGCCTTTTGTCCCAATCAGTGATTCTCAAAGTACTGCCTCTAGACCAACAGTGTCATCATCACCTGGCACTTGGTCCTAATTGCAAACTCTTGGGCCCCACCTGCTAATTCTGAAATCTATGCTTCAACAAGACCTCTAGGAGATTCTGCTGCTCACTAGCGTTTGAGAACCACTAGTGTAAATGAATAAGGAACAGGAGGTGGAATCCACTATCTTCTCCTGCCCCTGGTCCTCCATCAGTAAATTCCCAGCCACTTACCCGAGCGCCTCTAAATCTTCTGCAGGTCCGCACCAACACGTAGCGGCAGGTCTTGCATCCAGGACTGCCCAGTATTTTCACTGTGTCCTCTTCCTTGGGGCACTGCAAGTTCTCATCTAGGTCATCTTGGTCCGACTCCATGGCCTCTTCATCCTCAAAGGCATCTTGGCAGCTGGAAGCCTCCACCTGCTCTCCTTCAGACTGAATCGTCTCCTCAGTCAGGACTGACTCTCCCTCCTGCTCCCCAGAGCCTTCCAGATCTTGGCTCAGGTCTGCCTGTGACTCTTGGCTGTCCAGATAGGGGGCATCATTCCCTGGAAGAAGAGGTAGCCTGCCATCAGGTAAGGAGCTCCTTCTTCCAGGACCACGGACAGTGCCGACCACCCCACTCAAGCCTTTCTAGTGCCTCCCTCTGGAGCCTAGGCCAGAAGGATCTCCTCCCTGTGGGGTGAGGTGAGAACTCACACAAAGGGGTGAGCACCTGGCGCTGGCTGACAGGTGTGTATTTCAGGGGTCCCCTTCTTCTAGGACCACGGACAGCTCCGACCGCCCCACTCAAGCCTTCCTAGTGCCTCCTTCTGGAGCCTAGGCCTAAGGATCTCCTCCCTGTGGGGTGACACCTGGTGCTGGCTGACAGGTGTGTATTTCGGGGTTGGAAGAAGCACCTCTGAGAAGGTGGGTGGTTTTTGCTTGAGCAGGAGCCCATACAGAATGTTCAGGTCACATTTCTGAGTCCATGAAAGATCTTACCTGAGGGGAGCTGGGTCCACTGAAGAAGGAAAAGCTGTGGCCTAGCTCAGAAGAAGCCAAGAAGTTGCCAGAAAGAGGAGACGGGGTCAAGCTGGATGAGAAGGGAAGGGAGGACTTACCCTGATGAAGAGCAGCAACTGTCCCCAGCAGGAGGAGCAGCAGGAGCAGGGGAAGTTTCATATTCACTCGTTCTTGTGGCAGGGACACGGCTTCACTTCCCGCCGTGGGTCTGCTCACTGTGTCTGCACGGCCTCTGTCACACAACAGAGATGCAATGTTTGTTTAAGTAGCTGATTAAAGGGCAAACTGGAGGGCTTCCTTCTCCCCCAGTGAACAGATGCTGACCTGGAGAAGCAGAAAATGTCCCTTTTACCCATGGGCTTTATCACTGGCCCCTGAGATGACACTTAGCCCAGACCCTGTCCCTGCAGGAACAGGTCTACTCAAGGTCAGGGCCCGCTCCACTACACTGAGGATGGAGTGGAAGGACAATGGCCATCAGGGTCATGATGACAGGCCTCCTAGGCTCCCTGGGCAGCTGGGGGAGCACTCACCTCTGAAGTGTCAGAGACCTCCACTCTTGGTGTCTCAGAATGAGGGGTCCCAGAGGCAGTCCTTATATTGGGCTTTTGGGGAAGTGGGAAGAGGCCAGGATGATTGCCCCAGGCTGGGGTGCTGGGCAGGGGAGCAGATAATAAGGCATTTGCTCAATTCTCTCAACTGCTCCCTGCTGGGACTGCAGGGACCAGCCTCCTGGGGTCCACTGACACACATGGGTGTCCAGGTGTGCTGGAGAGGACCCCAGATGTCTACTGCCCACATATACTTACTATTATCACCCCTAAAGTGCCCCAGTCATAAGCCCAGGAGTAGCCTTCCTCTGGTCATTATCTCGGCCAATGAGGGGGAGGATCCTACAATGCTGGGGGACCATGAGGGGAGGAGGGAGAAGGCAAAGGGAGTCCCACCATCCTGAGTGCTTGTCTACCAGGGACTCATATGTATCCTATCCCAGAATCCTCACCTTCTCCTCATTCCCATGAGAATGTATGGTGATCCTGACTTCACATGTATGGAAAATGAGATTCAGAGAGGAAAAGTGCCTTGCAAGTGTGCACAGGAAGTGGGGGATCTGGGAATCCTAGTCCTTTTGGCTCCCAAACCTTCTATCTATCATCTATCTATCTCTTTCCCTCTCTCCCTCCCTCCTCTTTTTTTGTTCTCACTCTAGTTCTTCCTCTTTCTATTTTTCATATTTAATGTGTAAAAAACTTATGCTCTTTCTTCTATGCTATAGATCTGGATCAAGTTTCTCAACCTTTTCACTCTTACTATTTGGAGTAAAGTAATTCTTTGTTGTGTGTTGGCAGAGGAAGGGGTGGGGACTTAGAAGTTTAGCAGCATCCCTGGTCTCTACTCACTAGATGTCAGGAGTACCTCCCCCATCATCTGACTGTCCCTCAAAGACTATCAAAAAACATCTCCACATATTTCCAAATGTCCTCTGGAGAGCAAAGTTGTCTCCATTGAGGATCACTGATCTAGAAAATGTAGTCCAACCTCAAGGTATATCTTCATGAAAGAGATGACAGCTGCAATGGAAAGCTTAGTGCAGAATTTTTCAGACACCATGGGGGCCACCCTCCCCACCTCCATGCTCATCTCCCACCAGCCCTCTGTCACCACCAGGTTCAGGACTAGGGGTAGTGAGTGAGGCACTTGTTTCAGGTGCAAAATTAAGGGGGCACTAAAGAATTCAGTAGTCAAGATAAATGAATAGCTCTCATGCAATCTTTCTTGGAAATAAAAATAAATGCAAAAACATCTGTGATGAGTAAAATATCAAAACTTTAATCAACCCATCGCCAGCCACATTCACTGCAGGCCAAAGAGAGGCCACCAAGTGCCGGGCCCTGGTGCTGCTGGAAATACCTGCCGGGAGCTGGCGGCCTTGGCAGGATGGGTGACCCACTCTGTGACATTCCCCCTGGGCAGTCATACTTCTTCCTCAGACCCCTGCTCAGCCTTCCAGGCCTCTGGACACCAGGGACAGGTAGCCCAGAGGGTGAAAAGGCCTTCCCTGCCTCTGCTGTCCCAGGGGACCTACAAATGGAGAAGTATCTGAGAGGTCACTTCTGGGCCTGATTGCAGGGTAACAGTCTTGGCTGTTATCTCTCTGGCCCAACGGACCAGATCCTCAGCTTATCTACTGACATGAGGTGGTGCTGGGTCAATTGGCCAATTCTGGGGCCCAAAAACCTGGTCTTGGATTTAAATTTTTTTTAATTTAGTTCTTTATTATAATTTTATAATGCAGTTACATGTTTTTAAAAAAATAATTTTTATTTCTTGAAGTATTACAAAGAGTATTACATATGTCTCCTTTTCCCCTGCCTTGACATTCCCCCGGCCCCTACCCCCTTAGTGTCTTGTGTCCATTGGTTATTCTTATATGCATGCATATAAGTCCTTCGGTTGGTCTCTTAACCACCCCCCTCAAACCCTCCCCAGGCTTCCCACTGTAGTTTGACAGTCTGTTCAATGCTGCTCTGCCTCTGCATCTACCCCTGTTCATCAGTCTATACTGGTCCCCATTATCTGTCCCAACCTCACTGGAGC
>NW_005371656.1:962223-966447 GCF_000412655.1 Myotis brandtii
ACCTCACTGGGGCTGTTTCAACCTCACCGGGGCCGTCCCGACCTCACCGGGGCTGTCTCGACCTTGCTGGTGCCATACATCGCCAGGGTCATTTCGGCCTCACCAGAGCCGTTTTGGCCTCACCAGGGCCGTTTCAACCTCACTGGGGCCGTCCCGACCTCACTGGCCCCGTCCCGCCCTCACTGGGGCCGTCTCCACCTCACTGGTGCCGTTTCAACCTCACCCGGGCCATTCTGACCTCACCTGGGCCGTTTCGGCCTCACCGGGACCGTCCTGACCTCACCAGGGCCGTTTCAACCTCACTAGGGCCGTCCCGACCTCACTGGACCCGTCCCGCCCTCACTGGGGCCGTCTCGACCTCACTGGTGCCGTTTCAACCTCACCGGGGCCATTCTGACCTCACCTGGGCCGTTTCGGCCTCACCGGGGCCGTCTCAACCTCACCAGGGCCGTCCCAACCTCACTGGGGCCGTCCCAACCTCACCGGGGCCGTCTCAACCTTTCTGGGAGCATCCTGACCTCACCGGGGCCGTCCCGGCCTCACTGGGGCCGTTTTGGCCTCACCGGGGCCATCCCGACCTTACTAGGGCCGTCCCGACCTCACCAGGGTGGTATCGGCCTCACTGGGGTCGCGCCGACCTCACCAGGGCCGTCCCAGCCTCACCCGGGAAACACAAAGTTTGGCACTCTGTCCCCTGCCGGGCGGCTCCCCACCAGACAAAATCTCCAGGCTTTCCTGGTGGCTGAACATCCAGTACGCCTGCTCGGACTTCGCCCTCCACCAAGTGCACAGACTGCCTGTCTGCCATCCCCCAGCGTCCCATGCGAGACTGGAACTGATAGGCATGCTTGTGCGCCTGCTGGTACAGCGGTTCCACATCACCGGCCCAGCCGGGCCTGGCCCCGGCCTGCCCCGAACCCGACTCCGCCCCCCGAGTGCGTCCCTCCCGGATGCGAGGAGCCGAAATCTGCAGCCTGCTGGGTTGGGCTCTGCACTTGGTGCCTCTGCACATCCTACTCAGTCTCAATGCTCTTCTTTCTATGCGAAGAGTTGAAATCTGCAGTTTGTTGGGTTGGGCTCTGTACTTGGTGTCTCTGCACATCCTACTTAGTCTCAATGCTCTTCTTTCTTTCCTTCCAGTTGTAGAGCTTCCACTGGGCCAGCTTTCCCATGGTTCCGTATGATAGCTGTTTGTCCCACAGTTGGTAGCCTTGATGTTGTTGTGGGAGGCAGCACGCACAGGTCTCTTCCTTACGCCACCATCTTGGTTCGCCTGGGTCTGCTTCTTGAGTGCGTCTCCCATGGGTGTGAGGAGTTGAAGTCTGCAATTTGTTGGGCTAGGCTGCAAAAGCGCAGGTGGGTCTTTTTGTGCACCTGGCACAGCTTGGATGGGGATGTAAATTGATTAGGGCTGGGTCTCAGGGAGTCGCCAGGGCGGAGCAAATAGCAATGGCAGCGTCTCCGCGGCTCCTCGCCTCTTCTGGGACACCGGGGCTTCGCGTCCCCCAGTGCCGGTGAGCAGCTGCGCGACAGAGCCTCCCTCGCTTTCTGACAGCTGCAAGGCTGTGCCGCCTCTCCCCGTAGGGTCTGGTGCCTCATGATCCCGCCTGAACCAGCTCAGTGGATTCGAGAGTTTGTAAAAGCGCAGGCGTTTCCTCTTGTGCCTCTGGCACAGCCTGGATGGGGATGTAAATTGAGTAGGGCGGGGTCTCAGGAAGCCGCCAGGGCAGGGCAAACAGCAATGGCGGCGTTTCCACAGCTCCTCGCCTCTCCTGGACACCGGGACTTCGCGTCCCCCAGTGCCAGCGAGCAGCCAGCCGTGCGCCAGAGCCTCCCCTGCTCCGTGGGACCTGGGGCCTCAGAGACCCGCCCCGAGCAAGCCCAGAAGATTCGAGGGTTCTTAACCGCTTCCGAATGAAAAAAAACCGAGCATCCAGTTGCAGCCCGCCTGGCGCGGGACTGTTGTACCTCTGTTTTTGGCGCCTCTGTAGCTCATACTCAGTCTCACTGCGCTTCTTTCTTTCCTTCCAGTTGTAGAACTCCCACTGGGCCAACTTCCCCATGGTTCTGAATGGTGGGTGTTTGTCTTATAGTTGGTAGTTTCAATGGTGTTGTGGGAGGCAGCACGCACAGGTCTACTCCCTACGCGCCATCTTGGTTCCTCCTTGGATTTAAATTTTGAGTCCACCATAAGGGATGGGGGAGAGGGAAGGGCTAGACCCCTCCCCAGCATTCTCCTCCCTCTGGGGCCCAGGCCAGGGGCATCTTATCACTCCCTGGTAGGAATGCTCAGCTGCTCTCAAGAGCCAGCCTCACGATGAACTGTACACACATATCCCTTGAACAGCCCTTTGTTACAGATGTGGAAATGGCACCTCAGAGAGCTTGAGCAAGTTGCCCAAGATCACACAGCAAGTCAGAGACAGACCTAAGGGCAGGTTTTCCAGCTCCTTGTCCCCCCATGGCTGCCTGCCCTCTGCCTCCTCTCACTCACCTCCCTTCTCTACAGCCTGCCCCCGCCCCAACCCTGTCTTCTTAGCACTCAAACCCCAAGCTAAGATATTCCAATGGCTTCAGTGACCACAGTAATGTCTGATTTAAAACTGGAAATAACATTTTTGAAGGCCCACCACAGACCAAACACTTTGCTAAACGAAGGCTCTGGCATCCATTACCCCACTTAATCTTTACAATCATCCTACAAAATAGGTATTGCCATCTCTCATCTACACACCTACTACAGAAGCTCAGAGAGGTTCAATGACCTGCCCAAGTTCATACAACTAGAAAGGAGTGGCACCTCTGACTCCTAGGTCCTTGCTTCTTTGATACCCCAGACAGTCTGCATTACTCCCAGACAGTCCATCCAATGCTGCCAATGTTTTCAGCATCCGTGAAACTCTGAGTGTCTGGCTTACTGTTTGCATTTATGTTGAAGGGGTTTCAAACTCTGCCTTTTGTCTCAAGGGTCAGTCCAGTCCCACATTAGGCAGAGGGTGGGTCTTAGTGCAGTGTGATGCAAATGAATGGTATGTCCCAGAATCTCAGTTTTCTCACCTGGGAGCTGAGGCAATGACAGAACCTGCCTCTATTGAGATCAGCTCCAATAATGCTCTAAGATAGGGTTTGGACCTGGGGCTGTCAAGTAGCCAGCACTGGAACTGGGACCTGTGTCCTCAGATAAGCTCTGTCTGGATTGCACTCCTGCTCTGTGCTGGCGCTTTGGCCAGAACTCCAGGGCTTCCACTGTAAAGACAGAGCTTAGCTTCACAGAGCTTAGCTAGTAGCTTGTAGAGTTGGGAAACCCCATATTTTGGAATGGAAGGCAAATCCTCTTATTTCATTGCTTTTGCTTTCTTTATTTTTAATCCTCACCTGAGTATAATTTTCCAATTTGTTTTAAAGAGTGGAAGGGAGAGGGAAAGAAAGAGAGAAATATTGATGTGAGAGAAACACATCGATTGGTTGCCTCCTGCACGTGTCCTGGGCCCTGGGGCTCAGGAGGAGCCCTATGTACATGCCCTTGACCAGAATGGAACCCAGGACACTTCAGTCCTAGGGCCAGCGCTCTATCCACTGAGCCAAACCAGCTAGGGCTGGTAATCCTCTTGATAGACCCTTTCCAAAAAACGGTGACCCCCCGCCCCTTGAAGCAATGCATTCTTTGCTAGAACCTTCCTTTTGCTCCATTCTGCCTATAAACACCTTCCATTTTTACAGCTTCTCAGAGCTTCTTTCTATTTGCTGGATGGGATACTGCCTGATTCATGAATCAATGAATAAAGCCAATTTCATCTTTAAATGTACTCAGTTAAATTTTTAACAGTCCTCCATTTCTTGAATCAGTGATATCACCCTCATTTAGTAAGCCACCCCACTCCCACACCACCCCACACCCTATACTGAATCCAAACAAAGCAGGAGGGCCAGTTCCCCACCCCCAGCCCCCACCCAATGAGAACTTCCCCCAGAGGGGGGTTGTGTGGCATCCCCCAGCCTGGCTGAGAAGTATCTTGGGAGAGCCACCCAGCACTGGCTCAGCTCCTAGATGGCACGGCAACCAAACCCCTCAGCGCTCCACCCCCATTCTACCCATCCCTGTGGGACACTGGCCATCTTTTACTTTCCTCAAAGGCCCTGCCCTGACCCCCACAGGAGTGAGGGCTTTCAGGATTTACAGCCCCGGGGAGTCCTCCAATGAGCAATGAAGAAACAAGAGTCAGG
>NW_005371657.1:0-979 GCF_000412655.1 Myotis brandtii
ATTGTCCCCTTGACCGGGAGTTCGACCGGGAGTTTGATCAGGGGGCAGGGCCAGCAAGTCAACCGCCCACAGCCCCTCTCCCCGGCCAGCCCCACCTCCTATCACCCCCCCCTCCCCAATCAAGGGTGGGGCCGGCCCGCCAACCACCTGCGGCCCCTCCCCACAACCAGCCTGGCCCTGATTGGGGTGGGTCGGCTGAAGCCCACCTGTGCATGAATTTGTGCACCGGGCCTCTAGTATGGTAATAAAAATGAATAAACTCCCTAATATAAAGTATGGACTTTGGGTGATTATAATTGGTGGGTCAATCAATGTAGATTCCTCAGTTATTACAAATGTACCACTCTGGTGGGGAATGTTGGTAATGAGGGAGGCTATGAATATATGGGCCAGAAGGTATATGGGAAATCTGTATTATCCTTTCAATTTTGCCGTAAACCTAAAAATGCTCTAAAAAAATTAAGTCTTACAAAAAAACACTACTGTTCACACAATAGCATGGATAAATTTCATAGGCATAATCTATACTAATAAAAGGGTAATATGTTAATTAGACCAGATAGACTGGACGTCTTCCGGACGTCCTTCCAGAAAAGCCACAGTGGCGGGGGCTGAGGCAGAGGGGGTTAGGGCCAATCAGGCAGGCAGGCAGAGCGGTTAGGGGTGATCAGGCCGGCAGGGGAAAGCGGTTAGGGGCAATCAGGATGGTAGGGGAGTGTGTTTAGGGGCAATCAGCAGGCAGGCAGACGTGGTCAGGGGCTATCAGGTAGACAGGCAGAGGGGTTAGGGATGATCAGGCAGGCGGGCAGAGGGGTTAGGTGCGATCAGGAAGTCAGGATGGTGAACAGTTAGGAGCCATGGTCCCGGATTGCGAGAGGGATGTCCAATTGCTGATTTAGGCCTGGTTTAGGCAGTCAGACATCCCCCGAGGGGTCTCAGATTAGACAGGGTGCAGGCCAGGCTGAGGGACCCCCCCCCC
>NW_005371658.1:0-873 GCF_000412655.1 Myotis brandtii
GGTGGGAGCCTCTCCCTCCTCCTCAGCAGCACTAAGGTTGTCTAACTGCAGCTAGGCCTGCTCCCTGCTGGCAAGTGGACATCTTCCGAGGGCTCCCAGGCTGCTAGAGGAATGTCTGACTGCCAGCAGGTGGTCATTCCTTGAGGGGTCCCAGATTGTGAGAGGGCACAGGCCGGGCTGAGGGACCCTCCCCAGTGCACAAATTTTTGTGCACCGGACCTCTAATTATCAATAAATCAACAAGCAAGTGCTGACAAGGATGTGGAGAAAAGAGAACCCTTGTGCATTGCTGGTAGAAATGCAGGTTGGTGCAGCCACTGTGGAAAACAGTTCGCAATTTCCTTATGACCCAGTAATTCCACTTTTGGGAATTTATCCGAAGAAATCAGAAATACTAATTTGAAAGAATATATGTACCCCTATCTTCATTGCAGCGTTATTTACTAGTACAATAGCCAAGATTTAGAAGCAGCCCAAGTGCCCATCAGTAGATGAGTTGATAAAAGTGCTGTGGTATATTTACACAATTGGATGCTACTCACCATAAAAAGGAAGAAAAACTTACACTTTGAGACATCATGGATGAACCTGGAGAATATTATATAAGTGAAATAAGCCAGTCAGAGAAAGACAAGGACCATATGATTTTCTCATGTGTGGAATTTAATGAAAAAAACTGAACTACCAAGCAAAATAGAGACAGATTCATAGATAGGGAGCCAGCAGACAGTTCTGGTGTCTGTGTGTGTCTGTGTGTGTGTGTGGGGGGGGGAGGGCAGTAATGGTGGGGTTAAGAACAGGAGGGATTGAACAAAAAAGAGAACAAAAAGAGAAAGAACTCATGAACAACAGTGTGAGGATTTTGGAGGGGAG
>NW_005371659.1:0-3066 GCF_000412655.1 Myotis brandtii
GGGGCGGGGGGTCCCTCAGCCTGGCCTGTGCCCTCTCCTGTGTCCAGGAGCCCTCGGGGGATGTCCGACTGATGGCTTAGGCCTGCTCCCCACCAGGTGGACATCCTTAGTGCTGCCACAGAAGCAGGAGAGGCTCCCACCACTGCTATTGTGCTTGCCAGCCACGAGCCTGGCTCAGAGCTTCTGGATGAGTGGCACTCCCCCTGTGGGAATGCACTGACCACCAGGGGGCAGCTCCTGCATTGTGTGTCTGCCCCCTGGTGGTCAGTGTGCATCATAGCGACTGGTCATTCCATCGTTTGGTCTATTTGCACATTAGCCTTTTATTATATAGGATTCTTTTTAAGATCATGAATCACACATAATGAGCACATATTGTTTCTGAACTTGTGTTTTTCTAATCACATGTTTTGTCAGTAACATTTTATGATAGAGTTTTGTTTTTTAAAAAATGTGTTTTTGTTGATTTCAGAGAAAGGAAGGGAGAGGGAGAGAGGGATAGAAACCTTAATGATGAGAGAGAATCATTGAATGGCTGCTTGCACTACTGGGGATCGAGCCCGCAACCCAGGCATGTGCCCTGACCAGGAACTCAACCGTGACCTCCTGGTTCATGGGTCAACGCTCAACCACTGAGCCATGCTGGCTGGCATGATAGAGTTCTTTATTTTGAGGGAGCTGATACATTCCAGGGCATTTTACAATTTATGTCGCTAAAGACATTTGAAGTTTAACTTTCAGACACTTTACAGTTCTAGCCACCTCGCCTTCAAGGGAAGCTAATGAGAAATGCATTTCTGAAAATGTGTCTGGATGGGTTTAAAACTAACCACCAGTGTATCACATGAATGAAATGATAAAATAACTTAATGCCTCTTTATAGGTTTATTACTTACAAAGTACTCAACTCTCTTTTTATTTCATTGTACTCTAGTTTCATGTGCTCAGAAAACCATAGTGGGCACTAGGAATTAATTCTCACACCCATGGTTAGGATGCAGGCCGGCAGGTTCCCTACCTACCTTAATCCGATGTCCTTTCACTGTCTTATCAGATTGCAAAAGAGATTAATGATCCCATACTTGTTTTTCTCTTGGATCAATGTGGGGCCTATAAGACAGTATTTTGATGACTATTAATCAGGAATGAAGAAAAATCTCTCGTGTTGAATATTCATGCCGTCCCCACTGAATGCTTTGTCCTTGGGGTGAGTATGATGAACATAAAGTACTTATTTATTTATTTATTTATTAATTAATTAATTTATTTAAAAGATGTATTTTTACTGATTTCAGAGAGGAAGGGAGAGGGAGAGAGAGATAGAAACATCGTTGATGAGAGAGAATCATGGATCAGCTGCCTCCTGCACACCCCCCACTGGGGATGGAGCCCACAACCCCGGGCATGTGCCCTGACCGGGAATAGAACCGTGACCTCCTGGTTCACAGGTAGACACTCAACCACTGAGCCATGCCGGCCGGGCTGATGAAGTATTTATTGATGGTCTTGTGTGCCTGATGCTGTCTAGGGAACATTTCAGCCCCTGGAATCCACCCCGCCACCTCAGTCCAAGTCAGTCCCGCAGTTTTACCACCATCATTGTTTTTCTTTCTCCTCGCTAATTTCAGATCAGAAAGTCCCCCGTGTTCCCCCAAGGCCCACGCCCACTGCCACTGGGGTCCCCCACTTCACTAACAAATGTCAATGGCGTGTCTTCCTTCTCTCACCACACTCAGCACAGCGTGTCGAAAGCTGTAGAGCGGAGACGCGCCTCTCTGTGCTGGTGAGAAGGATGGAAAAGAACTCCAAGGTGGTCAGGGAAGAGGCCAGAGGGAGCAGAGGGAGGAGGGTTTAAAAAATACTGACTCACAGAGTAATGGGGAGCTTGGGGGCGTGGAGAGGCTGGTTTCTAAAGCAGATGGAGGACATAGCGGCGAATCATCGCAGAAAGAGCGTGTGGTCGTCCGTGAGTCAGACGTTCCTATTGATCTAACCCGGTTAAAGCTGTGCGAGCCCAGATGGCCAGGGCCTTCAGTTCTGTTGTTTGGTTTTAGAACGTAAGACTTGCTGTGAAGAGCAGAGGGTGGTACGCTGAGGTGACAGCCAGGCACTGGGTCGGGCAGGTCACACTGTAGATGGTGCTGGGACATGTCTACGGAAGTGTTTTGCTCAAGTGTGTAAAGTGAGAGAAGTAAAGGACCTGTTGGAGTTAGTGTTAATCTCAATAAAACAGTGACCGCGGGATACAATGAAGGGTGCATCTACAGACGTGGGGGGATTCCTGCTAATAAGAGTGGGCGCCGCCTGCAGGGCTGGCGTTTCAAGGGGCACAGTCACCACATGGGGCTGCAAGGCCTACAGCCCCCACACCGCACGGCCGCTCCAGCGGTGGTAGAAGCATTAACTCCAAGCCATCTCCTTCGCTCCGTTCATCCTGCAAGTGCCTTTGAATCAAAAGGATGCCACAAACGTAAACAAACAGACAGACTCACAGACACAGAGGACAGACCTCCAGGTGCCAGAGAGAACAGGGGGCTGGGGGCTGGTGAGAAAGGGGAAGGCATGAGAAGTCCAGGGTGGCGGTTACGGAGCCGGCACAGGGATGTGGGCACAGCACAGGGAGTGCCGTGGATAATATTGTCATAACTGTGTGTGGGGCCAGGCGGTGCTTGAAATATTGGGGAACACTTTGAGCACCGGAAACTAATACAAGATAACATTGAATGCCAACTGTGATGGGAAAAGGTTTAAATATTAGCTCATGAAAGTATTTAATAAGATGTAATCAGATCTTTACAGATTCAATTAAACGTCGGCTTTATGGGGGAGAGCCACAGTGACAGCGCATGTGGGCCCACAGGTGTCTCCTCTCCGAGACTCTCCTCTGCGTGTCCCTGTGGCAGCTTCCGCGCCGGTGACGGTGACGGTGATGCTGCTTCTCTGGGAGCCGCGGGGGAGGGCGCGGGGCCGCCTGGAGGGCATCGCACGCGGGACACTCCCTGTGGCTGTGAATTCCCGTCGAGTGGGCTCTGAGGGGCGCGGTCACCAAGGTCATGGCCTTGGGAC
>NW_005371659.1:4195-9611 GCF_000412655.1 Myotis brandtii
GTAGGGGGTGTGCAGGAGGCAGCTGATCGATGTTTCTCTCACATCGATGTTTCTAACTCTCTATTCCTCTCCCTTCCTCTCTGTAAAACAATCAATAAAATATATATATTTTTAAAAAGAATATGTGTAAATACTTTGTACAGAGCCATGTATGAAATACACAGCCATATGTGGTACTATAAATAAATAAGTAAATAAATAAATCTATTTTTTATTGATCTCAGAGAGGAAGGGAGAGGGAGAGAGAGGTGGAAACATCAATGATGAGAGAGAATCATGGATCGGCTGCCTCCTGCACGTCCCCCACTGGGGATGGAGCCCGAAACCCGGGCATGTGCCCTTGACCTGAATCTAACCGTGACCTCCTGGTTCCTTGGTTGACACTCAACCAATGAGCCCTGCCGGCCGGGCCAGAAGGGAAGTGTAATAGGAAGAGGAGAGAACTGGAACCTCGACCGCTGCCCCAGGGGAACTGCGCTCCCTGCCTCCTCCTCCCAGGGGTGTGAGTCACTCCTCCTCCTCTTAAGGAAGGACTGGCCTCTGTCCACCCGGAAGGGTTGGTGGCTGCTCCTAGGACAGCTCAGGGGACATTTTGTTTCCCAAGCAAGCGGGGCCCCCTGTGGCCACATCAGTTCCAGCCCTTCATGCAAAAGGGGGTGGGAGGCGGGGCTTTAAAGGGGAGGGCATACGTTGTTGTTTTTTCTTGATAAGTAGAATTAAAAATATTTTTATTCAAGTGTAAGTGCAATCTTAGTGGTTATATTAGTTTCAGGTGTACAACATAGTGGTTCAACATTTTTATATCTTACACTGTGAATTATTCTTCTTCCTCCTCTTCTTCTTCTTCTTCTTCTTCTTTTTCTTCTTTCTTTTTCTTCTTCCTCCTCTCCTGAGGATACTTTTCTATTGATTTTTTATTTATCATTTTTAAATAATATATTTTATTGATTTTTTACAGAGAGAAAAGGAGAGGGATAGAGAGTTAGAAACATCGATGAGAGAGAAACATCGATCAGCTGCCTCCTGCACACCCCCTACTGGGGATGTGCCCGTAACCAAGGTACATGCCCTTGACCAGAATCGAACCTGGGACTCTTCAGTCTGCAGGCTGACGCTCTATCCCCTGAGCCACACTGTCCAGGGCCACCTGTTACTTCTGGTAGATTATTGACTGT
Organism: Myotis brandtii; assembly: GCF_000412655.1. NCBI lineage: Eukaryota > Metazoa > Chordata > Mammalia > Chiroptera > Vespertilionidae > Myotis > Myotis brandtii. The sequence continues at coordinate 5,371 of NW_005371659.1, forward strand.
GTTCCCCTCCCCCCTTTCACCCACCCCTCCTGTCTGGTAACCACCCCTTTGGTCTCTGTTTCCAGGTGTCTGTTTTTGTTTTGTTTTTAGATTCCACATATAAGTCGAACGATATGGTACTTGTCTTTCTCTGTCTGACTTAGTTCACTCCTAATAAGACCCTCCGGACCCGCCCATGCTGTTGTAAAGGGCGAGATTTCATTCTTTTTTGTTGTTGCCGCGTGATATTCCACTGCAGAGATGTACACATCTTTATCCGTCTGTGGCTGCACACTTAGGTAGTTCCCATGAGCATAAGGTTGTTCTCCTTAATACCCAGAGTGGACTTGCTGGGTCATGAGATAGCTCTATTTTTTTAAAATATATTTTTATTGATTTCAGAGAGGAAGGGAGAGTTAGAGAGAGATAGAAACATCAATGATGAAAGGGAATCATTGATCGGCTGCCTCCTGCACCCCCTGCACCCCCAATGGTGATGGAGCCCACAACCCAGGCATGTGCCCTTGACTGGAATGGAACCCAGGACCCTTCAGTCTGCAGGCTGGTGCCCTATCCACTGAGCCACACCGGCCATGGAAGGATAGCTCTATTTTCAGTTTTGTGAGGCATCTCCATGCGGTTTTCCACAGGGGCTGCCCCAGTTTGCAGTCCCACCGACAGTGTACAAGGGTTCCCTCTGCTTAAGGCATCTATTTTGAAAACCTAAACATGACATGGGAACCAAGATTTCGTTTGTGGTTACTTTGATTTTCAACCTGTAATGTTATCAGAAGCGGCTTTAGGCATTTTTCTTTCCTTTTCTTCACTGTCTGTGTTTTTGAGACTCCTGGCTCATGTATTTGGCCTGAATACAAACAACAGAAGGACAACCCAAAGGAAATTAATCCATCGCAGTTCGAATTTCAATTTGCCTATTTTTATCGCTCACAGTTTTTACCATCTGGAAATTTTTCCATCACTAGCTAAAAATACGATTCTCCTTTTCAAAGACTTTGGAGTTTTAAAGACAGACAAATGCGATTTTATCCTCGTTGTGTATGGTATTATTTAGTATACTTAAAGGAATAGGCTAATTTTAATTATCCCTCACATTGACTACATAAACACTGCATATATGTCCGTATGTGCCAAGATTGATATTTGTACTTGAATGAAGACGAAGTACCTGCATAGCTCATGGACACGGACAATAGTGCGGGGAAGGCCTGGGAGAGGGTATGGGGGTAGGAGCGTGGTAGAAGGAGTCGATGGGGAGAAAAAAGGGGGACATCTGTAATACTTTCAACAATAAATATAAATACATTTTTAAAAATCAGAAAAAATATGTGTAATTATCAAGATTCTGGCTTGAGTTATATTTATTTTGACTAAATGTCCTTGCAAAATTGAAAAAATCAATTTCATGTAATATGGTTTTTGTTATTATCATGACAAATAAAGGAAATTATAATTAGAAATATGCATGTAGTTTTAAATCCTGACCTAATATAGTCAAACAAGTAGAAACATTTTAATGATATAATAAATTTTAACTAGGTGTTCAAGTTTAACATTATTTTTATCTTCACCTGAGGATGTGTTCATTGCTCTTAGAGAAAGGAAAAGGGAGAGAGAGAAATACTGATGTGAGAGACATCAATTGGTTGCCTCCTGTACCCGCCCAGATGGAGGATTGAACTGAAACCTGGGTATGTGCGCTGGCCGGGGAATCAAACACGCCACCTTTTGGTGTACGGAGCGATGCTCCCACCCACTGAGCCACCCTGCCCGGGCTCACTATATCCTCTTTTCAGAAATCAATACATCCCCCAACTTTATTTCATGACCTTAAATCTACTAGTCTGTGAATCCCTCACATCAGTGTTTCCAATAGTGGATTCTCTGAAAGCTTTTCTGCCCTGAGATTCTGCAGACAGGAAAGGCCGACCCTGCACCTCTGCACGAGAAGCCATTAAAAGCTCACCATCTGTTGTCTACTTCCCTGGGGAGGAGATGCCCGAGGCCAACGGCTCTGCTTTTAACTGTGAAGCATCAGAGGAAGAGCCTGTCTGCATGTAAAAGTGAAACCCTCCATAAGTAAAGTCTTTGTGCCTCTAGGTCAGCGGTTCTCAACCTGTGGGTCGCGACCCCTTTGGCGGTCGAACGACCCTTTCACAGGGGTCGCCTAAGACCATCCTGCATATCAGATATTTACATTACGATTCATAACAGTAGCAACATTACAGTTATGAAGTAGCAACGAAAATAATTTTATGATTGGGTCACAACATGAGGAACTATATTTAAAGGGCCAGAAGGTTGAGAACCACTGAAGAGTATACCTTGACTTTCTCTACCAATTGACCCCAAGCCAGCACACATGCAAACACTCTATGTCAATTGGTCCTCCGGGAAGGAGAGACCAAAATGAAACCAGAATAGATGTATTGAGTGAAAGATGGGCGATGAAGGAGGGAAAAGCATTCTCATACAGGTCTGAAACCTAGACGAGGAGCAGTGCAGCTCTGAGACATCTGGACCAGCCAATGGAGAGCCACAGAGCAAAGGGAATCCGACAGAAATGGGCCAAGTGTCGTCCCCATGCTGTGCTCAGTCATTGGCTGGACGCAGTCCAGGAAGAACATGGCAGAGGCACACACATACACATGTGACACTTCCCAAATTTTGTTTGACACAATATATTTACTTTGCATTTTAATAGTCTTCAGTGTGGCTTTGCCTCATTTCCTTCCGATGTACATACACACACACATACACATATATTTACATATAACTCATTCCATAAGTATTTACTGAGTTTCTCCTCTCATCTGTATTCGATGATACAAATAATCTGGTTTCAATTCCCATTTTCCAGCCTTGATGCTATAATTTTTTCTCTCTCGGTTTTATTTACCTCTAATATTTCTAGAGTAAATCTGGGTCATTTTATCCAAAGCATACAGATAGCTTATAAAGTTTCTATAGTTTCACCTCTGGGAAAACCTGTTGCTTTTACTCATCATGTGGCATATTGTGGAATATTTGAATCTTACCACTCCAAGCTCCGTCAGAATTCCAACATTATCTGAGTGTTAAGTATTAAGAAGAAAGAGCTTACTTCTCTTCCTTTGTACATAACCTACATTTTCTGCTTGAATATGTGGATATTTTTTTTAAATCCCTGAAATGCAAATGTTTTTTCAGTGTACATTTATGGGTAAGCCCTACCCTTTTTGGTGTGTTTTTCAAATGTTGCCTGGAAATTTAAGGGCCTCGTTATTTACAGGGTTGGACCTTTTTTTTAAAGCAGGAATTATTTCTTTAATATGTTCAATAATCCAATAACCGCTTCTATACCCATTATTCTGTTCCTTTGCCTAGATGCAAAAGCAGGGTGCAATTACTTTTTATCTGAAAACATACTGTAAATAATTATTCTCATGCTTTTCAGTGTCAGTTTGAAAGTCCTAAGAGCTATTGTGCTGGCCTAAGCCCTGCTTTTAAAGCATCATCTTGAAATTGGTCACCCCATTCCTTTACTTCTATTTCTTCCACAGTTCCGTGCCCATGCGCAGAAGTTGGTATTTTGTGGAAGAGCCACACTCAAGGGGCCAAAGAGCCACATGTGGCTCATGAGCCGCAGTTTGCCAAACACTGGCCTAGGACATGCCTACCCACTATGAACTGCTTTTTAATTAAAACGTTTTAATTTCAGACCCTCCTCTGTGGTTCCTTTAGGTCTCTGAGTTTGCAAGGCCAGCACACAGGCCCCCCGCCCTGAGCTAGTCAGGTTAGCATGTGGCCCCTTTTCATCTACATGGGGACCAGGAGTGAAAAAGTGGATAGCCCTCTCTGCCCATGCATTTTAATAGACATCTGTGATAAACCACTTGGCACATGCTGGTACGTGTTGTGGAGAAAGCTAAGCAGTGAAGGGGAGTGGGGAGGGCTGGAGTGAGGTTTAAGCAGAGTGGTCAGGACAGCCTCGCCGAGGGGGTGGGCAGGAGCCTGAATGGGGACTGAGATGTCAGCTGACTGGGCAGTTAGATCGACTCCTTCTGTCTGGCCTACAGTTTTCAGTGTTATTACCTGTTTTTTTTCTTTCTCAAAGACAAGTACCTTTTCTGCAGGTTGTACTTATCGGAAAGCCAAACCACTTTATCTCAGGGGTGTGCCGATAGAGGGCCTTGGTGAGTTTTAAATGTTAATTAAAGAGTAATTAATTATTCCCCATTGTTCCTATTCTTGCCTAACCTTTT
>NW_005371660.1:0-2160 GCF_000412655.1 Myotis brandtii
AGATCCAATGACTTGTCCAAAGTCACAAAGCTATTAAGTTTCAAAATCTAAACTGAAATTAAGTCTGCAGACTTCTAGATCAATATTTCCCCAAATTATTCTATGCTCTTTTGACACTCTAACTAAATTTAGGTACAAATAACAATCCAATGAAAAACTTCAAAAAGGTTCTTTCCTTACCTGACATGGTCAGAGAAGAAGAGTAAATATCAACTATAGATGCAAGGAATGAAGATATCTCAGTGGCTGAAGCCAAAGAGCACATGTGTCCAGTACGAAAGTCACTGGTCATACTGGCCACTGGTCACTGGTCACCAGTTACTGGTCACTGGTCAGTTGCGATGATCCAAATTTATTTACAGACAACTCCATGGGCACCCCAAGATTCTACCAGGTGGTGGTAGGTTTGGTGGGAGAATGATGTCACAAAGCAGGCAGTTTAAAGGGATGAGAGAGCCAATCAGAAGGTCAGATTCCCAAGAAGACAGGATTGGATAGAGGGAGCGGTAGGTGAGCTAAACCAACACCTAAATGGCTGAGCTCTCAGGACAGATGTGCCAGTGGAAAAGACAGTTAGTTGTTCTTGACTCACTTTCCCAGATTATGATGTTAGGGAAATAATCTCAAAGTTTGTTATAGACATTCATGAATATAATTAACTAGTAGTTAACTTATACTCCCCGTATTATATTGTATAACATATATTTATCATTGTATATATTGTTAATATCCTTAGAGAGAATGGAAAGGGACATCCAGGTTGCACAATTACAGTTGTTCTGAAATCATACCAGCCCATCTCATTAGTGAATTTACTGTGGCTTTCGAGGTGCAAAGAGAGGGATTAAGCAGCCCTTTCTGTCAGTTGGTTGAACAGTAAAATGAAGTTTCTTGAGGGCAATTTGTGCTGAATGATGTAGTCCAAGGCTCTTTTCTTGTAGTTTCTTCTCCTTGAATCCTACCTTCCCTGGGTTGGGCTGGGCCAGGCCATTTTGTACTTGCATCTCCTACCACTCTCATTGTCTCTTCATCTTCATTGTAGGCATTGTTTGTAGATGAGCTTTGATCTTGCATTCTGACACTCATGGATGTTACTTCCTGTCCACTTCCAGCAGCAGGTTCTTCTTTGTAGTGTCTGATGCCTCCCCAATGGACTCTGTCCATTACAAGCAAATACCAAAGGGCTAGGAGTCAGCTGACTGCAAACCTTTCCTCTTCCAGCCTTTGGTTGTACTTCTTCTGCCCATAATTTGCTCCCTCTGGTTTCTTGGCCATGTAGGCATCCTGCCATCCTGCTCTATCATATGTGAGAGGCCTTCACGATATTTTCCCTTTTCCTTCTCTCATAAAGTGTATCCAGTGTGGCAGTTACATATATGTATATGTATATGTATCTGTAGAACTTTGGGCCTCTAGGATTCTCTGTCTGCCATGCTTGGGTGCAAAGCCAGGCAAAAGTGACGAGGAGACTAGTTAGAGAAAGACAAGGACATTCTTGGAGACTAGGGGACAGGCAAAGTGAAATTGTACAGGACAAAAGAGATTCATGTGGATTTTTCAGTTTCTGTGACAAACACGTTGACACATTTTGGTCTCATTTTGTATTAACAGAACAGACAATTTATATGTATATGGAAGATAGCTAGGGCAGCAACTGCAAGGAATTCTGTTCACCAGAGAGGGTAATCTTATATTATTCACTTTCTTTCATGTCATATTAGCTCAATTATATAAATCATTGGTGTGTTTGCAGAACACAGATTGTTTTTATGCTCTGGTTTTGTCCACATGCCTTTTCCTGGTCCTATTTTTTAAATATTTTATTTTAAATTTATCTTTATTTGTGAAAGTATTGTAGATGTCCCCTTTGTTTTTTTGTTTTTAGTTTTTCAACTACACCCTCCACCTATACTCAACCCTCCCAGGCCTTCACCAATCCATTGTCTGTGTCCATGGCTATGTATATCTATATCTACACTAATAAAAGAGAAACATGGTAATTAGCGTACGACCGCTACCCTTCCCATTGGCTAATCAGCATATCCTTATGCAAATTAACTGTCAGCCAGGATGGCGGCCTGCAGCCATGCACTTGGAAGCGAACATGAGGCTTGCTTGCTCCAGTGACTGCAGACTCCAACGTTCCCCGCCTGACTTGCC
>NW_005371660.1:3697-52226 GCF_000412655.1 Myotis brandtii
TATTTTTGTTCATCAGTTTATGTTGTTCATTATATTCCACAAATGAGTGAGATCATGTAATATTTATCTTTCTCCAACTGGCTTATTTCATTTAGCATAATGCTCTCCAGTTCCATCCATGCTATTGCAAATGGTAAGAGTTCCTTCTTTTTTACAGCAGCATAGTATTCCATTGTGTAGATGTACCACTGTTTTTTAATCAACTCATCTGCTGATGGGCACTGAGGCTGTTTCCAATTCTTAGCTATGGTAAATTGTGCTGTTATGAACATAGGGGTGCATATATCCTTTCTGATTGGTGTTTCTGGTTTCTTGAGATATATTCTTAGAAGTGGGACCACTGGGTCAAATGGGAGTTCTATTTTTAATTTTTTGAGGAAACTCCATACTGTTTTCCACAGTGGCTGCACCAGTGCATTCCCACCAGCATCCTACTCATATTTTTAAAGATTCTACCATGGTAAGACATATTACATGTTTTTCTCTTGATGAATTTATTTTGAAGCATCATAAACTGGCTTGATCGGATGGATTTTGTGGAGAAACTTAAAAAGGGGTCTGTGAAAAAGGACAATGTGGTGAGTTATGCTGTGCACACAAGCATAAGGAACAGATGGGTATATTCACCCCGACTTGACCTGGGTTGCCTCTGTGTTTCTTCCCCTGGTTAGTGCTTTTCTCACTAACCCTATTGTGACTGTGAGAAGACAGGGCTGAGTTGCTAACCCAGTCTTCTACAGGGTGGGACAAAAGTAGGTTTACAGTTATTTGTATGGAAAATAATACAATAATGAATAAATCATCATCATACAACTATAAAATCTGTGTTTCCAATTCTCACAACTGTAAACCTACTTTGCCCCATGCTGTCTATGGAGTAAGCTGGTTTTGGTAAGGAAGTCTGTGGATCTAGTCATTTTTTCTCGATAGTAAGCTTTTAGGGTGCCTAAACCAATCTATCTGGGGCTTTTTTAGTGTCAATGAGTAGGAAGTGTGTAATAGAAGAGCCCACAATATGATAGCTCATACAGATGGGATCTACAGAGAGACATATTTCATTTATAGGCCAACTTTTCCTTTTGTGAGATATGAGTTTTTTCAAAGATGGGGTATCTGAGAACAAATTACACTGTAGAGATATGGCTTAAACTGATGGATGTTTTTCAGTGTTTTTCTCTAAGCTTCATACCTCACATTGCAACTTCTTTGATACTAGTATGTGATATGAGACTAACAATATGTGCTAACGATGGAATACTATGCTGCTGTAAAAAAGAAGGAACTCTTACCATTTGCAACAGCATGGATGGAACTGGAGAGCATTATGCTAAGTGAAATAAGCCAGTCAATGAAGGAAAAATACCACATGATCTCACTCATTCATGGATAATAGAGACCATTACAAACTTTTGAACAATAATAGATACAGAGGCAGAGTTGCCTCGAACAGACTGTCAAAAAACAAAAACAAAAACAATATGTGCTAAAAATCTGCAAACCAGGTCAGTCTCTCCTTTTTGTATGTTCCCTTGGATATCAAGGGAATCCATAGCTATTACAGGTTAGGATGGGTGGCATAAGATTGAGGGAAGTTTTGTAAGATAAATCCTGGTAGCAGTAAAATGTTTACATGTTAAATGAGCTCTAACTTTCAAAATTCTACCTAAACTAAACCTAAATTATGCCATTCCTGGTTCTCATCCTCTGTAACTATTTTCTCTCTACAATTATAGCCATTTAACTTTAGCTGGTGGGCTGAGCTTCATCTTAACCTCTAAAAAATCTTAAATATAGGAGGAGGAACCTAAGGAAGTTTAGTTCAACACTCTAAAACTTAGCATCTTCATTCCTGGTTCCCATCCTCTATAACTATTTTCTCTCTACAGTTATAGCCATTTAACTTTAGCTGGTGGGCTCAGCTTCATCTTACCTCTAAAAAATCTTAAATATAGGAGGAGGAACTTAAGGAAGTTTAGTTCAACACTCTAAAACTTAGCATCTAGCTCTACCCTGACCCAAAGTCTTTTTTTAAATACTTAGGCTATTGTCTTGTCCCATAAACACACTTCTTGCATTTTGTATCCATTAGGATAATTAGAGCTTGTTTTAATCAAACATACCTAGTCCACCTACCCCTGAGCTCTTATTACTCTCACTTTTGACTTAACTAAAGACTGAATTCCCTCAAACCCTTGGATGGTACTTGGAGCCCTACCAGATACTGCTAGATTTTATAGAGTCAACTACTACGCTGCTTGGTGCTCCAAATATCCTTTGCTCTTATATTTTCCATTCCAGTGTACTACATACCTAGTAAGACATCCTTTTACCTCATGTTGGATCCACTCCCATCCAAAGACCTAATCTTTGCTAGTTCCCATACTTTCTGGAAATCCTGTTGTGTCTAGATCTAGATTTTCTTGTGTCAACTATAACTGAGTTTGTTCCCATCTCAAGCTTGTGTCATTTAGCAAATAGGAAGTACTAGGCCAGTATTGTTTTTGTAGTTTTTGATAGGTTAATGCCATAGTTTATATATTGTCAAGTCTGTAGATATTTGTACCAATATTTTAGCTACTACGTGTCTATTATATATTTTTCATAAATTCTAAAGGAATGCTTTATGCTTTAGCACCCAATTTGAATGTGCCTAATAATAAATTTGCAAACTGTGCTGTGCTAACTTACAAAATTTTTAAACATCCATATACGAATATTAACCCATTTTTAATTGTGTGGAAGCTTTCAGAATTGTAAATGTATGTGGCTATAAACTTGGTTAGAATATGATTGTCTCAGATAAAAAAGAGAAATAAACTTTTCACCTCGAAATAGACATAAAGCAATCAACATGTACAGCACAGTGTAAGTCTGCTTGAGAGCAGCAATGACAGCTCTTTCAAAACAACTTGTATAAGTCCCTTGGAAGCCCCCTTTTTTCTGTCATTATAAACTCAGTTCTTTTCTTTTTGTCTTTAGAACACAATTTTGATTTCCATCAATATCTGTATGTTCTGAATTGCAATTCCTAAGTTCCCCAAATAAAGCTTCTATTTATCTTGCAGCTCTAGGTCCAAATGGATTGACATAATATGGTGTGAGAAGTGGGATCCAGAGTGACTTACATCCTTCTCCAATGCCTTCATGGATTTGAGTAAGGTACCTCCAAGAGTCCATTGCACTCTGTCATCTCCTGAATGGTCCTGAATTGTTGGGGTAAGTCTTCCTGGACCCTAATCTCCCATTTTAGTTGAATTTTAGGCTCTGTTTGTGTGTTCTCTGTTACTAGATTTTTGCTTATGGGACTTAAAATGCCTATATGGCGAGTAGTTACTCTTTTAAAAATGGTGAGTTCACTTTGTAATTCCTACACAGCCACTTGTAAGTCTTCCGGGACCCTAATCTCCCATTTTAGTTGAATTTTAGGCTCTATTTGTGTGTTCTCTGTTACTAGATTTTTGCTTATGGGACTTAAAATGCCTATATGGTGAGTAGTTACTCTTTTAAAAATGGTAAGTTCACTTTGTAATTCCTAGACAGCCACTTCCTGGAATTATTGGTGAATTTATATATAAAAATTATAGGCCCTCCTGCAAATTTCTATCTCACTGGTCCATCATTATCTGTGACAATTTATAGTTAAACTGTTCAACTTAGGCTCTTTAGAACTCCCCGAGTTAGTCTATCTGCACAGTCAATTGGAAAAAGACTACAAAACTAAGCAATCTGAATAGAAAGCATATATTAATTGGCATTTTAAAGTCTTCAAACATCAAAAATTGCTTCCTCCCAAAATACAAATCCTAAATTAACCAAAGCAAATTCAGAGTTGTCTCAGATACTGACTAAACTTGAGGAGACTTCTAAAAGTTCTGATGTCTCCTTATCTACACCTTCTACTCCTCTTTACCCTTCACTTGCTGAACTCCCATTTTTAAATTGGGCTTCTCATACTGTTCCACTTAAAATTAAACTGCCGGATATAACAACCCTATGAGAGATTTTTTCTGTCAAGGCTGAGAAGCCATGGAGAAAGCCTCAAAGCTGGCCAAAAAGCTTAATGAAAAGATATCTGAGGCTTTTCCTCAAGTTATTGATTAGAAGAGAATTAAAAAATGTGTTAAAAAACAAACAAAATGAAACTGTTTTTGATTAGCATGACAGATTTGAAAATATTTTTAAACAGTATTTCAGCATAGATGAAGTCAATGATGATACATTACTGCTTCCTTTTTTAAAAATATGTTTTTATTGATTCAGAGAGAGGAAGGGAGAGGGAGAGAGAGAGTAGCATCAATTGGCTACCTCCTGCACGCCCCCTACTGGGGATCCAACTGGCAACCCAGGCATGAGCCCTGACCGGGATTCAAACTATGACCTTCTGGTTCATGGGTCAACGCTCAACCACTGACTCACACCAGCTGGGCCCTCAGTGTTTCTTAATCCAGCCTTTGCTGAGGGTCTACAAGATGAACTTGAACAATGGGTAAAAAACTATAAAAAATTAATTGCACCATGAAAACCCATGATTTAGTGAACTATCTGAGCAGCTCACCCTAGCTGTCCAAAAGATCCGAAAAAGAAAGCTTTATAAGCCCTAAATGCCCAAATTCAGGCAATTAATGAGCATAAAATTACTGCAATTGTTGGCTAAATCTGTCTATCTAGGTTCCAAACACAAACAACCATTCAAAGGGGTTTGTAATTATTTCAGAAAGCCTGGACTTTGGGGGGAAAAAAAAGATTATTTAAAGCTCAAAAGACAGTTACAAGGCCAATAAAATGTGTGAATCCTCCTCAAGGATTCCAATCTATGTTTTCTCAGCAGTAAGGTTGCTCCAAGGTTCAAAAGATTTTCCCATGTTTCTAACAAATTATTTCGGAGAAATTGATGTAACTATTGGAAACGAGGTAACCAAGGCCCTGGTAGACACCAGAGCCACTTACCAGTTCTTATCCCCATCAGCCTCACCATTTTCCTTCCTCAGAGTACTGAAACCATACAAACAGTGGAGGTTTTCAAGCAACTCATAATGTCTCCAAATCCCTTCCAGTTCCCTTTCATCTTGGACCTATTCAATGAACCCACCAATTTCTTTTGGTTCCCTCTGCCCCTACTCATCTCCTAGGATGAGACTTTCTTGAAAGCTCACACAGCCTATATTTCCTTCTCTCAGAAGGTAGAAATATTCTTACATCTTGAACTTTAAAAATTTTTTATCTTTATTGTTGAATGCATTACAGATGTCCTCCTCCCCCACCCCCGCCATTCACTCCCTCCACCCTACCCTGGCTGCCCCAAGGCCTTTACCACATTTAAACTTATGACCCTCAAGAGGACTTGTTCATGGACTCAGTCATAGCTATTCTAGTTTTTTTTTTTCAGTCACCTTAACTGACTCAAGTGCTCTTTTAGATTCCGTTCCAAATAAACATTGGTCAAAAAACTGCCACTGACATCAGTCACATTTATTTTGTACCAGGGATGAAAATTCAAATTGACAGAAATAAATCTCTGCCCAACATTTGTCAATACCCTTTAAATGCAGAGGCCATTGAAGGAATCAGACATATCATTAAGGAATATCTCAAACCAGGCCTCATCATTCCTTGAATGAGCCCTTGTAACACTCCTAACCTTCCTGTTAAAAAATCTTATGGGAGGGCATGGGGATTTGTTCAAGATCCAAGAGCCAGAAATAACATAATCATACCTCAACACCCAGTTGTACCTAATCCTCAACCTTACTCTTAGCCATACCATTAAAAAGTAAGTTTTTTTCCGGTTACAGATCTTTATAGTACATTCTTCAGTGTTCCTGTTGATTCTGAAAGCCAATTATCATGCACTTTCACACAGAAAGGACAATAATATACTTGGACAGTAATGCCTCAGAGCTACACTGGAAGTCCAACTTACTTTTCCCAAAATTTGAAGGCACATATTGCCAACAGAGAAGTCTATACCTGTCCATTCTTTTTTAATTTGTGGATGATTTCCTCCTCCATTCATCTTCTGAGTAAGCATCCCTAGGAGATAGCCTCCACTGAAAAGGAAAATGGGAAGAGGGGGGGGGGCGGTTTGCAACCTAGTTCAGTATCTGGTTAAAACTGTAGTCTTACTTCCCCACTGACTGACTTGGGTGGAGCGGCAGAGCTTAACCCCAGAGCCCCACCACAGCTGACTTGGGCGGAGCTGCAGGGACCCTCAAGGGCCCGCCACAGGAGGAGATATATAGGTCAGAGCCTCCCCATGAGTTCAGTTCAGGCTTTGTATACGGAATTCCGCTGGACTAGCAGATCTGCAAATTAAGGTTAAACTTTCCTCCCACAGAGTGCTGGCTGACCATTCTCCCGTGCATTCTGCCAGAACACCACCTCCTTTGAGAACTAGCAAAAAAACCGGGGGGGGGGGCATAAAATATTTAGAGAAACTTGAATCAGTAAAACTCAAGTTAACTATATGGGGCATTTAGTTACTGATCCACCTCCTTTGAGAACTAGCAAAAAAACGGGGGGAGTGGGGGGCATAAAATATTTAGAGAAACTTCAGTCAGTGAAACTCAAGTTAACTATATGGGGCATTTAGTTACTGATAAAGGTCTCCTCTTGGATTCTTATAAAATCCAGGGCATTTTGATCTCTCCTATTCCCAAGACCAAAAGACAACTCAGGGGGTGCTTAGATTTGGTCAGATATTGTAGAAATTGTCTTTCTTTTTTTTCTGTCATGGCTCAACATTTATATTTTCTTCTCAAGGCTGACCAGACAGAGCCCCTCACATGGACAGAGGAATCCCATGTCCTTCCTCTTCAATGAAATAAAAGGCAGTGTTTATCATCTGCCTGCTTTAGAACGTCCTAATTATCAATTGCTGTTTTTCCTTTGTGTCCATGAAAGAGAGGGAAATGCCTTAGCTGTCTCAACCCAAAGACATGAAAGCCAACACAGACCCATTGGATACTATAGTCAACAATTAGATCTGGTGCCTAAAGGTCCCCCTCCCATTGTGGCCCCTGCCAATCTACTACAGCAAGTAGAAGAGTTAATAATGGGCTTCCCACTGACTCTTTCTGTGCCTCATAAATGGAAGCCTTTCTTAACTCTCATCACACTCAGCACCTCTGTTAGCAGACTGACCTCCTATGAAGTTGTTTTATTATGGTTATCTAAAGTGACTATTGCTCACTGTTAGACTCTACTACTCTCCTTCCTGTGCCCTTCCCATGAAACCCCTTACAGCTGCCTGGCATGAGCACACTACTAACTCCTCAGATTGATTTACAGGAAACATCTCTTCAAAATGCTAAATTAGTTTGGTTTACTGATGTTTTTTTCCCTAAAATATGAAACAGGTCACTATCAAACAGGCTATGCAGTTGCCTCTCTAAATGAAACCATTGAGACCAGTCCAATGCCCTGGGCAACTTCTGCTCAACATGCAGAGCTCTGTGTATTACTTCAAACTTGCAATTTGGCGAAAGGTAAAACAGCTTACATTTTACTGACAGTGGGTACACCTTTGATGTGGCCCATGATTTTGGTATACTCTGGAAACAGAGGATACTTGACTTCTTTCAGACAAAAGATAAAAAACAGTTCTTAGGCTTTAGAACTCTTAAAGACTAGTCAGCTACATAAGTCTTTAGGAATCATAAAAATCCCTGGACATTTAATAGCAAACATGGAGGAAATTAGAATTAACCATTTGATTGATACTACTGCTAAGTTAGCAGCATTAAAACAGTCTGAGCCCCTAATGGAAGTACCTGTGCTACAAGCTAAAGCAACTGGGGATTTAGAAGATAACATTACATTGGGTGATCACTTTGTAAGTTATACAGACATCTAATCATTATTGTACACCTGAAACTAATATAGTCTTGTATGTCAACTGTAAATGAAAAATTAAAGTATTTGAAGAAAAAAGAGCCCGACTGGCATGGCTCAGTGGTATGAACCAGGAGGTCACAGCTCGATTCCCAGTCAAGGCACATGCTCAGGTTGCAAGCTCGATCCCCAGTGTGGGGAATGCAAGAGGCAGACAATTAATGATTCTCTCTCATCATTGATGTTTCTATCTCTATCTCCCTCTCCCTTCCTCTCTGAAATCAATCCTATATAATAAAAGGGTAATATGCAAATTGACCCTAACAGCAGAATGACTGGGAATGATTGGTCACTATGACACACACTGACCACAGAGGGCAGATGCTCAATGCAGGAGCTCAATGTCAGTGCGCTCCCACAGGGGGGGCTCTGCTAAGCCACAAGCCAGGCTGCCAGCTGCCAGCACAATGGTGGTGGCAGGAGCCTCTCCTGCCTCCTCAGCACCGCTAAGGATGTCCGACTGCAGCTTATGCCTGCTCCCCGCTGGCAAGTGGACATCCCCCAAGGGCTCCCGGGCTGCCAGAGGGATGTCTGACTGCCATCTTAGGCCCAATCCCCCGGGGAGTGGGCCTAAGCCAGAAGGTGGTCATGCCCCAAGGGTCCCAGACTGCGAGAGGGCACAGGCCGGGCTGAGGGACCGCCCCCCCAGTGCACAAATTTTTGTGCACCGGGCCTCTAGTAAAAATATATTTTAAAAAAAGCAAAAAAACAAGAAAAATGCAGGTATATCCTGCTGACTATCTCTTTTCCCAGGTTGCAAATACTCTTGGTGATAATGCCGAAATTTCATAAAATGTATGTATCTTTCAATATAATTTTTCCTGTCCTGTGTTATACAGGAAAAGTTTATTTTACATCAAGCTAAAAACAAGATTTTAAATAAAGTGAGAGAAAAAGTGTCCCAAGTGACAACAAAAAACAACCACCCACAAATAAATAATAAAAGATAACATTATGGAAGCATAGCATTTAGCCGTTCAACAAATTAGCAAAAAATGGTTGGAACCAGGCTGTAAGTTTGACCCTAGAAGAAACTTACAGGTGGGTCCAAATGTTCGACCACTTCTCCCTGATTGCATGCAACATCATATATCACAATGTGTATATGACTTAACTCATTGGAACACTGACAAAATGGTTTTATGGGGAAAACAATACTACTGGAAACCATCTCCAAAGATAACTTCTCAGGTATATCCAAAATACCAAACCTGCCCAAAGCACAATCCTGGAAGGCCCATTCATACTTCTGTGGGGCATTTAATAGGGCATTTCCCCCTGCCTTTCATCCCCTTGAGGTCTGGAAAATTGACTTCATTCATTGCCTCCTTCTTCAGAATACAAATATGTGTCAGTAATTCTTTGTATGTTTTCTCACAGAGTGGAAACATTTCTCTGTTACAGAGCCCCAGCTTCAGCAGTAAGTAAAATACTCTTGGAAACGATCTGCCCCACTTAGAGAATTAATCCCCTCAGAGCTCCACAGTGACCAGGACACTCATTTCACGGAACCAATTATACAGTCTGTTTGTAAGATCCAGTTGATATTGCAACATTTCCATTGTGCTTATCATTCCCTGTCCTCCGGTGTTTTAAAACCGACTAATGCCGTAATCAAAATTCAGTTTGCAAAACTGATACAGTCTGTTAATCTGCCTTGGCCTCAGGCTCTTCCTTGCCATTGCTCACCCTAAGATCTATTCTCTCCAAGTGATGGCTCAGTGATCCAGGTCCCTTCCATCTTGTTGCATGGCCTGGCCTCTGAGTTCAACGTGAATGGGAAGAGAGTTCAGGAAAGGCACCTGAACACTTTAGACCAGGGGTCCTCAAACTACGGCCCGCAGGCCACATGCAAATACAAATATTGTATTTGTTCCCGTTTTGTTTTTTTACTTCAAAATAAGATATGTGCTGTGTGCATAGGAATTTGTTCATAGTTTTTTTTTAAACTATAGTCCAGCCCTCCAACGGTCTGAGGGACAGTGAACTGGCCCCCTGTTTAAAAAGTTTGAGGACCCCTGCTTTAGACTTCCAAGCCCTGAGTGTTTCATGTGTCACTTTCACTCACATCCATTAGGCAGAATTGATCACACAGCCCATCTAGTTTCAAGGGAGGCTGGGAAACAGAAGCCCAGACAGGTATCAGTGCACACCCATAGTTTCTGCCACACACAAAAAAATAAAAAACTAAAAAACCAGGACCCAAAGGAGTGCCATGATCTCATTATGACCATTGTGTTAATGTTGACAGAACTAAGACCAGATTCCAGATAAGATGACCTATTGGGTTAAATGTGGTCTGTGGTGATATTGGACGCCTTCCATGGCCTGGGCATTCCGCCATCCTTTTCTGCTATTCCTCACCTGGCAGTTACCACCCCAATAAAACAAAGCTATTTATAGTTCCCCGTGCCCACTTAGTCTTATGTCTTTGCTCTTGCTGCCCCTTACATAGGCATGAATTTAATCTTCTACTTCTTCACTCCTTGTCTACTATTCTTTCAGTCTTAACAGAAACATCTGTTCCTCCAGGAAGCCAATCCCAAGTTCCTGATGCCTTACTCCCCAAGTTGGGTTAGGAGCTTCCTGCGCTCCCACATTGTCCTGTCTGTATCTCTAACATCATAGGTGCTAAAGGTTCTATCATTATTCATTTGTGATTCTATCTCATGAACTAGACTGGGTACTTCTTGTAAGCAAAGGACATCATTTAAAATTTTTAAATTAGCATACAGTAACTCTGACTTTTTGTGTACAGTTAATGAAATTTAACAACTGTATATTTATATTAGAGTTCCAATTTTCCTGGTTCATGGTACGCTGAATAATTTAAGCTTATGTTATGAGACTCTGGGTCTTGTTTAAATCCTGTGGAATATTGAGACTTTTGTTTTAGCACAAAGTCTGGTACACAGAAGGGACTTAACAGATGCTCATTGACTAAACAAAGTGAATGAATGAAAGAGTGAACAAATCAAAATTGTGTGATTTATTTATAAATAACACAGGAATCAATACTATGTTTCCAAAGAACAAACTTCTGAAAACCATGGCATGGTGGTCTCCTCTCTTCCCTTCCTGAAAGAATGGGGAATACTACACAGAGAGGATCTAACCAAAGTTAATAAAAAATTATTTTTCTTGTTGGCTCTTTAAGTCATGTAAGCATTTTCAATACTCAGAGTTGCTATGCCTCTGGAAAGGGTCTGAATGGCACAGGTATGAACAGACTTTCTTAAACTCTGTACCTCCCTTGTTTGTTCTGGGATTAAAACAAAATAAAATGAAACTGACAGAGTACTTCCTTTACTTGCACTTGTTTACAGTCTAGTTACCACCCAAAGGGACTGAATTGTATGTTGAAAAAGAACACATGTGGAGCTCTGTTGTTCTTTCATCTCCTTCTAAATAGTCTGCATATAAATTATTGGATGCATTTACAACCGGAATACTAGAAACCCCCAAGTATGTGTAGGTTTTGTTGTTGTTGTTTTTTAAATGTATCTTTATTGTTGACAGTATTACAGATGTCCCCTCCCCGCCCCCATTGGCCCTCTCCTTCCTGCTCCCTTCCCCTCCCCAGGCCTTCCCCAAACTATTGTCTGTCTATGAGTCATGCATATATGCATATAAATTCATTGGTTAATCTCGTCCTGCTCCCCCTCTTTCCCTCTGAAATACACCAGTCTTTTTCATGCTTCAATACCTCTGAATCTTTTTTTGATCATCAGTTTATTTTGTTCATTAGATTCCACATATAACTGAAATCATGCGATATTTGTCTTTCTCTGACTAGTTTAATTCACTTAGCATAATAACTCTCCAGGTCTCTCCATGCCTGTCACAAAGGGTAAGAGATTCTTCTTTTTTTGCAGCTGCATAGTATTTCGTTGTGTAAATGTACCACAGTTTTTTAATCCATTCATCTACTGATGGGCACTTGGGCTGTTGCCAGATCTTAGCTACTATAAATCACACTGCTGTGAACATAGGGGTGCATATATTCTTTCTCATTGGTGTTTCTGACTTCTTAGAGGATATATTCCTAGAAGTGGAATCACTGGGTCAAATGGCAGTTCCATTTTTAATGTTTTAAGGAAACTGTACACTATTTTCCATAGTGGCTGTACCAGTCTGCATTCCCACTAATAATGTACTTTTTTTCCCACATCCTTGCCAGCACTTGTTGTTTGCTGATTTATTGATGATAGGAATTCTAGCAGATGTGAGGTGGTACCTCATTTATGTTTTAATTTGCATCTCTGATGATTAGTGATGTTGAGCATTTTTCATATGTCTCCTGGCCATTTGTATGTCCTTTTTGTAGAAGTGTCTATTCAGGTCTGTGCCCATTTTTTAATTGGATTGTTTGTCTTACTTTTGTTGAGTTGTATGAGTACTTTATAGATTTTTGAAATTAGGCCCTTATCAGACATATCATTGTATCAGATGTATCATTTCTCCCATACAATGGGTGCCCTTTTCATTTTGATGCTGCTTTCTTTTGCTGTGCAGAAGCTTTTAATTTTGATGTAGTCCCATTTGTTTATTGTTTAAAAAAAAACACATGTATTTGAATAGCAGGCTCATTGATTTCTGCCTCTTTAATCCTAGGCCACTCTGACCCCTGCCTGCAGAACTTAGCTGACGAGTCCAAAGTGAAATTGACTCTAGCTCATCATTTCCATTCTTGAATTGGCTTTGACAGGGAACACAGGAGTCAATGGGAACTCTGTATATGGATGGCATTCCCAGGAGAATCAGGAAGGGGCTGATGATTCATGATATAACACATCCCAAAGGGACTCGGCTTCCCTTTTAATTTTGTAGCCAAGTGAGGAATTTTGAAAACTGATGCTGAAGAGGACAAAATTCCCATCATGAGCTGAGCAGGGTCCCTGACACGGAGGAAACATGAGCTTCTGAGAACCAGGATACCGTTCTCTTTACATAGAGACCATGCTGGCGGACAAGGGCACCCGGCCAAGAAGATTGCTCACCCTTTTGAGTGTGCTCTCACGTACACCTGACCTCCTGTCTGAAGAACCTTTTCACTCGGTCTGATTCCATAAGAAGGAGTCGACTATCTGCTCTGAGTTATCAAATGCCATTTCTCTCAGAGGCTGCTTTTCTCTGCGTCCTTTTTGTTCTCCCTGGGAGCTTTAGCTTTTTGAATGGCTTTCTGTCCCAGTTTAACGCAGGTATGAATTGCATCCATATCAAGAGTTCTCACTTATGGCAGGTTTGGCACCAAATGGAGAAGTTAAAACCCTCTACAAGTCAAACTCAAGTCCAGGGGGATTCAGGGAACCATTCACACACTTTGACGCAGTGGTTTTGGTTTTATACAAGCTTTGTATTACTTCTACAACCTGGCATGTATTGGGTATGCAAGAATTTTTATTGACATGGGTCTGGTCTGGCCACAGAATCCACTCCCTGCACCCACCCATGCAATCCCAAAGGCCCAGTGACCTATATACCCCCTGGTCAGCTATTACGTGGCCTGAGGTAACTACCAGAGATGGCCCCCGTGGGGGCACGTTGGTCCTGTAAAGACCCGGTCTCCGTTGGAGGAGCTCCCTGCCTCCTTTTCGTTCCAGTTGCTCCTGGGAATGTTTGTTCTTTCATTTACATCTGGATTCAGCTCATGGGAAAGAGAATGACACTATGTTGGGGTTTTTATTCTTCCTTTATTCCTTCTCTCCTCCCCAATGCAGAGAAAGGTAGATGAGCATCATAAATGCATCTTCACTGCAAGTACTGTGAGTCCCAAAACGTCCTTTCATTGTAGAGGTGTCCCCCTTGTAAAAACTGCACAAGGAAAGCATTTTGGGGTAGGAAATTAGAATAGAGAGATAAAAAGATAAAAGAAACACCCCAAAAATGTTTCCTAATAAAAAGGCCAGGCTTCTCAGCTACTTCCCTCTGTTTGGCCTCTCTGAGACTCAGTTCCTGCTCACTTTCATTAAGTATTGCTCCGTGGGCCCCAACAGTGCCCCTAGCAACCAGCATACGTTGTTTTAAGGAAAGTGTTCTCCCAAATAAAGTTCAAAAGGAACATGTATCCCAAATACAATAAAATATTCTAATGGACAATTTAAACAGCTCTCTTAAAGGGAAGTATACCTTGATACTGCTTCTTAGGGTGGCGTCCTCTGACCAGCCTGGGTGCATATGTTTCGTGATCCAGGGATAATAAGGTTTTCTCGAGTGACTTTCAGAGTTCCCTTCTCAGACCCTCTGAACAGTGGTTCCTTGCCAGGCAGGCCAGTCTCTCCCAGCGCTCAGCCCTGTAAGCAGAGTCCTTTCCTTGTATGTTCTTAACCCCATACCTCTACAAACTCTTTTTCCCATTTTGGGGGGCAAATGTAGCAGTTATAAACCTCAATCCACAAATTCAGAAATAAAGGAAATCTAATACTTTTTCTATAAGTCACCTTATTTCCTACTTCAAACCTCCTCCATTTCATCTGATGGCAGGAGTTGAATTTGTCAATGTGGGATTTACACACACGCACACACACACACACACATCCCTAGTCTGGGTCACTGCCTCTCCATGCTGGTGTCCCCTAAAGCAATGCCTGCTCCTGTGCAGGTCATTGCCCAATCATCCCAGAACCAAGGCTCCTCTAGTTCTGGCTTGTTCTCAGCTCACTTCTTTACTACTTTGAGGTGCAAAGAATGGGTCTTCTCTTCCCACACTATGCTGGGAAGGTGGAAACCTCCGTAGTTCTGGCTTCTCAGCTCACTTCTTTACTACTTTGAGGTGCAAAGAATGGGTCTTCTCTTCCCACACTATGCTGGGAAGGTGGAAACCTCCGTGGGGCTATCTAGGGCATGTCATTACATCCCTGCTATCCTGGGTGTAGAGTTCTCTGGGGCTGTTTCAGTCCTGTATGCAGGATATTACATCATTCGCTGGACCCAATATAAAATGGAAATACAGAGCTGGGAGGAGGTTGAGGGGTCAACTCTCCCTCCCACAGGCCCCACATGCCAACAGCAGACGACGATCCCCAAGAAGCTGCAAGCTTCACACAGCTACACTCAGTCCCTGAGTTGAGGGTGAGCGTAGACCCCTGAGTTGTACACCCGCAGCCTGAGGCCAAAAGGGGGCTGCCTTGAATGCCACCCCCAGATGCCATGGGGTGTGTGCACCAGGCCCTGACGCCCCTACCTCCGCCACTGCACCCAGGCCCATGCCAGCTGTGGAAGGCCAGGTGGGGCCTGTGGCACCAGGGGGCAGGGGAGGGAGTGGTGGACAACCCAACCCAGGATACAGTGAGAGGCAGGACTGGGCAGGAGCCATGCCTCCAGGCCCTGGTGCACACTCCATTGTCCTGTCAAACTCTACTCTGCTTTACAAATCTCGGATTCACAGATAAAACAATGAAGAGTTTCAGAACAGCCTCAGCAGAGCATTAAGCCCATGTGCCAGGCCCTTCTGTGCCACAGCACTGGCCGCACACCATGAAACTGTCTTGCCTTGTACCCAGATACATGAGGGCCACGACATAGATCTCATCTCTTGTCCCACATCATCCCTTCCCTGGTGCCATGAGAATAGACAGGTTCTGGCTCTTGCCGGAATGGAGTTGGGGCAGCAGGGTAGACAGAGGAAGTTAGTTCCTGGTGTAATAGGAATTATTTGGGGCAGGGGGGCAACAACCCTATTGTATTTTTTAAATGTTTTGCCAGCCCCAGTTGGGTGCCTCAGTCAGTTGGAGCATCGTCCCCTGCACCAAAAAGGTTGCAGGTCTCTTCTTCCTCTCTCTCTCTCTCTCTCTCTCTCTCTCTCTCTCTCTCTCTCATCAGTAAATGTCCTCGGGTGAGGATTTTTGTGTGTGTAATGTTTTCCCACCCCACAAGCATCAGCAGATCCAAGCACTCATGGACTCCTGGCTGTAGCCCCACATCTGATTCACAAGTGGGCTCCCTGCGGGACACCAGAGGCCCCTCCCACCATTGCCCAGGCTGTCCCTCAAGCTTAATAGGCCTCTCTGCTGGTGCGTGGGTGAGGGTGCTTAACTCCTAGGACTAGGGCAGAGCAATGTTGAGGTTTATGTCACCTGGCCGTGCCCTCTCAGAATTAGACTCTTCAATCTAAACACACTCTTCAAAGGACACTGTTGTCCAGATCTGCAGCATCAACGTCACTTGTAATCTTGTTAGAAATGCAAATTCTTAGGCTCCACACCAGACCCACTGTAGCTGAGACTGTGGCAGGGGGCCCAGCAGTCTTTTTTAACCAGCTCTCCAGTGGTTCTAATGCACAATGAAGTCTGTTGGGTGGGGGACATTTCTCGGGATCTTTGGTAAGTTTTCACTCCTAGTGCTCACTGGCAGTTCAGAGAATTCTGAGAAGGTTCGGCAACTCTGAAGTGTGTCCTCTAACCACATGCTACAAAGTTTGGGAATCCTTGCGTTAGAAATGTACTCCTTTGGGATCTTTTATTGTTCTTTTTGAGAAAGTGAAGGTTCTATTTGGTAAGTTCACATAAAAGTACCCTTGACATCTGTCATATTCTGCTTTCCGTGGCTAGGAAGGGAGAGACAGGACATTATAGAAAGGGGAAATGGCTGAGCAAAGGTAAACATTGCCCAGGGCTGGCACTTTTGTTTAGGGCTGGCATTTCTAAAGCTTATGAAGTCACTGGGATCAAAACATTTATTTTAAATAGGCTCTACAGCTTAGCAAGGGTGGGAAACCTTTTTCTGCCAAGGGCCATTTTGGATATTTTTAGCATCATTCTCGAGCCATACAAACTTATCAACTTAAAAGTTAGCCTGCTATACTTGGTCAAACATTTAATTAACTCACCCCTAATGCCTTGGCAGGACCAGACCTAACGATTTCACAGGCCTTATATGGCCAATGGGTGGGATGTTCCCCACCCCTGGCTAAGAGCATCATCCCAATACGCCAAGGTTGTAGGTTTGATCCCCGGTCAGGGCACATACAAGAATCAACCAATGAATGCTTAAATAAGTGGAACAAGAAGTCTCTCTCTCTCTCTCTCTCTCTCTCTCTCTCTCTTCCTCTCTCTCTCACACTCTCTCTCTCTCTCCTTCTCTCTCTCTCAAATCAATAAATTTTTTAAATAGGTAAATAAATAAAATAAGGGGAGATAATGAAAGAGTTCAGTGGGTACATGATAGATGAAAGCTCAGTTCATATGCTGCCACCAACTGGCTAAAATCTTCAGTTACTTAAACTCAGATTCTGTAGAATGTGGTGACAGACGATCTCCAAGACATTATTTCAATTAGGATTTGGTTGCAAGTGCAGAAAATCTAACTCGAAGTGGTTTAAACCATTCAAGAAAAAGGTAATCTGTTGGCTTTTGCAAATGAAAAGCCTAGAGATAGTTCTGACTTCAGAAACAGCATGGTCAGTGTTCAGAAGAGCCCACAAGAACCCATTGCTCTGCATTTTACTCCCCTCTGCTCTGTGTTTTGGCTTCATGTTCAGACTTTGCAAGTTGGCGAGATGGTAGCCCTAGCTCCAGCCAACATGTCTCCATGGTTCAAGTCTGCGTCTATGGGCACACCCAGGAGCCCAGACAAACCCGCAGAGTTGAGATTGATTGGCTCTGATTTGCCTCCCTTGAGTTATATGCCTGTCCCTGAACCCGTCACCGACCACAGGAGAAACTGATGCTTTGGATCATATGCCAAGCCTGGGTCACACACACACTGTCCCTGGAATGGGGGTGGTGGGGAGGTACTGTCAGTGCCATAAAAACCACGGGGACTGAAGGTGGGGAAGGGTGGTTCCCCCACAAACATTGGAGGCTGTTACTGGAAATGGGGTAAATGGATGACCAAGAAACCACACGCGTTTACCACTAGGATCTTAATTCCAACTTCTGTAATTCTATGAGGTCCTCCCGTGGCCTGGAGTGCTGGCATAGAAAGCCACCTTCCCCCTGCCCTCCAGATGGAGCACAGACTGGGCTTGGGAGGAAGGAATCCTGCTTCTATTTAGGATGACGAAACTCATGCCCTTCAGCAGCCCTGACTAGAAAGGCTGTCCCTTCTGTAAACCAGTCAGTCTTCTCCTTTCTCTGAGAATACACATAAACTTTCCACACTCCTCTCTGCTCACCATCTCCCCACTCACCTCCACCTGTCCTCCATGCTCCTCTCTCTCAACATACCTGCTCCAACCTCCCTCCCTCCCTGCCTCCCTGCCTCCCTCCCTTCCTTCCTTCCTTCCTTCCTTCAAACTTCCTTCCTTCCTTCCTTCCTTCCTTCCTTCCTTCTTTCCTTCCTCTCTCTGTCTCCATCTGATTTTCTTTGCTGCCTCTCTGTTTCTCTCTCCCCCCTCTCAGTCTCTCCCCACCCACACCTTAGCTCTCTATGAGTGCCTGTTTCTCTCCATTCTCTCTCCCAGTTTCTCTTTGTCTCATTCATTATTTGTCTTATGCTGTTTCTTCTTCTTCTTTTTTTAATCTCTACCTACCTGTCACTTTCTCTACCTGCCAATTTTATTCTTAGTGTCTACTTCCCTGTCTCATCTGCATTTGTCTCTATCTTGCTGTCTGAAACTGACAGTTCTTACTGCTCCAGACAGGACTTTAAAATGTTCACTAATATTGCTTATCCCATATGTTCCCTAGCCAATAGACAGTTTATAAGGAGAGACCTTGAAAGTAGAGAAATTTTGAGAGAAAAATGAAGCATTGATGGGACACTTGAGGCATAGCACTTAGAATAAAGGGTTATTCAAGTCAAAATACACACACACACACACACACACACACTAAAGTCACAAGCTACCTTCAAGCAGACACTGGGCTTTTCCATCACAGTTACAGTTGGGTTTGGTTGAAGGTTTGTTTTCTTAGTTTAATATATCTTAACTGAATAGCTGCTCCCTGGGTTTCTCAGCAGTTTGGATATCTGTAACTGATGCACAATCTCAGCGCCATAGCCTGCTAGTTTACAATGGGCAATGAAGGAACTGACTTTGCCTTGGAGTTTCTATATGATTCCCACCCCATGGAGAGCTCAGCCCCTATTTTTTTTAAATTTAAATTCTTTATTGTTGAAAGTATTACATATGTCTCCTTTTTCCCCCATTGCCCCCCCCCCAGCCGCCCCACCCAGCACATCTCCCCCCCTCCCTACTGTCTGTGTCCTTTGGTTATGCTTATATGCATGCATACGAATCCTTTGGTTGATCTCTTACCTCCCCCCCACACACACCCTCCCCTGAACTTCCTTTCGTGGTGGTCACCCAGGTCCTGCTCCTCATCTCTGATGCCAAACTCAATAAGGGCTGACATTGGCCCTTCTTAGCATTAATCTGGTTTTGAAAGCTTCCTAGGAAATTCTAATTCAATAGGAGACATTGCTGAGTTTTGAAGAATAGAATGTAGCATTAAAAGGAAATATTTATCCAACAGTCTTTGTACCCAGATTTATTTCCATACACATTTTTAAAATTTGCTTCACATAGCATACTGAACCACATTCTAATCTTCTAAAGCAGCGGTTCTCAACCTGTGGGTCGCGACCCCTTTGGTGGTCGAACGACCCTTTCACAGGGGTCGCCTAAGACCATCCTGCATATCAGATATTTACATTACGATTCATAACAGTAGCAACATTACAGTTATGAAGTAGCAACGAAAATAATTTTATGGTTGGGTCACAACATGAGGAACTGTATTTAAAGGGCCAGAAGGTTGAGAACCACTGTGAGTGTGTCTTCATTGAGTTGTGCCTTCATTTTTAGAGGTTGATGCATTACATTGGCTTCTGTAGTCACTAGTATAGCCTTTAGACTTCTACAGTGTAAATGACAAAAAGGGTAGAAGGTCATAGGACTTTTGATGTTGTTGCTGCTTTCCAATTTTAACACTCAGCTGGTCTACAGTGGTAAACAAGGCATCAGCCTCTGTGAGTCCCGCTTTCCACATTAGTAAAATAAAGAGTAGCAGGTGCCTAGCACAGTGTCTGGTACTTAGTGGGTACTGGTTAAATGCCTTCATTTGTATCAGAGAGTGATGCTCGGTTCTGGCTGCCCATTAGAATCTCCTGGGAAGCTTTCAAAACCCAGAAGCCTGGCCTGTCCATTAGACCAATTATATGAAAATTTCCAGGTCTGAGACCTGGCAGTAGCATTTAAATAATCCTACGACACATTCCACGCTAGGTGATTCCAATATGTATACAAGCCTGATAACCAGTGATTTAAAAAGAGGTTTACATTAGCTGGGTGCTTGTTTTATACTTAATAAAGGATCAAAGGCTCCATTTTTAAAAGTGTACTCAAGGACCCAGAATTTAAACTTGGACCACAGTCCTCATAAATTATTTCCTCCAATGTCCAAAGATTGCCTATTCCTATAAGCTCATCTAAAATGAAAAATGACCCATAAAATGTTCTTTATTTGGTCAAGGAGAAGTACATGTGAAATATTCACTTTAACAACATGTATTGAATATTTCCCAGGTACTGGGAGCTGTGCTAAACCAAAAGTCTCTATCTTCAAGAAGTAATCTCTAACATCTAAAGGCATGCCACAAATAAAAAGCAATGCTTTGTAAAGCAAAATAAAATGCAATGCAATGCAATAAACTTCCTTCCCTTAGTGGTTCTCAACCTTAGACAGTGGTTCTCAACCTTCTGGCCCTTTAAATACAGTTCCTCATGTTGTGACCCAACCGTAAAATTATTTTCGTTGCTACTTCATAACTGTAATGTTGCTACTGTTATGAATCATAATGTAAATATCTGATATGCAGGATGGCCTTAGGCGACCCCTGTGAAAGGGTCGACCGCCAAAGGGTTGAGAACCGCTGCCTTAGAAGTTGATACCTTTAAGTACACACCCTGCCCAGTTAATTATCTGCTGAATATCAGCTCTCCTTCTGCCTGACTTGAGGGCCTACTAGGAACCGCAGTTGAGAACAGGAAGTTTGTAATGATGTGGGAGGTTTACTGGAAAATTCTCTGCTGAGAAAATAATTTCAATGGTCAACATGACAAAAATACATTGGGCTGACAAAAGATCAAACAAGCTTTGTTCTTAGTAAGGCACCGTGTTTTTAATCTAAAAAAAGTTATGTGTGTACATTCCTGAATTTCTTCCTCATTTTGATGATACTCTTGGCACACTCTGGATATGATATGTGCTTCTGTTTTCCTTTGTTCTTCACTCTGCATTGGTTGTTCACATTCTGGAAAAGAGATGTAAGCTTGGTATGGAGATGTATGAAAGGGGATACAATTCAAGAGAGGCCATCGAAGGCTCCTCGCAAATCTTCGTCTTTAAGCCACTGCTGTGAGGTTCATGTGCAGCGTCTCCTGTCTGGTTCCACATCCTGTTCTTTCCCCCCTACTCTCTGGATCCCCACTATCACAGTCTGTGCTTGAGAGAAGGTTATCCCAAAGCTTGTTTTCTGATGGCCCATTCAACCAATACTACCCGCAAAGAATTGTGCCTTAGCCGGTTTGGCTCAGTGGATAGAGCATTGGCCCCTGGGACTGAAGGGTCTTGGATTTGATTCGGGTCAAGGGCACGTACCTCGGTTGCAGACTCAATCCCTGGCCCTGGTCAGGGCGAATGCGGGAGGCAATCAATCGATGTGTCTCTCTCTGTCTCTCCCCTCCCTTCCACTCTCTCTAAAAATCAATGGAAAAAATATTCTTGGGTGAGAATTAACCAACCAACCAACAAACAAACAAAAAATAAGAAATTGGAGAGATGTGGGCCAAAGGATACAATTTTCAGTTAAAGAAGAATAAGTTCTGAGGCTTAACAACACAAAAAAGAATTGAAACTGGGATCCAACACTGATGGCCTGTCTAATGGGAAAAGATTTAGAGCCAGAAGGCCAGGGTTCAGATCTAGCTTTATTCTTTACTTCTATGTGAGACCAAGTAAGCACATGACTTCTTTGAACTTTCATTTCCTCATTTATAAAATGAGAGATACTAATATGACCTACCTTGCAGAATTATTGTAGATTTAGTCAACTACGTGAGCTTACATCATGTAGAAATGTCCAATGCTATTTTGTAACACTCTGAACCTGTTTTATTTGTTATTCTTTTAAAGTTTGGAAGCATTTCACTTTTAATATGAAAAAAAATTAAACGATGACTTAAAAGAACTAAACTTTTTCTACAAATGTCAGCTTGCAAACCTCCCAGCACACACCTTAGTGCAACCCTGCCCTTTCTAATAGGTAACCCTGAATACTCCCGGAAGAAAGTCAGATTTCAAAACACTTTACTTTGTTCTCTTCTCTTTTCCCAGGTAATTTATTACAGGGATCTGTCTGGGCTCACAGTGAAGCCTGCTGGCTCTGCAGGGGGTGACAGGGGCAGAAACGGATCTTGCCTTTAAACAAAACTTAAGGAAGGGCAGAGAGTTGGCCTTTGGCTGTGAGACCTCTGAGTGCCGACCTCCCTGCCCACACACGGGGAGCACTATTCAGGGTTTGACCCAAGTCTCCACTGTCAGCGAAGGGACCCAGCACACACAGCAGCTGGGATCCAGATCAGTGCTTCCCAGGGGGCAATAAAAGCAAAGGCCACCACAAAAACAAGGAGAAATGACTTCCCAGGCACTCTTTCATGGAGAAGAATAGAAACTGCAAACAATATTTTCATCATTAGTTATAAAGTGTTCATGATGCTCCAGGGAGATAAAAGGTGAAGAACTCTCCGCCCTCCCACCCTACCCACCATGATCTACCCATCCTCTCATATAAATTCCCCAAAGAATGTGAAATGTGGAAGAAGCAGTATTCTCTATCCTTGTCTTCTACTAAGGAGTTAAGGGAAGGCAGTAATATTTATTGAGCTTCTGGCATATGTCAAGGCTTTTTCATAGACAGTATTTAATCTTCGTTATGACACTTTGGGAATGTTATTCTTATGGCTATTGATGTAGAGACCAAGGGTCAGAATGATTAAGGAATTTATTCAAGCCCTGGCCGGTGTGGCTCAGTTGGTTGGGCGTTGTCCCATGCACTGTAAGGTTGCTGGTTGGTTCGAAGGATTTGTATGCATGCATATAAGCACAACCAACAGACGCAAGACACTGGAGGCGAGAGGAACAGGGCAAGTGTGGGGGGGGAGGGGAGGGGGGTAAGGGAGGCTGCGGGGAGGTCAGCGGGTGGAAAAAACAGAGACATATGTACTACTACTTCTAATACCTTAAACAATAAAGATTTTTTTTTTAAAAAAAGGTAGCTGGTTGGATTCCAGTCAAGCACATGCCTGGGTTGTGGGCTCGATTCCGGGTAGGGGTCGTGAAGGAGGCAGTGGATGAACTTTTTTCTCTCTCTCCCTCTCCCTTCCTCTCTTTCTAAAACTCAATAAAAAATCTTTTTAAAAAAAGAAATGTATTCAATATCATGTAGCAAATAATTGTTAAAAAAAACACACAGCACATTAATCCTAATCTACCTCATTTTTCTCATTAATTCATTTTCTAAAACATGAGTGGAGAGAAGTATAGCATGAATTATCACTATAGTTCTTCAGTTGGTGAAACAGCAAAAAATATTGAGCCTATTTTAAAACCAATCAATCATTCCTGGTTGTTTCCTCCTAAAAGGCAATGTTGACTAGTAAAAATCCCTCAAAAATGAAGCCCTGCTGGTATTTGAAAGTGACCACATTTTTCAGTGGGTGTCAATGGGTCAAATTCTGACATTCCATTGAAATCCCCGGGAAGGCTAGAAAATATTTCCATTTCTCTAACCATAAGACTAGTCGGGGGGAAAAAATACAGCCTTTCATTAGGAAATGAACACACAATCATTCTTGGCTCGTGAACATGTCAGTTATGACGTGTGTCTTAAGCAATTTACTGCCAGTAACTGGAGTTAGCAAATGATTACTCAAATATGATAGCATGCTCATTCTACTATATTTTCTATATTTTTTGTGTTTGAATATTTACATGAACAAAAAAACATTTGTTGTTTCTTTTTCATTTTTCCCATTTTTATTAAAGCATAACATATACAGTGACATGACAGACATTAAGTATACGGTTCGATGACTTTCAACAGTTGCATACATTTGTGTAACCCATACCTCACCATGATACAGTATACTGCCATAACCCCCAAAATATCCCCTGCGTCCCATCCCAGTCAATCTCCACCTGCCCCCACCTCCACAGGCAATCACTGTCCTGATTTCTTTTGCCATTGATGGATTTTTGCAATTTCAGAACTTCACATAAATGGCACCATACAGGATGTACCCTTTTGTATCTGGCTTCTTTCACTCAGTAAAATGATACTGAGGCCCATGCATGTGTTGTGTATATCAGAAGCTGTATTTTGATGAGTAGTATTGCTTATTCATTCTCCTGCTGATGGAGTTGTTTCTAGTTTATTGCTATTCTAGTTGTTGAGGCCAAGACTGGGAAAAGAGAAAAGAACAAGTTAAAATTTTTTGAAATCTGATTTTCTTTCTGGAGTATTCAGTGTTGTGAATAAAGCTGCTATGAACATCCATACACAAGTCTTTCCTATGTCCAATGTTTTCATTTCTCCAGGTAAATACCTGAAAGGGCATTTGCTGGGTCATAGGGGAGGTGCGTATTTAACTTTATGAGAAACTGCCAGACCAATTTTCAGAGTGGTTGCACAGTCTCCCATTCCTGCCAGTCATAGATGAGCGTTCTCGTTTCTACATCCTTGCCAACGTGCAGTGCTATCAGTGGTGGCATCTCACTGTGGCTTTTGTTTGCATCTCCTGGATGACGAGGGTGCTGAACACACTTTTCATGTGCTTATTGGCATAGTCTCCTTTGTGAAGTGCCTGTTCCAATCTTTTGCTCAATTTATTTGTTTCTTTAACTTAAAAGTCATGTAATCTCAATAGCCAGAGATAACCATCATTAACATTTTAGGCTTTTTTCTACAAATATACTTGTTTACCCAAATATATTCTTTACAAAAATGGGTTGACATTGTATAAACTGTTCTGTAATCTTTTTTTAAACAGTTGGTCATGAAAATCTTTCCCTATCAATAAATACACTTCTATGCCATCTTTTTTCTTTTACGTGAATGGTCATTGCAGCTTTATTCATAATAGCCCAAACAGGTTACTGACCAAATGTCGAATTTCACCTGATGAGTGAATAAACAAGATGTAGTGTGTATCTGTACAATGGAACGCTACTCAGCAAAAAAGAAACAAACTACAGATAAACACGACATACATACAAAACCATTATGCTGAGTGAAGAAAGCCAGACCCAAGAGTGTAAATACAAATTATAGTGAAAATGAAAATATAGTGACAAAAAAGCACGTGGGGCTGAGGGATGTCCTACCCAGAGCCATGGAACTTTTTAGGATGATGAAAGTGTTATATAAACTGACTGTAGTTAGTTTTCCTGGTATATGCATGTGTCAGAAATCATCAAATTGTAAGTTTTATTTTTATTTTTTATTGATTTCAGAGAGGAAGAGAGAGAGAGAGAGAGAGAGAGAGAGAGAGAGAGAGAGAGAGGAGAAACATCAATGAGAGAGAGCATCATTGATCAGCTGCCTCCTGCACATCCCCTACTGGAGATTGAGCCCACAACCTGGGCATGTGCCCTGACCGGGAATTGAACTGTGACCTCCTGGCTCATAGGTCAATGCTCAACCACTGAGCAACACCAGCTGGCCTCAGATTGTATATTTTAAACGGATGCCTGCTGCAGTCAACTTTTAACTCGATAAAATTGATTGCCACAGAAAGTATTGTTGAAGAAATGCAATATAGGAAGCTGCCTGGGCCCTGAGGGAAGTGGGGAAGCATGGCCGACACAATTGAAGGAAAGAAAAGAATTATGGTAAGAAGCCTGGAAGGATAGGAAGTTGAGATAAGAATATAGTTTAGAGCTCAGAAAAGAAAAAATTTTAAATATATTTTTATTGATTTCAGAGAAAAAGGGAGAGGGAAAGAAAGATAGAAAATCAATGATGAGAGTAAATCACTGATCAGCCACCCCCATACGCCCTCCACTGGAGATCAAGCCCGCAACCAGGGCATGTGCCTGAACCAGGAATTGAACCATGACCTCCTGGTTCACAGGTCAATGCTCAACCACTGGGCCACACTGGCTGGGCAGGAAAAAATTTTTTTAAGTTAAATCAGGGCTCTTAGTTAAACCCCACTAAGTAGTGTAGACCAAAAGGGTGAATCATTGCCTCATAGCATACAAAAAAAGTTGAACCACTGGAATGAGAGTCTCAAGTAGAGCCAGGACTTCATCTCCAGTTCTGTGATGTCCCTGCTGGGTTAGGGTGCCTCCTTATAACCTCACAGAGGTGGAGGTCTGGGCTTCCTACTTGGCCTTTTAGAGATAGGGTTACGGTTTTTTCTGTGATGTTTGGCTGGAATAGAATAGTTATTGTCTAACAGTTTTATTTCTTTTTAGGTTGCCCCTTTTTGGTCCTTTAGCTAGAGCCAGCAGGCCTTTCTGGGGGCATGGGCACACCCATTGGCATTTCCAGGTTGCTGGCTTCACCAGCATCCAGCCTGGGATATGGAGGCAAGAAGAGAACCCAGGAACTCACCATCTGTTCCTCAGTAGCTGGTCTGTCTTCTCTCCATCTTTCAGAGTCTTCTGATCTCTATATATAAAGTCCAGAGTTTTGGCTGTACATAGCAGAAATAAGGGGAAAGTGTATCTACTTCATCCTTGTGGAAACAGAAGTCTTCTTGACTACTTTTTATAATCGATTTGTTTGTCTTTTTATCATTAAGTCACAGGAGTTGTTTATTTATTCTGGATACAAGTCCTGTGTCAGACATGTATGTTGTGACTGTTTTCTCCCATATATAGCTTGCTTATCCAATGTCCTAACAGTCTTTTGATGAACAGAAGTTTTAATTTTTCGTAAGTCCATTTTATCAATTTGTTGCTTTCATGATTAGTCCTCTGTGGGTCCTGACAAAGAAATATTTGCCTACATCTAAGTTGCAAAATACCCTCCCCCTTTTTTAGAGGCTTTATGGTTTCTGCTTTTACATTAAAACTATGATCCATCTCAAATTAATTATTTTTCTTGTTTTAATATATTTTTATTATTGATAGTATTACAGATATTCCCCCCCCCTTATCCTCCTCCTCCCAGCCCTTACCAACACACCCCCAGATCTTCACTACCCTAGTGCCCATGTCCATGGGCTCAAATTAATTTTTGTGTTTGGTGTGAGATGAATTGCAATTGATATTTTTCTG
The DNA here is from genome assembly GCF_000412655.1 of Myotis brandtii. Lineage (NCBI taxonomy): Eukaryota > Metazoa > Chordata > Mammalia > Chiroptera > Vespertilionidae > Myotis > Myotis brandtii. Next base: position 30,817 of record NW_005371660.1, read on the forward strand.
CATAGTTAACCAGTTGTTTCAGCACTGTTTGATGGAAATACTTTCTTTCTCCACTGAGTTTCCTTTGTACCTTAGTCAAAAATCAATATGTGTGGGTCTACTTTTGTTCTATATTCTAATCCAGTTATCTGTTTGTATTTATGCCAATACCATACTCTCTTGATTACCATAGCATTATAGCAATCTTAAAGTAGTGTACATCCGCCAAATTCGATTTTTTTTTTCAGAATTATTTCACCTATTTTAAGCCCTTTAAAATTTTTATAGTCTATTTGTTAATTTCTACAAAAAATCTTCTGGTATTCTGATTTGGATTGTGTCAGAGCTTTAGATCAGTTCTTAGAGAATTGACATCATAAGAAATAGTCTTTTCATTTGTTCATCTTTGATTCTCAGCAATATTTTGTAGTTTTCAAGGTATATATTTCATATGTATTTTATTAAGTGCATACTTAAGTATTTTGAATTTTTTATATTATTCTAAATGATACTGAGTTTAATTTTTCAAATGTTTATTTCCTAATATGTAGAGATACAATTGAGTTTTGTATATTCACCTTATATCCTGAAACCTTCCTAAACTTACTTACTAGCTTCAGTAGCTTTTGTTAAGTTGTTTAAGATTTTCTAAGTACATGATCATGTCATCTGCCAGTAAGGACAGTTTTATTCCTTCCTTTACAATTTTATGCCTTTTATTTCTTTTTCTTGTCTTATTACATGATTGAAGACAAGACTGGTAAAAGTATCTAAAACCTTTACTAGGAGAGGTGAGTGTGCATATTTATTCTGATCTTGATCTTATGGGGAAATGTTTTAATCTTTCACCATTAAGTATGTTGTTGGCTATAGACATCTTTTACAAAGTTGAAGATGTTTCCTTTTATTGTGTATGCTGAGAGGTTTTATCATGAATGAGTGCTGAATTTTGTCAGATGCATGTATGGAGCTGATCACATGATTTTTCTTCTTATTCTGTTATTCGAATTAATTTGTTTTCAAGTGTTAAACTAACATTACAATATTCAAATAAAACCCATTTGATCATGAGGATCATTCAAACTGCTGGGTTCAATTTGCTAAAATTACATCTATGCTCATGATAATATTGGTCAGTAGTTCTCCTTTTTGTATTTTTATGGGTTTGGATCAGAGTAACTGTGGTCTCATAAAACGCATTTGTAAGTGTTCCCCCTCCTCTGTTTTCTAAAAAGTGGTGTGTAGGATTATTATTTCTTCTTTAAATGATTGAGATAATTAATCAGTGATGTCTTTTTTGTGTGTATGCAGGAATTTTTCCTTTCTTGCAGGAATTACAGTCCTCGCTGATGGTTGTCCAGGACCTAAAAACAGTTGCTTTATGTGTTTTACCTAGTTTTGTAGTTGTATCTAGTGGTAAGGCTGTGTGGCACCAGTTATTCCATTATGGCCAGGACAGAAATATCTAGTAAGAAGTTTGTTTAAATAGAATTTATTATTAAGATTCTAAATTCAATAGATTTATATTCCCTCAATATTGAATCTACTTCAGTAGGTTGTACTAATTGCATTTCTATTGGACCTACACCCAAATTAAATATTAATGTAATCACTATAATTCAGTTTTAGCAAAGACTAGTACAATGAGCAGCAGTCTAGATCAAATAATTAATAGCATTACTTGTACTTACTTCAATTCTGATATGCTTTCTTGTATGAAATACAAAGTAGTAAAGTTACAGGTAGAGTTATTCTGCATAACTCTGACATGCTCCAAGAGGGTATGTTCCATTTCATCCATTATGCTTATTATAAGAGATTAGAAGTTTGAAAGCCTTACATTTTTCAGAAGGGTTATTGCATAAATGTGCCAAACTTTTCTAATAAAAAAATGTGCATATGATCCTGATATCTTGGCAGAAATGAGGTATTTTCCAGTAGGGGATACAAGAGCTTTGCCATTGCATCTGTACCTTCCGTACAGCTTCATCCTGTTGCTTCTTGTCGTGGGATTAGGCCATGTAGAAAACAGTCATTCTCCAAAGTGACACAGAATATCCAGGTTAAGTGGGGGAATTATTAGGCTCATCTCTCTCTGCATAAGAACCCATCCTGGAAACTAACACTTTGCTTATCAGGACTGCTCTGGGCCTAAACTACTTTCTTCGACAAACAACCAAATTACTTCAACTTCCTTTTTGGAATTAAGTGGGAATATTAAACAAATGATGAAGTAGAATTGAAAACCACGGGGCATGTGCTTCTTGGGTAGGTGAAATAGTTTGGCCTATGCTCCCTTGAAGCACCCCACCCCACCCTTTGGACCACCCAAGATCGGAAGGCTGCATCCCACTCCTGGGTTCAAAGGGGGACCTCCTCAGAGCTAGGGATTACCATGGCTATCCCAGTGTCAACTTTGAAGCAGGAATAGATTTTTAAAAAACAAACAAAAAACTCCTCCTGGCATTACAGATTGTTATATTGACACTGTAATTAAGGGTAAGTTACATCCTTTGAAAAATCTTAAATGATATTACAATGTAGAGGACATGTAAAAACATGCCAGCTGATTAGCACTGGGAAAAACTGTGGGGTTTTTTTAAACATTATAGCCCTAGCAGGTTTGGCTCAGTGGATAGAGTGTCGACCTGTGGACCCAGGTTTGATTCCAGTCAAGGGCATGTACCTCGGTTGCAGGCTTCTCCCTGGGCCTGGCCCTGACCTGGGTCAGGGTTCATGCAGGAGGCAACCAATCAATGTGTTTCTCTCATGCTGATGTTTCTCTCTGTCTTTCCCTCTCTTTTCTACTCTTCCTGAAGATCAATGGAAAAATATCCTTGGGTGAGGATTAATAACAACAACCAAAAAAACCCCACAGCAACATTATAATATAACTAGAGGCCTGGCGCACAAAATTCATACGTGGGACAGTCCCTAGGCCTGGCCTGCGATCAGGGCCATCTTCCCCAGCTGCCTGCAGCCGGCCCCGCCCCCTGCCACCACCCACCCCTCGGTTCCCCACTCACCATCAGGTGATCAGTGCCTGACGGCTGGGGAAGGGACCGAGAGGTCGGCTGTTCCCACCTGCTCACCAGCCCCACCCCTGCCGCAGGTGGCCATCAGGCTCAGGCGATTGGAGCCGGCTGGCCGGGGAAAGGAACCAAGAGGTGGTCAGTGTGCCTAAGGTCGTTCTGCCATTAGCGTCAATTTGCATATTACCCTTTTATTATATAGGATAGAGTCCTGATGCATGGGTGGGGGCCGGCTGGCCTGCCCTAAAAGGGGCCCCAGATTGGGGTGGAGGTGCTCGCTGGGGGGTAGGGCCAGCCTGGGCGAAGGGCCGAGGGTGGTTTGCAGGCCAGCCACACCCCTGGCTTTGTCAGGAAGGACGTCCAGAAGATGTCTGGTCTATCCAGTGTAAATAGCATATTACCCTTTTATTAGTATAGATAAACAAGTTAATATGTTTCATTATGACAACACTGGTTAATTTTAGCTATGATTACTCTAGATCTTTTCCTAACATTGAACAGTAGAGGGTCAAAGAATCTTGTTAATATCTGCCTACAAATTCACAATAGAAGAAATTGATGGTTTATTTAATGCAGTGGGTAACTAATCCACGATGCTTCAAAATCACCAGGGAGCCTTCAGAAATTCAAATGCCCAGGCTTCATCCCCAGATATTTAGATTTGATTGATCTCAGTAAACACTAGTATCAACATTTTTCTATAATATTTAAAAATTGAGATACAATTTGCATACCATAAAATTCACTCCCTTAAAATATAAAATTCAAGAGTTTTTATTGTATTCACACAGTTGTACAGCCATCACCACTCCCTAATTCCAGAACATTTTCATCTCCCCAGAAAGAAACCTGTACCTTTTAAAATCCTTCCTCCTTCCAGCCCTGGCAACCACTGATGTACTTTCTGTCTCTATGGATTTGCCTATTCTGGGCATTTTACAATAATGAGATCATTCAGTAGTGGCGTTTGGTGACTGAATTCTTTCACTTAGCATAATGTTTTCAAGGCCATTCTTACTGCAGCATGAATCAGTACATCCTTCCTTTTTATGACTGAACTAGAGGCCCGGTGCACAAAAATTTGTGTACTCGGGGCGGGGGGGGTCCCTCAGCCTGGCCTGTGCCCTCTCGCAGTCTGGGACCCCTCGGGGGATGTCCACCTGCTGGCTTAGGCCTGCTCCCCAGGGGATTGAGCCTAAGCTGGCAATCAGACATCCCTCTGGCAGCCCGGCAGCCCTCGGGGGATGTCCACTTGCCAGCGGGAGCAGACCTAAGCTGCAGTCAGACATCCTTAGTGCTGCTGAGGAGGCAGGAGAGGCTCCCACCACCACCGCTGTACTGGCAGCCATCAGCCTGGCTTGTGGCTGAGCAGAGCTCCCCCATGTGGGAGCGCACTGACCACCAGAGGGCAGCTCCTGCATTGAGCATCTGCCCCCTAGTGGTCAGTGTGTGTCATAGTGACCAGTCATTCCCAGTCTTTCTGCTGTTAGGGCCAGTTTGCATATTACCCTTTTACTATATAGAATAGGGGCCTGGTACATGGGTGGGGGCCGGCTGGTTTGCCCTGAAGGGTGTCCCGGATCAGGGTGGGGGTCCCGCTTGGGTGCCTGGCCAGCCTGGGTGAGGGGCTGATGGCTGTTTTCAGGCTGCTCACACCCCCTTTAGGGTGGGGGTCCCCACTGGGGTGCCTGGCCAGTCTGGGTGAGGGTCTGAGGACCGTTTTCAGGCTGGCCAGCAACTGAAGCTCCCAGCCTCTCCTTTTTTTCTTTTTCTTTTAATTCTGGGATTTATTTACCTTCTATAATTGAAACTTTGTTGCCATCACTGGAGCTAAGAGCCGAGCTCCAGCTCTGTGGCCACGGCCTGCTGAAAGCAGGTATCTGGGGTTTGTTTAGCTTCTATAATTGAAACTTTGTTGCTTTCGGAGCTCAGAGCCGGGCTGCGGCATGCGGGGAACCTTGGCTTCCTTCATTACTGGAGCAAGCAAGCCTCCTGCTCGCTTCAACTGTGTGGCTGCTGGCCGCCATCTTTTTTGGCAGTTAATTTGCATATCTCCCTGATTAGCCCATGAGAAGCGTAGCGAAGGTACGGTCAATTGCCCTTTTTGTCTTTTATTAGATAGGATAATATTCCATTGTGTAGCTATAGCACATTTTGCTTATCCGTTCATCAGCTGGTGGACATTTGGACTGTTTTCATTCTGACTATTATAAATACTGCTGCTATGGATATATGTCTTCAGTTCTCTTGGGTATATATCTATAAGTCAAATTACTGAGTCATATGTTAACTTTTTGAAGAACTGTTAAACTGTTTTTTTCCAAGTGTCTGCACCTTTTTACATTCCCACCAGCAATGTATGAAGGTTTCAGTTTCCTCACTTTCTCCCCAATAACACTTGTTATTATCAGTCTTTTTGATTATCCTAGTGGGTATGAAGTGGTATCTCATTATGTTTTCCTAATGACTAATAATGTTGAGCATCTTTTCTTGCGTTTATTGTACTTTTGTATACCTTCTTTGGGGAAATGTCTGTTCAAATTCTTTGCCCATTTTTAAATTGGGTTATATGTCTTTTTATTGTTGAGTTGTAAGTCTTTATATATTCTGAATACTATAATACTGATTTATTAATATATGATATCTGATATATGACCTGTGGATATGATTTACAAATATTTTCTCCTAGTCTATGGGTTGTCTTTTTACTTTCTTTTTTTTAATTTAGTGATTTGAGAAAGAGAGAAACATCAATTTGTTGTTCCACTTATTTATGCATTCATTGGTTGATTGTTGGATGTGCCCTGTCCGGGAATTGAATCCACAACCTTGGTGTATCAAGATGACACTCTAACCACCTGAGTACCTGGCCAGGGCATCTTTTCACTTTCTTATAGTGCTCTCTGGTGCACAAAAGTTTAAAACTTTCATAAAGTCTAATTTTTCTTTTTTTTCCTTATTGCTCATGTTTTTGTTATAAAATCTAAGAAACTATTGCCCGGTGAAAAGTCACAAAGATTTAAACCTACATTTTATTCTAGTTTTATAGTTTTACCTCTACATTTATATCTTTGATATATTTTGGATTAATTTTTATATATGGTATTATATAAGAGCCCAACTTTATTCTTTCGCATGTGGATATCCAGTCTTCCTATAATTCTGTTTCTGATTTCACTTTTGATCACCAACTATAATTCTGCACCCAATTCCAATGTATGGTTCTTTCCTCACACCAACAACCAATTCTCTGACACAAACCTGGAGTCCCTCAATTCAATTCAGTTCTGACACTGTCCACCTGATAAATATAGCATCAGATTCCACAGTCCTACAGTCACATACCCACCCCTCCACTCACTTCAGACCCCAATAACAAATCAAGGTTATCACCTGGACTCCAACTATATGTCAGAGGTTCCCATGGCCTCTCTCCTGGGGTTCTGTTAATTTGCTGGAATGAATCATATAACTTAGGGAAACATTTGCTTATATAACTCATAAACAGCCAGGTGGAAGAGATACACAATGTTATCACCTGCATTTTCATATAATTTTAGGTTTGCTTGTCAATTTCTATAAAATAATCAGCCAGGACTTTGGTTGACTCAGTATATAAATTTAAAATATTGTTAACAATACTTTAACAGTAAGTCTTCCAACTCATTAATATTAGATGTTTCCGTTTATTTAGGTCTTTTATTTCTTCCAATGATGTTTTATAATTTTCATGTACAAGTCTTAGGGCATCAATATTTTTTATTTTTTATTTTTTATTATTATTTTTTTTGGTTGACTCAATTTAAAATATTGTTAACAATACTTTAACAGTAAGTCTTCCAACTCATTAATATTAGATGTTTCCGTTTATCCGTTTATTTTATTTCTTCCAATGATGTTTTATAATTTTCATGTACAAGTCTTAGGGCATCAATATTTTTTATTTTTTATTTTTTATTATTATTTTTTTTTAATTTATTAAATCTTTATTGTTCAGATTACATTTGTTCCTCTCCCCCCCCCCCCTCACTCCCCTCCTCCCCGCTCCCCCCCCCCCTTGGTTGTAGGTTCTTGGTATTCAGCACTTTGAATATTTTTTGCCATTCCCTTCTGGCCTGCCAAGTTTCTGTTGAGAAATCAGCTGACAGTCGTATGGGTATTCCCTTGTAGGTAATTGAGTCTCTTTCTCTTGCTGCTTTTAAGATTCTCTCTTTGTCTTTTGCTCTTGGCATTTTAATTATGATGTGTCTTGGTGTGGTCCTCTTTGGATTCCTTTTGTTTGGGGTTCTCTGCGCTTCTTGGACCTGTAAGTCCATTTCTTTCACCAGGTGGGGGAAGTTTTCTGCCATTATTTCTTCAAATAGGTTTTCAATATCTTGCTGTCTCTCATCTTCTGGCACCCCTATTATTCTGATGTTGGTACGCTTGAAGCTGTCCCAGAGGCTCCTTACACTATCTTCGTATTTTCGGATTCTTTTTTCATTTTGCTTTTCCGGTTGGGTGTTTTTTGCTTCTTCGCATTTCAAATCTTTGACTTGATTCTTGCGCTCCTCTGGTCTGCTATTGGGTGTCTGTATAATATTCTTTATTTCAGTCCGTGTATGCTTAATTTCTAGTTGGTTCTTTATCATAGCATCGAGGGTCTCATTAGTTTTCGTGACTCTCTCCTCAAGTTTATTGACAGCTTCTAGCACATTTTTGCAAGCCCTCAAAATTGCGATTTTTAGCTCTATATCCTCCATTTCTGTCATGTTTTTTTGTCTCCGCATTTTTTATGCTTTCTTGGTGCACCCTCTAGTGGTCTTTGTGCGCAGTCTTGTTCTAGTTGAGCCTTGATTGTTGTAGTTAATACTAGAGGGATTTGACCACCAGGCCGACTGGCTGTGTGAATCAGCTGTGTCTGCCGCGGAAAACTTCTGTCCTCTGGGGAGGTGCTAATCTAGCCTTTGCCTGAGGCGATCTGGCAAATGGCTCTGCGCAGGGCTTGGGCGGGGCGGGCTCAACAGGGCGGGCGGAGGGAGCCGTTATGGTGCCCTCAGTCCTGTTCCCAGAGGCTCTGCTTCTCAGAACCCCCGGAACCGCTGCAAACCTCGGAGGGAAAGCTGCCTTCCAACTGATGCCAGACACTCCCGCTTCTCCCGTTTGGGTCCGAGTCCCCAGCGATTCGCCCGTATCTGGAGCTCAGAGTCTGAGACTCCCCCCTGACCGAAAACGACAACCGCGCTCTCAGCCACCAGCCCGCTTTGCGCGCGCACCTCCGCACCTGAGTTTTTTCCACACTGCGCCTCCTCTGAGCCTCGGTGTGCTGTTATTTTTCCTTCTAGTTGAAGAGTCTCTCCTCAGCCAGCCTTCCTGTGGTTCTGGGTGATGTCCCTTCCGTCTTTTAGTTGTATTTTTGAAGTGGTTGTTTGCGGCAGCAGTCTCCGGTGTTTACCTATGCCGCCATCTTGGTGGAGTCTCCTCTCGGGCATCAATATTTTTTAAAGTTCTTCAGATAATTATAATATGCAGCCAATGTTGAGGATCATTGCTTCATGTCCTGACAGTTGTCCCCCAACTCACAAATCTTAACTTATCTGTCCATGTGTGGCCCTCATAAGGACAGGGAAGTGGGGTTTACCTTGACCAGCATGAACCACTTCTGAGAGATGTCCATTTCATAGGACAAATCTGGTCATAAAATTTAATTATACCTTACAGAGAGTCCTAGCATTGCAAAATCTTGAGAGGCCTGAGAATTAATTTGTGCTGGCCCAGAGGAGTGATATTCTAGCCTATTTTAATATCTGCTGAAACTCAATGTTCTTTGAACAACCTCCATCAGTAACCCATTCCCATGTTAACTCACTTTCTTCTCTGAAAATATTCTCATCCCCACCTCTGCCTTCCTATTTATAACCAGATATTTAATGCCTTGGGCTTTCTATCCCATATGTACCAAAATTATGTTATGTCTAAATTCTGATTATTACAACTTAAGGTTATTTCTCAGTGGATCTCAGTAACATCTGTTCACCATTTCTAGTACAGAGACTAGGAAGCCTTTGTTGTTTGCTTTTATGTTGTTTGTTTAATTTGGTTTAGTTCATTTTTTTTCCCCTTTTGGCTTTTGACTTTGCCCTAACCCTGCTTTAAAAAATAGCCTTTAAAATTAAAAAATAAATTTTAATCACAATACCTATGTAGGAACTGAGAGTGATAATATTGAATTTGCTCTGATTTTTAAAAATCCCAAACTGATAATAGTATTTCACTATTATCAATAAAACATGTTTCACAGTCAATTGAAGCTGAGATCCTCTGGTCTAGATTGATGGTCTCCAATTATTATGTTTTGCATGCTCCCTTACCATTAAAAAATGTCCCTTACCATTAAAAAATGTGAGCATGAACATCCCAATATATGTTTACATAGTTATATTTATAGTATACACACCTACTACTGTGCTGATATATTCTGTACACAGATGAGAAATTTTTTAAAGGTGACATGAAAATAAATATAAACTTAAGCTCTGATATTTTCTTGCTCTGTCCATATGGATTGTATTTATTGGCAAGTTTATTTTCCCCTCCAACTTCCAACAAAAATAAAACAGGGAGTTATTTAAGGGTCCATCAGGGAATACAGTTTCTGGCCTCAAATTTTGCTCTGTGGTAAAGAACCTTAAAACTACTAAGGAGAGGAGCAGATGTTTGCTTATGTGTGTAATCTATGCTATGTGGGCGTTAAGACTGTTGGTTCCCTGCAGAAGGTTCAGATTGGATTGATGTTGACCTCTCCAGTGAACTCTGGGAAGAAGATGAAAATGAGTCATATAGAGGCTTGGGCTTTTTCTTTTATTTCCTCCTTTCTTGGCATTGAAGGGACAGTACAGAATTTTATGCAGTTCTCAAGATGTTTTCCTTTTGACAAAACACTGAAATGATGGGCCTTTATCAATTGTCTGTAACACAAGGTGTGTCATGAGAGTCTTCATAGAAGTATCCATTTGACTTTTGATCTGTTCTATGCTTTGTTGTTTTTATTATTTAAGTTTCCAGTTTAAAGTGAAGGGAAATTGCAGTCAACCACAGGAAGGCTTTTATTTCATTCTCAAAGGAACAGAACCAATGACAATTTGTTTACTTTCCTTGCTTGCTTTTTAAAAATAAGGTTTTCTTCTCATTATAAAAGACATATGTGTGATTATAAAAAACTTTGGAAAATACAAAAAGCAAAAGAACAAAATTACAATTTCCTATGTTCCTATTAACTAGAGAAAGATAATACCAAGCTAGTCTTTTCTTTCTGTAAAAGTAATGCTTTTTAAAATTAAAATCATATTGAATTTCTCATTTTATTTTATCCTTCCTAATACCTAAGCATTATGAGTATTTTTTCATTTAGATTTTTTTAAAAACCACAGTTTTAGTGACTGCAACTATTTCAAGTTATATTATAATCCAACAATTCTCATGATATATACTTAGGCTATTTCTAATTTTTTGTGTGTACTTTATTTTTTCTCCAACTTTATTGAGAATTAATTAACAAATATAATTATAGATATTTAAAGTGCACAATATGATATTATATACATATACATTTTGGAATGATTACCAAGATCAAAATAATTAAACATCCATCACCTCACATAGTTAACTTTTGGAGTGTGTGGTGAGAATACTTAAGATGTACTCCCAGCAACCTTCAAGCATACAATATTGTGTTAACTGCAGTCACCATGCTGTGCATTAGATCCTCAGAACTTAGTCTTCTTTAACTGAAAATTGTATCCTTTGTCCCACATCTCCCCCAATTTCTAATTTATTTAATTATTTGTTTGTTTGTTAATCCTCATCCAAGGATATTTTTTCCATTGATTTTTAGAGAAAGTGGAAGGGAGGGGGAGAGAGACAGAGAGAAAGAAGCATCTATGTGAGAGAGACACATCGATTGGTTGCCTCCTGCATATGCCCTAATAGAGGCTGGGGATCGAGCCTGCAACCGAGGTATGTGCCCTTGACCAGAATAGAATTCAGGACCCTTCAGTCCGAGGGCCAACATTCCAACCACTTAGCCAAACTGGTTAGGGCAATTTCTAATTTTTTGAGGATAGTGTAGCAGTAATCAGCATCCTTTTATATATGTTTTTTTTTTTTTATTAATTAAATCTTTATTGTTCAGGTTACATTTGTTCCTCTTTTTTCCCCCCCATAACTCCCCTCCTCCCAGTTCCCACCCCACCCTCCGCCCTCACTCCCCACCCACTGTCCTCATCCATAGGTGCACGATTTTTGTCCAGTTTCTTCCCGCATCTCCCATTCCCCTTTCCCCCCCAAGAATAGTCAGTCCATTCCCTTTCTATGTCCCTGATTCATTATAATCACCAGTTCATTCTGTACATCAGATTATTTATTCACTTGATTCTTAGATTCACTTGTTGATAGATGCATGTTTGTTGTTCACAATTTGTATCTTTACCTTTTTCTTCTTCCTCCTCTTAAAGGATACCTTTCAGCATTTCATATAATACTGGTTTGGTGGTGATGAACTCCTTTAGCTTTTCCTTATCTGTGAAGCTCTTTATCTGACCTTCAATTCTGAATGATAGCTTTGCTGGATAAAGTAATCTTGGTTGTAGGTTCTTGCTATTCATCACTTTGAATATTTCTTGCCATTCCCTTCTGGCCTGCAAAGTTTCTGTTGAGAAATCAGCTGACAGTCGTATGGGTATTCCCTTGTAGGTAATTGAGTCTCTTTCTCTTGCTGCTTTTAAGATTCTCTCTTTGTCTTTTGCTCTTGGCATTTTAATTATGATGTGTCTTGGTGTGGTCCTCTTTGGATTCCTTTTGTTTGGGGTTCTCTGCGCTTCCTGGACTTGTAAGTCTATTTCTTTCACCAGGTAGGGGAAGTTTTCTGTCATTATTTCTTCAAATAGGTTTTCAATATCTTGCTCTCTCTCTTCTTCTGGCACCCCTATAATTCGGATGTTGGTACGCTTGAAGCTGTCCCAGAGGCTCCTTACACTATCTTCGTATTTTCGGATTCTTTTTTCATTTTGCTTTTCCGGTTGGGTGTTTTTTGCTTCTTCGCATTTCAAATCTTTGACTTGATTCTTGCGCTCCTCTGGTCTGCTATTGGGTGTAATATTCTTTATTTCCGACCGTGTATGCTTAATTTCTAGTTGTTTCTTTATCATAGCATCGAGGGTCTCATTAGTTTTCGTGAGGCTCTCCAAAAGTTTATTGCAAGCCCTCAAAATTGCGTTTTTTAGCTCTATATCCTCCATTTCTGTCATGTTTTTTTGTCTCCGCATTTTTTATGCTTTCTTGGTGCACCCCCTAGTGGTCTTTGTGCGCAGTCTTGTTCTAGTTGAGCCTTGATTGTTGTAGTTAATACTAGAGGGATTTGACCACCAGGCCGACTGGCTGTGTGAATCAGCTGTGTCTGCCGCGGAAAACTTCTGTCCTCTGGGGAGGTGCTAATCTAGCCTTTGCCTGAGGCGATCCGGCAAATGGCTCTGCGCAGGGCTTGGGCGGGGCGGGCTCAACAGGGCGGGCGGAGGGAGCCGTTATGGTGCCCTCAGTCCTGTTCCCAGAGGCTCTGCTTCTCAGAACCCCCGGAACCGCTGCAAACCTCGGAGGGAAAGCTGCCTTCCAACTGATGCCAGACACTCCCGCTTCTCCCGTTTGGGTCCGAGTCCCCAGCGATTCGCCCGTATCTGGAGCTCAGAGTCTGAGACTCCCCCCTGACCGAAAACGACAACCGCGCTCTCAGCCACCAGCCCGCTTTGCGCGCGCACCTCCGCACCTGAGTTTTTTCCACACTGCGCCTCCTCTGAGCCTCGGTGTGCTGTTATTTTTCCTTCTAGTTGAAGAGTCTCTCCTCAGCCAGCCTTCCTGCGGTTCTGGGTGATGTCCGTTCCGTCTTTTAGTTGTATTTTTGAAGTGGTTGTTTGCGGCAGCAGTCTGCGGTGTTTACCTATGCCGCCATCTTGGTCTCCTTATATATGTTTTATTACATCTCATTTTTTGCTTAGGATAGATCCCAAGAATCCAAATTCCTTCCTCAATAAAGAAATTGAGCATTATCACTAGTTTTGATATCATAAAATTGCTTTTTAGAAAGCATTCACTGATTAATGATATATAGAAGTTCATTTCACACAATATGATTACAAGTATTAGCTCTTAACATTCTCTCAAGGAATTGACTGGGGAGGGTCATGAGAGAGTCTTCTGTAGTTTTGGAAGTGTTCTGTAACTTGATTTGTGTGGTTTCATTGTGTGTGTGTGTGTGTGTGTGTGTGTGTGTGTGTGTGTACAAATGTCTACCTGCTCATGTCGTCAAAATTCATTGAATGTTACATGTAAGATTTCAGTCCTTTACTGCATGTATATTATTTCTTAATATGTTTTTATGTTGTATTTATGTTTTATATTTAACAACTTGATAGATGGGAATATTATATCTGTTTGTTTGTTTGTTTGTTTGTTTTTCATCTTACCAGGTTGGTCATTATGCCTGAAAGAGGGATCACCAAATTTCTTTGATTAACCATCAATACATTTGGGGGCGGGGGGTTAACAATTGGAATTTTCCACTCTGGTTGATGAGTGAAAGCCTTATTGGCATTGTGCCTGTAAATCAACATTAATCTCCTTTGGGGAATGCTACTTTTGAAAGTTGTTATCATTTTCTCTTTTCATCTTATTCATCGCTTTATTCAAATGTTTCGTTATATTCTCCAGATAACATCTATAAAATATTTTAAGAGTATCAAAGCTTTGAAACTCTAGCTGCAATGTCAAGTTTTGGTAGAATAGTGCATCTCAAACTTGAATGCATGTACAAATCCACCTGGGATTCCTCTCTTTTTTTTTTGTAAAAGACACATCATAAAATTTACCATTTTAACCATTTTAAGTGTGCAGTTCGTAGTGTTAAGTATAGTCTCATTGTTGCACTCTCTAGAATGTTCTTAATCTTGCAAAACTGAAACCCTATGCTCATTGGACAACTTCCCATCTCCCCCTCCTCCCAGCTCCTGGCAACTACCATTCTGCTTTCCAATTCTGTGAGCTTGACTATTTTAGATGCCTCATATAAGTGGAATAATATAGCATTTGTCTTTTTGTGAGTGGCTTATTTCACTTAGCTCAATGTCCTCAAGAATCATCATATTGTTTCATGTGCCAGAATTTCCTTTTTAAAAGCAAAATAATATGAAATTGTATATATATATACCACATTTTGTTTATCCATTTATCTGTTGATGAACACTTGGGTTGCTTCCACCTCTTGGTTATTGTGAATAATGCTGTAATGAATATAGGTGTGTAAAGATCTCTTGGAGATTCTGCTTTAAAAATTTTTTTTCTAAGACAATCTGTCTTTTTTTTTCTCCTTTGTTTTTAAATTAATTTTGATAGAAATAGAGATTTTGTTGTTTCACTTATTTATGCATTCATTGGTTGCTTCTCCTATGTGCATGCTCAAACCAACTGAGCTACCCAACCAGGGCCACCACTTTTAATTCTTTTGGATGTATACTCAGAAATGGAGTTACTTTACACCATATACAAAAGTCAACTCAAAGTGGATTAAAGACCTAAATGTAAGACCTAAAACTATAAAACTCCCAGAAGAAAATCCTTTATAACATTGCATTTTGCAATGATTTCTTGGATATGGCACCAAAAGCACAGGCAATAAAAGCACAAAATGGACAAGTGGGACTACATCAAACTTTAAAACTTTGGTCCATCAAAGTAAGCAATTCACATAATGAATAAGCAATGTACAGAATGGGAGAAATATTTGCAAACCATATATCTGATAAGGAATCAACACCCAGAATACATAAAAAATTTCTACAACTCAATAATAAAAAACAAATAACAATTAAAAAATAGACAAAGGACTTGAATAGACATTTTTTTCAAAGAAGCTATACAAATGGCCAACAAGCATATGAAAAGATGCTCAACATCATTTCTTCCAATCCATGAACATGGATGTCTTCCCAAGCTTTCTCTCTTTTTTAAGTTTTTTCATATCCTTTGTCTTCTATAGGCAGTGTTAATATCTTTCATTTTCAATGTTTATGAATTTTTTATACATTAAGGACATTAAAGTTACTATCACATTGTGGCAAATATTTTCCCCAGAAATCTGCCATCATTTTATAGACGTTTTCGACTATAAATAAAGTCCAATCCTTTTTAAAGTAGATTAGACAATTACATTCCCTTTTTTGAAAATTATCTGTTCATATCTTTTACATTTTTAAAAAATATATTTTTTATTTATTCAGAGAGGACAGGAGAGGGAGAGAGAGATAGAAACATCAATGATGAGAGAGAATCTTTGATTGGCTGCCTCCTGCATGCCCCCCACTGGGGATTGAGCCTGCAACCCAGGCATGTGCTCTAGACCAGAATCGAACCTGGGACTCCTCAGTCTGCACGTCAATGCTCTAGCCACTGAGCTAGACCAACTAGGGCTTATATTTTTTACTAGTTGATCTGCAAGAGTTAACTTTATGTTTTAGTATGGGCTTATCCGCCTAGCACCCCTGGTGAGAAATTGCCCTTTCCTCCCTCCGATGGTTGCAGCAGGGTAGCCATGGTTTCCAAGTGAACTTCTGACCCCCACCTCCATCCTGTTCTTTTTCAAGTTAACTTATTATGATTTATTTGATCATTGTTACTAATTTATAATTACACAACTGAGCATGAGTATATCTGCTTTTAAAAGTTAAATATTATAAATAAAACTGAAGGCCTCACTTTGCCCTCATCCCCTATCCAGTCCTCATCTCCAGAAGTGACCACTTTTGTCAATTTGCTATGTATCTTTTCAGGGTTTTTTCCAATACATTTACTCTCAGAAAGGAAATAGAGTTGCTCAAAGGTAGTTTTATTTTCTACTTCTTAATACTTAAGTATTGTCAAACTGTACACATTATTCTGCAATTTACTTTTTTCACTCAACTGGATGACAAGAGCTAGCCCTCTGAGTACTTATTGGTACTTATTAATACTTCCCTCTTTCTTATTCCACAGTAGGACTACACTATTTTATTGACCATCTCCATTAATGGATATTTAGGTTGATTCTGGGCTTTTACAATCACAAACAATGTTGCGGTAAGCATATGTGTTTATTTCCTAGGGTAGGTGGTGAGTAGTAGAATATCAGCCAAATATTCTGATTTCCCATTGAGTTCTTAACCTGTTGGCAATATCTTGGATCATTTTCATTCTTTTTTTCCTCTATTAAATAATAAAAGAGCATTAAGACTCAGTTATCCTCTCAGACTTGCATTGGTTAACAAGCAGATTTGGGTCGTTGTTTTCTTTACTGGGCAGGATGATTCCTGGAGACCTCATGCGAGGGAGCTGCTGCTGTTTGTTTGTTACCCTGTGCCGTTTGGTTTGGAACATTTCTGAAGCTGTTCAGTTCCTGCAGTCTAAATGAATGACTGTTTCTGGGTACAGGTTGGTTGGTGGTTTTTAAAACCTGGGCATGGGCCTGTTTTTGGAGGACTCAGTTCTGTGTCCTTGTGTTCCTTTGTACAAGGGAGCCTTGTGTAAGGAACCATTCATTACATCTCTCACATGGCCCATAGGGGAGAAGCCGTTTTACTCCAGCCCACGAGTTATTACTCAGGCAAGGACCTAAGTTGAAGTCAGTAAGAGAAACATTAATCCTACTCATTTTGCTCTTCCATATTTCATCGGTACAAATCACTCTAAAACATCCTTCTCCCTCTGCCCTGGTGTATCCCTCCTTTACTCCTCATTTCTATCCAATGCTTTCTGTATTTGTTAGGTGCCTACCACTCTAGGCAAAACATGCAGTAGCCTATACATCTGGACTTATCAGAAAGGAAGATGGAAATAGTCTAAAATATCTCTAAGTAATGCAGAGTAAATTTCAACTTAATGAAACTTTAAAACTACCTGTGCTTGGGAGTCAGGTAGTTCGAGGTTCAAATTCCAGCTTTTGTTGTTTATAATAAGCAAATATTTGCAATTAACCCTGAGACCTCGAGCCGGTTATGTAAACCATGTGAGTCTCCGTTTTCTCATTGCCAACATGGGTATAATAATAGGTATCTCACACAAAGTCAAATGAGTATATGAACATGCACTGAGCACTCAACCAGTGGTAGCTATTGTCTTTAAGACAAATTTTTGATATGAAATACCACCAGATGATATACTTGTCTCTATGTTGATTTAGACAAATCTCCCATATCATTCTTCTAAGGCCCTGCAGGAGCCTAAATTCTCAAAGAATGGTTCAGTTGGATTTCTCATACTCTCAGGACAAATGCAGGAAAATTGATCATCATCTTAACAAGATCATTAATTGTACTCCTGGAAAGAAGAGACATTACTTACTAATACTCTCAAACACTCCCTTCCTGATTTATGGGACTGGGGTATGGCATTCTCTATGATAGCCAAATCTAGTCATGACACTCTGTGCTTAAGCCTGTCCAGTCTAAAACTGTTATCCTGGTTGTGAGATCTCAGAAAATCTGGGCTTATTACAGACACACACACATGCACGCACACACACACACACACACACACACACACACACACATTTATTTGTATCCATTCAGATTCTCTCAGTTACTCAAACTCAACATTGTCTGCATCACCAGGTCATTGAATACACGGCTTTTTCTGTCTGGTACACACTTTCTTCAACAGATTGCCTAACTTCTATTCACTTTAGATGTCTTTTTCTCCGAGCAACATTCTTTGCCTCTGCAAGGCTGGATTAGGTGTGGTTCTGTGTGCTCCCATCACAACCAGTGCTCCTCTGTCATTGTCATTGCCATGGTCATTTCACGTGTCTGTATCCTTGACTACACAACCAGCTCCGTGAGTGCAGAAACTTTGCTCACCATCTCTTCTCACAGCACTGCCATATGGGAGACACCCAACCATTCTTGAATAGATGAACAAGTAGATTGGAATAGGGAAAGGATATATGCTCTCAGTATAGTAACCTGACCATCTTTCCAAAGAGAACATTTATAATGAGGAGTTGTGGGAAGTAAGATCAAGAAATAAGTTCATTCAAGAATTTAGAAGCTCTCAAACTTAAGAGTCATTGATCTTTATATTATGAGCAGTGAGGCTATTGAAAGTTTTCATGCCAGAAGATGTCATGTTGAAATGCTTATTTAGGAATATTAATGTGGCATTGGAGAGCTTGATGGAGAAAATGAATAAGAGATTGCAAATGGGAAATTAGACATGGAACTTCAATTTCTCACATATGAGGAAAAGAGCTGACAAATAGATGATAATTGTGACCCTCAAGAAGCCTTCTTAATGGTGAGGACTGTCTTGTTTCTTATTTCTATACATCTCTTAATGGTGAGAACCATCTTGTTTCTCATTTCTGTACATTTTTTAGCCTTATCTTATTTCTATCCATTGCAATCAATGGAAATGGTGAGTCCAGGAATCCATAGTTTTTGTGTTCCATTTTCTTAGAAGGTACAGACAAAAGGCAATTCATTCTCATAATATTCTTAATCCTGAGAAGCAGTTCTTAATATCCCCACTCTCCTTACCTTTAATGGCAGGAAGAAAATTGCCAGATGGCTGAATGAGTCACTGTAGTCATAAAGCCAGGCGGGAATGTCCTAAGAACAGAAGCCTAACCCCCTCCTGACATGGTTATCCAGGGCTGAAAACACACGCTTTCTACATGCACTAAAAAGCAAATCCTGTCTTTGAATGGAGCATGATGGTACTCTGTATATCCACTCTTCAGCTTGTCATCTAGGTGGAAGGAGATGAAACCCTAATTGCCTGCAGTCTGGGTAAATGGCAGTAGTTGAAAGGAAATAAAAAACCATGCTGCTGTTAGTAGAATCCTCTGGTGGGTTCTTTTCTGGGAATGCTCTCTTGGGTAAAGAGGTAAAACATGGTAAATATGGTTATCTAACAACTAAAGGGAAGGGTGCAAATGAAAAATGGTGATATGTAGCCCAAGCTGGGGTTAAGTACATGGTCATCACCCTTCATGCAGGCGTCATGGGGGACCCTTTTTTGAAGGCATAAAGATGTTTACTTTCACATGTACTTGGCCTGGGCTCCGTGGATGTTGCCAGCCAGCTGTGAACCATATGCAGCCCACCCAGACTGCCTCTGGCTGGGTCACCCTCATGTCAGTGAAACTGGCTGCACATTACATTGGGCAGGCCATGGGTATTCATTCACACACAAATATTTATAGAACGCCTACTTGTACGACACTGTGCTAAGTCGACTGGAGGTGGGAGAGTGACCATGAATACCAATTGGGGCAAAGCATTCCCGGAGCCTGAAAGGAGCTTACAATCTATTCTGGTAGACACCTTTCTCTGACTTAGAGAAGGAAGAAAGACAGGATACAATTTTAATAAAACATTATAAGAGGCGGAGGTGTCCCAAGATACTGTGCTAGTACTTTGCCATGTGTAGAAAATCGAGAGGTGATGGGAGTTTGTAGGACAAAGACAGGGATCACTTTTTGTTGGAGGGAAGATCTTGGGGAGGAGAAGGAAAGCTGAGCTGGACTGTTTGCTGTTATTATGAAACCTGGCCTGAGGCTGAGGCTAAAAGATGTTGAATGAGTCACTGAGAGATAAAACAGTGAAACAACAGACTGCCTGGCTTGCACAACTCAACATCCGGTCTGAAAACCTTTTCCTCTGAATGACCAGTTGTTCTGATATTGCATAGCGTCAGCCTACTGCTGCACCCTTTACTGTGCTGGGACTTTAAAGTCACTGAATTTACTGTTGCAGGACTGGTATGGGCTTTTAGTTGTCACTATGAATGATTAGTCAAATGCCTGGAATCTTAACCAGCAAATGGAAGCCATCTCACTCTAGAATTCTGGATTGTCAAGGCACGTCGGGGGAAATGCCAGAGACCAACAGAACATGCCTGACTTGATGGGTGACCCAGTCTAAGACTCTGAAACTAGACAGGTCAAAGGCTGCTGCTGCCTCTTCTGTGCAGAGCCTTGGTAAGGAGGAAACACTGTGAGGTGGGATACAAAGGACATTCTCTGCTCAGTCCTCTAAGCCAGGGAAAGGCCAATTGGGGTAGAGAACTGGGTAAAGTTGCTCATCTTCTATTCCAATCCAGAAATTGTGAGAAATTAAAAGCCAATACAAGCTTTCTAACACCGTGGTTGTTAGAGAACCTGGGAGAATCATCAGGGCATTCCTATTTAGGCCTAGGATGTTGTTTCAGCATACTGAGCAAGGGCATCTCATCTAGACAGAGTGGCTGAGATGGGCAGAGTGAAGGGAGTGATTGCAGATGCAAGGGCAAGTCCTCTGAGATGGGTACCACTGGGCGTCTTGTTCATCAGCAAACTCCTTTTCATTCCAGCTTCTGCTTCTCTTGAAGTCCTCCCTGCCTGTGTTCCCTTTGAGCCACCACGCTTCCCTGCTCAACTCTCTGTAATTGCCCATGAGATGGCAATGCAGTGAGTCATTCACCCATATGAGTTCCTCCTTACATGGGGAGTTCATGTCTAAATCGCTTTCATATTCTCAATGCCCACTTTATGCCTGACTCATCAGAAGGATTCAATAAAAGTTTATTGAAAGAAGGAGCCCTTGGGAATAATAGTTGGCAAAGTTGTGGCCTGGGAACATGTTTCTCAAACTTGGATTTTCAAGTCCTTGACTCCAGAGAGGTGTCTTGGGACCCCCTTGGGAATGTGGAGAAGGGTGCTCCCAATTGTCCCTTCTTCTATAACTGTCTTTGATCCAAATAGTTCTGCTTTTGTCTATTTTATATATTAAGGATCTACATCTTGTACTGTTTGAAAACTGCTAGAAAAATCTGTAGGTGGAAGGAGAAAGAGCCTTTAGGAATATATGGTACAATATTAGCAGGATAGTGTTACAGGATAAAGAGGAGTCACGCCACTCAGGCGTGTCCAAGGATGGCCATAGCCTCAAGACTGATTGCAGGCCAGCTGAGCGGAGACCTGAAGGAGAAGAAGAAAGGTGGCCAAAGGGATCTTCCAAGTCACTTCTCAAGGGCATCCCTTTGGTCATTGACACTGGATTAAACTCCTTAATGTAGCAGACAAGGCCCCACTTCCTCCTCTTGCTCTTCCCACTCTCTCCCTCTAGCTACTCTTCCCTCAAATGCAACCTGATCTTTCTTACCTCAGGGTTTTGCATAGCTCTTCTCTCTGCCTGGAAAACTTCTTTCCTCCTCTTCTTTTCTGGCCCAGTCCTTCTTCAAGTCTCCATTGAAATGTCCTGCCTGACATCCTACCTCCCTCAGCCTAGACCAGGATGGCTCCTTTATTCCCTGTATTTCTAATTTAGTGTGGTTATCACAAATGCAATCATCTGTCTAATGTCT
>NW_005371660.1:52356-56804 GCF_000412655.1 Myotis brandtii
TCCCATAGGTTGTGACTTCTGATGAGAGTGGAATGTCTATTGCTATATTCCCAGCACCTAGTACAGTGTCTAGCAGCTAGGAGGTGCTCTGTAAATTCTTGACAAATGTGATTGGCAACCTCTAAGGTGGCCCCCAATTATCCCCACCTCCTAGTATTCATAGCCTTTGGTCATTTTCTTTCATACCTTAGAATATGACAATGTTGAGGGTATGTTAAGTTACAAAGGAGTATAACTTTCATCTTACTGGTTACCTTTTCAACTTACATGCTTTGACAAAGCAAGCTGCCATGTCAGAAAAGCACATGTAGCAAGCAACTGAGAGAGGCCTCAAAAAGAGCTGAGGCCCTTAGTTCAACAACCTGCAAGGAAATGAATCCTACCAACAACCACATGAGCTTGGGAGTAGATACTTTTCAGTCATCAGATGAAACCTCAGCCTTGGCCAACACTTTGGTTACAGCCTTGGGACTCAGCTAAGTCAAGGCCAGACTCTTGACCCTCAGAAACAAAGAGATGATAAATGTGTATAGTTTGTTTTCTTTTTTTAAGCCTCACCCCTGGATATTTTTTCTATTGATTTTTAGAGAGAGTGGAAGGGAGGGAGGGAGGGGGAGAAAGGGAAAGAGAGAGAGAGAGATACATCGATTGGTTGCCTCCTGCTTGTGTCCCAATCAGGGCTGGGGATCAAACCTGCAACCCAATCCATTCCCTTGATTGGAAATTGAACCTGAGACCCTTTAGTGCACAGGCCAACGCTCTAACCACTGAGCACACCAGCCAGGGCAAATGTGTGCCATTTTAAGCCACTAAGTCTTGGGGTAATTTCTTACCCAGCTGTGGATAACGAGTTAGGTGAATGAATGAATGAATGAATGAATGAATGAATGAAAGAAGGAGAACTTAAGACTTGGGAGAAGTGGACTGAGGTGCTAAGACAAAGACAATTGTTAAGGCTTCCTGCTTGGTTATGTTTCTCCCAGCTGCAGAATCTGAGGTGGGAATTGGGGAAAAACCCTTCCAGAGTTTTCGGAATCAAATTCCTCAGATCAGCAGACATTTTATATGCCCAGGCGACATCACCCATGAGAATTTGTGTGTTTGTAAATAAATAGAAAAATACATCCTCAGTGATGCCAATTTGGGTTCATTTTTGTCGAAATGTATAGTGTTGCTTGGGAGGCCTTTATTTTAAATGGCTGCATTTTAAATCTTGGTCCAAGTGACTCTTTCAGAGCATCTCTGTCTCATGTCTATTTGGCTGCAACAGAGTCTCATGTGACTTTGAAAATGGAAACAAATCTTAATAAATTGGAATGGGTTCATGGGCTTTGACTGTGTCTATAGTCCAGATGTAAATAACAAAATCTTAATAGATCTGTAAATATTAGCTTTATGAATAGCTCTCATAACTTATAATTTCCTAATTCATTTTAAAATGCCAAGTCTCACCTTTTCCCTAGATTGATTTCCTTGCTCTAGAGTGATAAAAGGGTGCAAAAAATAATAATGTGCATCAGAGAGCATTTGTGTCCCAGCATCCAATTGTAATGAAGGTCTAAAAAGAAGTCCCTCTCCTACCTTCTTAAATCTCATGTATTTTTCTGCCCAGTTACACTTGCAAAATATGATTGGTTATGGAGTTTCCTCTGGGTTAAGCTTCAATAAAAACTACTAGTTGCTTTAGCAGTGGAGCATTGTAACTTGTTCTAACATTTAAACTTTATTTGCTCTCAAATAAAGGGCATGTGTTCTTCCTGTCATTTATAATCATTTTCTTAATCTTCTCCTAGCAGCCAAATCCCATTCCAATTGCTCATTATACAAAGCTCATGTTTGCTCTGTGGAAATGCATTAATGGCATGATGTACCTTTCTGTATATCCAAAAAAGAAAGAGAGAGGCCTGCTTGAAGAACTCTGAATGGTGACGTCCTAAACTTAAAGATGAGTTATGGAGAACCTATCTGAGTTACAAACTTTTTAAAAAGAGGTTAGATATTTATAAAACTTAGAAAGTGTTCACCCCAAATAAGTCTAGTACTTACCTGGCACCATACATAGTTATTACAATATTACTGACTGTATTCCCTATGCTGTACTTTACACCCTGTGATTAGTTACAAACTTTTAAAAATCATTTGCAGAGTGATGAATTGTACTATTCCTTAAAATGTCCAGCTTCTGCAGAAGTTGCAAGACCAAGATTCTTAAAGCTGCAGTATTAGGGGCCACTGTCAAGAGGTAATAATTTATTAATCAGAAATTAAGATGAAACAGTTGTGAAGTTGTAATGGGAGTGTACTGGGGTTGGAGATTTGCACCCATCATGCTCAGGTGGGCTGAAGAAAACAGCTTTGACTCTCTCACAAACCCTCACCCACTGAGTCACCTTAGTCTGCTGCAGTAATTCAAACAGGAGTGAGGGAAATGCTTAGTCTTCACGATTTTCAATTTCATTGCCCTCTCTCTGCTTCCACAAGACGGGATTCGGGGGAAGAGAGTGTCAATTAAGCCATCATGAAACTGGACTAGAGGGTTCTACAATCCAAAAAGTGTCCCTCAATCTCCAATCCCCACCCTTGGCCACCGCCCTGCCTGCTGACCTTTGCATACAGAAAAGTTGATTGTAGGTGTGCTTCAACATCTGGCCTCTTGGCCAGGATTTGGGGGTGACTCCTAGCTGCCTGCATCCCCCCAGCTTCTTGCTCATGTTTAACCCCTCTAAGCCATGCCTTCTATCTAGCCCCTGGTCTAGATAATTAGCCCATGCTCTCTGCTGTAGGGTCCTCTCCCCTTGTCACAGCAGGACACTCTCTATTACCTGTCTCTTCTCACTCTATGAGGGAACTTCAGGGGCCCTCCATACAATATGGGGAATGAGACAGTCACTGTGCCACCAGGTTTACTTAGGAGTGGTCATCTCCTAGGTTTGGTGCAGGGCAGGCTGCAAGGCAGTCTGATCCCAGAGTCCAGGCCATGAATTGGAAAAAAACAAACAAAGTGTCCACACCCTTGGCATTTCTCTCCACAACTCCCCTGACTTCCCTAAGAATGGAGAGATGGAGAACCATTTAATCACTTCCAGCCTCACAGGACTCTGTCTCCTCTTTCCACTATCCATTCAGGGAAGAAGGGGAACTTTCTGTTCCTTCCCCTTTCTGAATACTCAAGTTCCTCTATGCCAGGGGTCTTCAAACTACGGCCCTCGGAAAACATTTATCTGGCCTGCCTGGTGTTTTTGCCGCCGCTGCCTGTTGCTTAGCAGCCGACTAGTTTTTTTTTAAACTATAGACCAGCCCTCCAGCAGTCTGAGGGACAGTGAACTGGGCCCCTGTTTAAAAAGTTTGAGGACCCCTGCTCTATGCTATATCCTCCCTGCCAACCCCAGCCTCAAGGTTGAGGCTTCATGAAATGACACCTAGCATATGAGGAATAGCCACTTACCCCAAAAGGAACTAATTCAGGAGGCATTTCAAAATTAGTATACATTATCTTTAAGTCAACAGGAACTATATTATCTGATTTGGAATGAAAATTGTAACTTGATTCTTTAAATACAGTTAGAAATTTATTGGATGCCAAATATATGTCAGCCTTCGAAAACAATTAACTTTCTGCTCCGTACTATATGGTTCCGTTCATATGACATTCAGGAAAAGGCAAAACTATAGGGACAGAAAACAGACTAGTGGTTGCCTGGGGCTAAGGTGGGGAGAGGGGGTTGACAGTAAAGGGGCCTGATGGAACTGTTCTGCATTTAATTGTGGTGGTGGAGATATGATTGTATGTGTCTGTTAAAACTTGTAGAAATATACACTGAAAGGGGTGGGTTTATTATATATAAATTAGACCTAAATAAACCTGACTTTTTAAAAAGTGATAAGCTTCTACATTCCCAAAATTATAACTGACACTTGTTGAGCACTCACTAAATAATTCAGGGTTCTACCACTTTAATTGCATTAGCTCATTCTGTCTTCACAATAACTCTATTTGGAAGGTACTCTTATTATCATTATCTCCATCTTGTTAATAAGGGAACTGAGCCCTAGCCAGTTTTGCTTAGGAGATAGAATGTGGACCCTCAGCCTTAAGGGTCCCAGGTTCAATTCTGGTCAAGGGCACGTACCTTGGTTGCAGGCTCGATCCTCGGCCCCAGGTGTGTGCGGGAGTCAATCAATGTGTCTCTCTCACATCAATGTTTTCTCTCTCTCTCTGTCTCTTCCCCTTCCTTCCACTCTCTCTCTAAAAAAAAAAAAGAAAAAGAAAAAGAAAAGAAAAAATATCCTCAAGCGAGGATTAACAAAACATAAATTAAAAAAATAAGGGAATTGAGACCTAGAAAAGTCAAGTAACTTGCCTAAGACCACACAATGAATACTGCTGGAATTTGAACCCAGATCTGTTTGATGCCAAAGTCTATGGGATTTATCACTATGAAAAGGTA
>NW_005371660.1:56842-61695 GCF_000412655.1 Myotis brandtii
GATAAAAATTAAGAGGTAAATTGGTAACATTTATGTTTGCCTGTAACTTGCCCTTCCTAGAGTCTCTTTTGGCTTTAATCACATTTACTCCCAGATCAGAAAGTAAGTGGTATACCATGCCCCCATTTTCACATCCCAGGAACATAGTTCTCCAATTGCCCAATTGAACATCCTCAGTTAGACTGAGAGACCCATTTCTGTCAATAATCTTCAGTGAGGTAAGAATGAGTCAGATCTGGGTGACTGGTGTCTAGAGGGGTCCCCTGGAAAGTTCTAG
This sequence comes from Myotis brandtii, assembly GCF_000412655.1. NCBI lineage: Eukaryota > Metazoa > Chordata > Mammalia > Chiroptera > Vespertilionidae > Myotis > Myotis brandtii. The sequence continues at coordinate 57,120 of NW_005371660.1, forward strand.
GGAGTTGTGTGGCTCAAACTCCTGGCCCTTACCATATCATCTAAACTGGAGGTCTTACATATCCGACCCAGATACTCCAACAGCCTGGCATACTGAGATGGCAGACTTCTCTCCTGTTTACAGAGAATTCCCTTCTCAAGTCTGTATTCACTTGCCTCGGGTCTGAGAACTCCTTCACATGCTGCCTCCAACAGCAAATGCGTGAAGCACTGTGTCCATTCGCTGCTGATGCTAGCACACCTCAGAAGTCAGAATGCCAAGAGCCTGCCCAGCTGCTTTCTCTGTGGTCAGTTATGGAGCTTGGTGTGCGACAGTGGTAATATATCAAACTTCCCGGGACTCTGGTTGTCGCTGAGGGAAAGGAGTGCTGGGCCCCACACCTGGTCTTCTGGCTCCCTCGACATGGTATGTAGCCACAGAGCCCACTTCATTGGCAAGGAGGTCAGAGCATGCACGTCACTACCACAGAGGCTCTGGGCGGGCGCTGAATCCACTGCTGGGGAAATGTAACTGGTCACGTCTCAATTTGCTCAGCCAGGACCTTGGCTTGGAAGTAGACAATGCAAACACATCGGAAGAGCTGTGATCCACCCCAGCAAATCCCGCCGGTGTTTTCGTCTAATGTGCTTTACTTAGGGAGCAATGAGGTCCTCCATTATTGCTGATGAGTCACTGATGTCCATTGGGCCTTGGAGAAGGTGCTTTGGAATTGAGGGAAGACTTCCTAGGCCACAGCTGAACTCATCAGTCATTATCCTTTATTGGGCCCCTGGACCAGAGGACAGGGTTGCTTTGACTGGGTGATTTGAAAGTCTTTCATCTCAAATATGCATTTGCTCCTAATTCTGACTATCAAGGGGACCTATTGGTACAGCTGGTCCATTTATGATAAAGATGCTCATGAGTGGGACAAGTTTGGGTAAGCTTTGATGGGATGGTGAGAAGGGGAGAGGAAAGGGAGTCAGGACAAGGTTGTACATAGGGAGTCTGTGAGCTGATAGAGAGCCTCAGAGAGGAGCTCTTGAAGTGGGGGCATTTGACACTGAAGACAGAGGATCAAAAATAGTCGAGTGGATTCTTAGGAGACACATTCTGCCTGCTCACCGTTTGGCCCGGAGTAGAACTATCTGTGCCTCTCCAAACTGTTACCAGTTGTTCGTAGCTCCGTATAAAGAAGTTGTTCCTTTTCAATAGAGGAAGCCATGAAAATACTGGACACCTGGTGGGAAGGGTCACGGTCAGATGAATAAAGAACATAGAGGAAGGAAGAGACAAAACGTGCAAATGTTATTTATTTTTACCTTTGCAGTCAGAGCATGAAGATAAAGATTATTCAAACTGAGTGGGACTGGCTGAAAAGCAGCAGAGATCAGCCAAGATAATAACAGAAGGCAGAACTGATTCCCAAACAGGGGGAGGGACCTAAGAAGGGAGCCCTCCTGTAATTTTATTTCCTCAAACATTAGAAACCACACATTTGAAACCTGTAAAGCCAACTTAAATCTTTACATATAAAAAGTTGCAGGCAGCCTAGCCTAGGCTCTCCTGTTGCTCCTTCTACCTATGCCCTTTCTTGTTTCACTCTCCTAAGCATATTTTTGCTACAGTCAATAAATTCTTGCTTGCTTTTCTTAAAGAAAAAAAGAAAAAGCAAGACCTGGCTGGTTTTGCTCAATGGTTAAAGTGTCGGCATGCAAACTGAAGGGTCGAGGGTTCAATACCGGCCAAGGGCATGTACCTCAGTTGCAGGCTCAATCCCCGGCTCCAGGGGCCACGTGCGGGAGGCCACCAATCAATGTGTCTCTCTCACATCAATGATTCTCTCTCTATCTCTGTCTCTCCCCCTCGCTTCCATTCTCTCTAAAAAAAAAAAAAATCAATGGAAAAAAATAAAAGAAGAAGAAAAAGAAAGAAACAGAAAAAAAACAAAAAAGAAAAAACATAAAAACAAACTAAAAAAGCAATGGAAAAAATATCCTGGGGTGAGGATTAACAGCAACAACAAAAAATTGCTATCTTTAGAGTTGTCCCTTCTCTGTTTCTTAGTCATCTGTTTTGTTCTTTCAATCCTTCTAAATCTCATTGTTTCGATATCCTTTTATTCTATTTAACAAATTGTTATTGGGTGACCCCATGTGCAGAACTTACTGATACCAGTGGGAGAGATGGCAATTTCCTAAAATTTCTCTATGCTCTATGCTGAGGCCATGATGAAAGAAACAGCAATGTACAGGGTGGGGGCAGAGCAGGTTGCTGTGTGCAGACCCAGTGCTGAAGAGAGAGGGCTGTGCTGACTGGAAGCTGAGCTGCACCAGTATTTCTGAAGATCGGGACTCCCTGATGCAAAGGAACTGCCATAGATGCAAAACCGACTTATGCAAGTGCCATTTACATCATTACTCCTCCCTCTCCAACCGCCCCCGCCCCGCACTTGCCTTTTCTCATCTGTATGATGCACAAGATCACACTTCATTGATTTAGGTCACCTGCTCAGCGATTGGTAAACATAGATTGAGAAGTCAGGACATCATTGCTGCAAAGTGGCCTTGCTCACAGACATAGAAATTAAAATAAACCAGGCCGTGTTTGGAGCAGCCAGCGGTCAGCGTGACCTCAAGAGGCAGAGACTGGGTGATGCTCACCAACCTGCTCTAGCCTTCCTTCAATGCCAAAAAGCGACTCAACGCTGACCTGTCCTGTGGGCTTTGTCTGCTTAACCCCAGATTGTCCATCCCCAAGGGTTCAGTTACCTGCAGAGTGTACCTGTATATACAGTATCAGCCCTTAGATGTGAAAGATTCATTCGGGTTTGAGCACCAAGCAAAGGGCCTGTGGATGTTCACAGTACAGTACATTTCAAATTTAACCTTTAAAAAATAAAAGCAATGTAGATTCTTTTGTACAAAATTTGAGAAATACAGAAAAACACAAAGAACAAATAAAAATTGGCTTTAACCAATTGTAATGTATATATACCAGTAAAAGCCACCTTTAAGAATCTATTTTAGAGCAAAATAAACATGCAGTTTTAATGCTATTGTTCTGTAAGATTGCCCAAGACCGCATGGACTCTTCTTCATCCTTTGCCCTACTCTAACCCAGTCAAGCATGAGACCATTCTTGGTGGGGGGTGGGGGGGCAGATTCTAAATAGAGTATCACAGTCCCTTCCCAATTATTTGGGATTATGCAAGCCACTTCCAGGAAATGCAGTTTTCCTGTTTGTTGTATTTGATGTTTTTGGTGGGGAGAGAGATGTGTGGAGGAGGCTGACAAGAAAGGCCCAGGAGTACCACTCAGTCCAGAGTGATCTCACGACAGTCAGCAGGGGCAGGTCGGAAACACAGACTCTGGACCCCACCCAGACCTTTTAGTTGAGGATCTGCATTTTCGCAAGACCCCACCCCAGGTGCTTCCAAACTGTAAGTGCGAGAAGCACCGGCCTGTGGAGCCCCTTCCTGGCCTTCCTCAGGTGGTATTGATTGTCAGGATTTGTGCATAACGTTCACACCTCCTTGATGTTGGAACCAGCAGTAAAAATCCCACCTCCAAGGGAGTAAACACCTTTTGCTCAAGCCACAGCTCCCGTTCTTTTGGGAAAACTCTTAATGTGTCACCTTTTAAATGCCCTGAGAGTTGCAGGGAGCTCCAAATGGAAGTCAAGGCAGGGGGTCAACCCTTACCATTGCCCTGCTCCAAGTCCATTGCGGGGTCAGAGCTGCTGTGTTTGCAGCCCCTTAAGTCATAGTAAATCATTCACCCGGTGGGGAACCAGAGAGATCCACAACTGAGATCCTTCAATTCTGTTGGGAAAAATCAACAATCATCTTACCCCCCTTCCCCACCACACTTGCTTTTATTCCCTGCCTCAAATGATTCCTTTAACCTTCCCTGTCCACCAGGGGGCCCCAGTAGGCACCAGCAGGCACGGGGATTGGTGAGGACCCTAACAGAGGGGCTGGAATCAAAGACTTTGGGTGCACTTCGGCCCAACTCCTAGCTGCCAGCCACAGTCCTGTGTATGCGTCAGGATGTATGTCACTCCAGCTGGGGCAAAGCCCCCCAAAGGGCTGCTAACATTAGGCCTTCGCTTGAAATTGCGACCAAGAAAGGGTTCCCAGGCAGCCATCTGAAGCCACCTGTGAAAAGCAGCATTCCCCTTTCCAGTGGCCCCATGTGAAGTATCATTCCTGTCTCTCTCCTCTTCACAAACTTGATCGGTATCACAGAGCCTTTGTGCCTGGAGCACTGTGGCGCTCTCTCTCTCTCTCTCTCTCTCTCTCTCTCTCTCTCTCATAGCATCAGACAATCCCCCTGGTGCCCAGCCTTGGCCTTGGCTATCGAGCACTCATCTGGCGCCTCTTGCCTCTCCACTCCTGGTCTGGCTTCTTCAGATCTGCACAGCTTTCCATGGAGTATATGGGGCACCTATGGGGCTCCAGTGCCTGAAGCAACAGAATAAAAGCTGGAGGATGGTTCCGAGTGGCTCCTTCCTGGCCCTTGGGGAACTTATAAATGTCAATCAATTCATCCTGGCAACCCTTAGTTGTTTACAAGGCAAGCAACTATAGTGGTCT
>NW_005371660.1:61738-69097 GCF_000412655.1 Myotis brandtii
CCCTCACCCCCAGAGATCGTGGAGTGTAAGTGGTTAAAAACGCAGGCCCTGGGATTAGCAAGACCTGCATTGGAAGCCTGGCTCCCTGTCACTAGCTGGGTGATCCAGCTTTGCCTTCCGAGTTTTTAGGCCTCCATTTGCACTTCACTAAAATAGAGATAACAATACCTGCCTCCTACGTACATGAGATGGTGTTTGTAAAGCACTTAGCACAGGGCCTGGCATTCGGTGAGAGCTCGGTGAAAGGTAGCTGTCGTCATTATTATGATTAGCTAAAACTGGACAGCAAGTCACGCCACATAACCTGACAAGTCAGTGTCCTAACCCAGAAGGCCTAGGTTTTAGTTCTCCATGTGCCCTGAATTAGCCGGTGCTAATCTGTGTGCCTCAGTTTCTTCATCCGTAAAATGTAGGTGACACTGTGGTGTTTTGTCCTTGCAGCTAACGTTTATCAGATGCTAACTGTGTGCTGGGCACTGTTGTAAGGGCTTCCTGTGTTCATTCATCTGCTCCTCACCACATCCTGTTTGACAGATGCGGCACGGCGGCAATGTGCCCAGGGTTGAGCAGCTGGGACAGATGAAGTTGAGATTCCTACCCAGGCAGTCTGGCTCCCGAGCCTGCATGTCTGCCTTTCTTACTGTGAAGAATCAAACGGATAATGGTTATGAAAGTGCTTTGGGAGCGGGAAGTACTCTACAAATTTAAGAGATTATTGCTATGTATCCAAGTCTTTTGGTGTTTGGTCTTCAACTAGAATCCTTCACCTTTCCTGTCAAGGCATAGATTTGGAGGCTACTTTAGGCTTTCCCGAAACCATTTCATCACTGGCGGTTATGAGTTGAACTGTGTCTCCCCAAAAATATATGTTGAAGTCCTTGATCCTAGTGCCTCAGAATGTGACCTTATTTGGAAACAATAGGTCAAGTTAAAATGGGGTCATTGGGATGAGCCCTAATCCAGTGACGGGTGTCCTTATACAAAGGGAGAACTTGGACACAGACACACACAGAGGAAGACCATGTGAATCACAGGAGGACACCACGAAAGGATGGAGGATTGAAGTGGTCCTCTCCAAGCCAAGGAGCACCGAGGCTGCCGGAAGCCAGGAGAGGGGCCGGGGCAGGATCCTCAGTGCCTTCAGAGGGAGCGTGGCCCCGTCAGCACCTTGACCTTGGAGTGCACTCCTCCAGAATTGTGACACAAGAAGTTTGTGCTGTACTAAGCCATCAGTTTGTACAGCCCTGGGAAATGTATACACTGAGGTCAAGAAAGGGGGAGAAGAAAGTGAAGAAGGAGGTGCATGGAGAGTCAAGGCTGATGGTGGGTAATAAGAGGGTGCTGAGAAGGCCAAATACTCCTCAGTGTGCATATGTATGTATGTGTGTGCAAATGGAGGGGGCACATTTTGACAGAGAGATCTCTCCTCTCTAAGAAGGTCCCGTGAGAGGCAAAATGAACACTAAATCATCTTCCATCTCCCCTGAAACAGGTGGAAAAGAGGAATCTTCTCTGGGATCATGTCATTGAACCCAACCCCTTTGTTCTGCGGCAGGAAAGTGAGAAGCAGGGGAGCTAAGTTCCCCGACCCGCGGGCCGGTGAGAAGTGGGATTGGAAATCGGGCTCTCTGACTCGCAGCCTGCGGTGCGGCCATCCTGCGGCACCCACCCGCAGAGGCTTGCTTTGGGTTGGCACACAGGAATTCACTCTTCCTGTCACAGCTCATTTCACAAGATGACATCCTGGTTCTGCTTTTTCTTAAGGAAACTTTTGATTGAAATATGATATACAGAAATGTGCAAAGATCCTAAGTGCACAGGCTCAACTTGTCTACATCTGTGGAAGCAGCACCTGGATGAAGCCTGAGTACATCACCCACACCCCAAAGCCCTCCTGCCCCTCCCCGTCACCAGGGCCAACAAAGGAGCCACTATCCCGACTTCTAACATCACAGATTGATTTTGCTTGGTTTTGATATAAATGGGATTTCACAGTACTCTTTTGTGTCTGCCTTCTCTCGCTCCACAGTATGTTGGTGAGATTTGTGTGTGTGTTTTGCATATGGAGTAGTTGGTTCTCACTGCGGTAGAGTATTCCATGGTTCTGGTCTTTTGAACCAGATCAAGAGGTCTGCAGAGAGAGAGAAGTTGTCCTGAAATCATTCAAGCTGTTCCTTTAAAAAAAAAAAAAAAAAGTGAAAGCAACCAAATAGCTGAGACACAAACAAAAAGAAGCTGGTTAATCTTTACAAATTGGATCTACTTTATTAGCCATCTATTAAAAGCCACTTTTTCAGATCACTCCCCAACCGCCTTCCTTCTTTGTGGCCTGGATTCCCACAGCCCCAGCTGGGTCACACTGGCTGACCCAGTCTGGACTGATAGGATGGGGTTGGAGGTTAACTAGCTGTGTTCTACCTGGGTGAACCCATCCGACCTCAGAATCACCGGAGCCTGGACTGCCCCTCACTTGGCCAGGAGGGTTTCTGTGCCTTCAGCAGCATCTCGTATCTGAAAAGTTGGAGTTATTCCCCTTGTCTCAATCACCCTCGGGATAAAGCCCCCGAAGCCCCAGGCCAGCCAGAGGCAGAACAGCCTCTGCAGAAGGAGGCTGGCTCTCCTGCGGAGTCCCTCCCCTCACAACCACTGCTGGGAGTCACTCACTCCACAGCCTTCTCGGGCCCTGGCCTGCATTCCCAAGAGCGGCTTGGCTGGAAAGGGGCTGCACCCTCGCCTCTCATCTTTCCCTTGCCAGACCACAATTGGCCGTGATTTCTTCATGCTGACCAACCTTTCTGGGGTCTCCCTTTTGCTGGTAACAAGGACCTAATCCCAAAGTGCAATTGATGGGAGCCCCATGCAAATCAGCAGGGCTGTGGGTCTGAGCCTGAGTCCATATATGGTGCAGTCCCTGAACCAGGACAGGGATAGTGCTGAGTGCAACACAGCTGATTCACCAGCTGTTCGTTTCCCTTCCTAAGCTGTGCCTGCCCACTCCAGTTTCCAGTGACGTCAGCACTGCACCCATAACAAAAGGTTAAGATAGCCAAAGTGCAGGACTTCTTTGAGCCTTTGGGAGGCTGCAATTTACTGCAATTTTTCCTTAGTTCTCAGCTCCCCAATTCCTGGGAGGCTGTCCTTTCTGGAATGTAACAGGATAATAATACAACCGGCACTTTTTCTTCAGTATTTCTCCTGTTTGGGGGAGGCAGGGAGAGAAGTCAGTTATAGCTCAGGCTTGCTCAAGCCCTATCGCAGAGGACTGTTTTGAACAGGAAGCAGTCATAGGGCTCCACCCCCACACACGCCCTGAGTTGGAGCCTAGGCTATTCTTTGGCCTCCACCCTTAAACAGTGTTTATTTGTTTGGCCTTCTTTTAAGTATGAGTAATGAAACTAAGACATTCTCAGACATAAAAAAAGAATATTGAAACCTGGGTTACCAGCTCTATTCACAGTGAATAATCATATTCCTTTTATTAGCATCCTCACCACCACTCCAGTGCCTATGGCAAGTAAAGCCTTAGACCAGACTCAAATACTGGAGCCAGCTCAAACCAGTCATGTACTAATTGTTTAGTTTACAGGAAATTTGCAAGCCCATTGTTAAACACAATAATTATTAAAGATTAAGTTACATAAGATTTAAATGGAATAAATTTGATTTAAAACAAAGGTAATAATCGAAGCTCATTCACTTCCTAATTAGTTCACTACATTTTACTATTAATCTGTACTCTTGAGGTTATTCACTTCTATTGTATCCGTACGGTGGAAATATCATACAACAGTGTGCTTCTGCACATCTCTTCCCAACTCCTTCTTCAGTAATCTCACACTGGGAGCTCAAAATCAGGCCTGATGGTGAGACAGGCAGTAAGTCAGGACAAGCGGAATAGGGAAACTGAGATAGATCACTGAACAAACTAGCAGAGCAATTTACAGCAGATCCAGAAGGTCTCCTCCCTACAGATAGCATCTAGGCCTCAGTTGTATTTCAGCTCCAGGCCCAGAAAAGCAGTAAAACCAGGTGGGCAAGGCCAGGACCAGCTGTAGTGACTAATGACCCCCTGCCCCAACAATGGCCAATTAGTGGAGACAAAGGACCCAGTGCTCAAAAACAAAACAGAACAGCTCCCTCCATTCCCTTTCTCTTCATCTTCACTCTCTTCTTCCCCCACAGGCATGCATCTCCTGAACTCTAAAGGACCCCGCGAGGCTTGCAACCAGGGGAGCAATGAGCAGTAGCAGCTCATCCGGGGCTAATCCCCTGAACCTGTCTCAAGGCCCTCTTTTCTCTGACTTCCCAGTGAGCCAAGGCAGCCCAGTCTAGTCTCTCCTGTTGCTTCTATGCTAAGCCCTTTCCTGTTTTACTGTGCCCAGCTTTAATAAACATCCCCTCACTCGTTTGTGAAATTTTTCCTGCACGAAGTCAAGAACCCACATACTGTCCTAGCTGGTTTGGCTTAGTGCAGTGGTTCTCAACCTTCTGGCCCTTTACATACAGTTCCTCATGTTGTGACCCAACCATAAAATTATTTTCGTTGCTACTTTATAAATGTAATGTTACTACTGTCATGAATTGTAATGTAAATATCTGATATGCAGGATGGTCTTAGGCGACCCCTGTGAAAGGGTCGTTCGACTGCCAAAGGGGTCTCGACCCACAGGTTGAGAATCGCTGGCTTAGTGGATGGAGCGTCAGCCTGCAGACCGACAGGTCCCGGGTTCGATTCCGGTCAAGGGCTCATACCTCGGTTGCAGGCTCCTTCCCAGCCAGGGCCCTGGTCAGGGACAAGAACAATGGACAGGGCTTGCTTGCAGCAAAGATAAACCCTTTATTAAGTAGTTGTAGGTTTGGGGTGTGACTATCTACCATAACGTGCAGGAGACAACCAACCAATGTGTTTCTCTTACATCAATCTTTCTCTCTGTCTTTCCCTCTCTTTTCCACTCTCTCTAAAATCAATGGAAAAATATCCTTGAGTGAGGGTTCAAAAAAACAAAAAAAAAGCCCCACATACTACCAGCTGGCCCGAGGCAGAGACGCTCAGGGCCAGGTCCCCTGTCCAATAACAATGGCAGTATTTACATGGAAAACACTACAAATCAGGGCTTTCCCCCTCCATGCTCCCCGAGCCAGTGGTGAACATTAACCAGCACATATAGACTCAGAGATGGGGGAGGTCAATAAAGAATGACTCACAGCTCCCTGCCTCAGGTGCTTATAATGCAGTGTGGGAGACAGGTCCTTGACAACCTAACTGTCCATCAGTGGGTGAATGGGTAAAGAAAATATGCTATATGTTATCCAGCCATAAAAAAGAATGAAATCTTGCTATTTGCAATTGTATGGATGGACCTTGAAGGCATTATGCTAGATTAAATAAATCAGACAGAAAAGGATAAATACCACAAGATCTAACTTATAAGTGAAATATAAAACAAAAAACAAAACAAAAAAACAACAACACCAAACTGATGGATATAGAGAACATGGTTGCCTGAGGCACGTGGTGGGAGATGGAGGAAATTAGTGAAAGGGGTCAAAAACTACAAATTTCCAGTTATACATTGAATAAGTCATGGGGATGTAACAACTCTAGTTAATAATGATTGCATATTTGAAAGTACCTAGGGGAGTGGATCTTGAAAGTTCTCATCATGAGAAAATAATTCTGTAACTATGTATGGTAATGTATGTTACATGGACTTATCGTGGTGGTCATTTTGCAACATGTACACATATCATTATGTTGTACACCTGAAACTAATATAATGTTATGATACACTATAAATCTTCACCCAAGGTCAAGGTTACCTCTTAAGATGCTGCTAGATCAGTCCAGATGGCAGAGGAGTTTCTCATGAGTTTCCAAGGAAGACAGAAGCCAAGGTGGGAAGGAGAGAGTGAGCTTGCGGAGATCCTGAAGCCCAGCTACAGGGTGTGGCCTTCCTCCTGCAGGCAATGGGCAGTCACTACGGCTCCTGGCAGAGGAGTATGACATCTCCAATCGTATGGCCCCTGGTATTTGAAATAGTACTTATGAATCCATCTGTCGATGTAAGAAAGTCCAAACCTGTAGAGAATTTTTACAAGAGTGTATTTGAGCCAAAGTGATGACCCACTGGGAAGTAAGATCTCAAATGCCCCAGAGAACGATAGTCCTGCAGTTTCTTTTATACATTTGAAATGAAGGAGGGAAGTAAGAAAGATGGCATGAAGGTGGGAGAAAGCAAGGTACAGGATAGCTAACCAGATTATGTGCTCTCTTGAAGGTGATTATGCCTCAGGAAGGTCTGAAAAGGAGGATGCCAAGTGATATTCAAAGGTGTGTTAGCCTAGAGATGCACAAGAACAATGGACAGGGCTTGCTTGCGGCAAAGATAAACCGTTTATTAAAGTAGTTGTAGGTTTGGGGTGTGACTATCTACCATAACCTGCCCAGTTAGGAACTGATGATCTGATCATACTGTGAAGTTACTCTCTGCCACTGAACTTGTCGGGTGTATTACAGAGCCCCTTTTGCATTCACACACCTCATATCAGAGCATGAACTCCCCTCTTGCTCAAGAGAGGTGGACTGGAGCAACTGCCGAGCTCAACGTTGACTAGCACTGGTCAGTGCCTTTACCCCTCTTACCAATGAGGGTGCACTTGAAGGACGGCTCTCTTTTAAGAAGGAGCTCGGCTACAATCCAGGAACTGCACTTCTGGGTGTTTCTCCCAAGAAAATCAAAACACTAACTCAAAGAGCTATCTGCACCACCTTTTCATTGCAGCATTATTTACAATAGCCAGGACGTGGAAACAACCTAAATGTCCATCAGTGGGTGAATGGGTAAAGAAAATGTGCTATATGGTATTCAGCCATAAAAAAGAATGAAATCTTGCTATTTGCAATAGTATGGATGGACCTTGAAGTCATTATGCTAAATTAAATAAGTCAGACAGAAAAAGATAAATACCACAAGCTCTAACTTATAAGTGAAATATAAAACAAAAACAAAAAAAAAACCAAGCTGATGGATATAGAGAACATGGTTGCCCGAGGCAGGTGGTGGGAGATGGAGGAAATTAGTGAAAGGAGTAAAAAACTACAAATTTCCAGTTATACATTGAATAAGTCATGGGGATGTAACAACTCTAGTTAATAATGATTGCATATTTGAAAGTACCTAGGGGAGTGGATCTTGAAAGTTCTCATCATGAGAAAATAATTCTGTAACTATGTATGGTAATGTATGTTACATGGACTTATTGTGGTGATCATTTTGCAACATGTACACAATCGTTATGTTGTACACCTGAAACTAATATAATGTTATGTCAATTATACCTCAATTTTTTAAAAGTACT